>NC_134689.1:193747177-194069677 GCF_050947455.1 Rhinoderma darwinii | reverse complement strand
GTCTGCTGTCAGATGCGTCTCCTGAAGACAGATTATATGTGGGTTCACATTCTTAAGCACAAAAAAAATCATATTACGTTTCCTTGGAGTCCCCATAACCCTCACATTCCAGGACAAGAACTTAAGTGACGCCATCCTTAGAACACTCTCTATGTACTGATAACAGCCCTTCCCTCTCCCCCTCCCCCTCTCCCTAGGTAGTGCCTGTCCCTGATATGCTCTCAAAATGTAAGGTACTCGTTTTCTGACATAGTGTAAAACAGAGATCAAAAACATTAACCACATAAAAACCCAGTTAGCCATCAGGAGCTCAACAGGAGCTCAATAGCTATATACTATATATGCAGGGGGTAGCTTCCACCGATAAGGAATATACACAGTGGAATCACAAATCAGGCTGCGTACTCCAACCAGTTCCCCCCTGTAATGTGCTTTACTGTGCCACAGAATAAGAGGAACAACCACCCGTTGGTCAGATTCCCCTATTAACACTTCGGTAACCTACTACAATCACATATCGTAACAGGAATAATATATGATCTGGAACCATTCTGAACTCCGAACCCCCTTATAGGCATAATACAGGAAGATAAAGCATTATGATAGGAAACTTTAAACAATGTCTCCCCCAAGTATAACCTCTTACCACATGCAAGACAGCAAAAGTCCGTTCAGGATACATATTCACCATGCCAGCTCTTAAGTCCCCACGAAATCCTTCATCTTCTAGGCGACCTCATATTCCTCAGCAACCATTCATCCGCCTCCTCCGGGTTGGCAAAAAATACTGCTCGATCTCCATCGACGACTCTCAAGCGGGCCGGATAAGCCATAGAATATGGAATTTGTCGGTCTCGCAGCTTTCGTTTAATCATCACAAACGATGCACGTTGACGTTGTAATTCCGGAGAGAAATCGGGGAAAATCGACACCGTGACGTTGTCCACTTTAATGGCCCCCTTGCGTCTGGCTGCCTGCAGGACCAGATCCCGGTCCTTACAATTTAACAATCTCGCCAGGAATGGTCGAGAGTTCGCTCCAGGGGGTGGCGGCCTCGCCGGAACCCTGTGCGCTCTTTCCACTGCAAAAGCCTGCGAAAACACGGTATCTGGAAACATATCTTTCAGCCATTTCTCTGTAAACTCGTCCGGACGGGATCCTTCTGCTCGTTCTGGTAGGCCTATAATGCGAAGGTTGTTCCTCCTCAGCCTGTTCTCCAAATCATCCGCTTTCTGGCGCCATAAATCCACCTTTCCAGAGAGGTCTCGAAGAGTGCGGGGTATATTAGCTGTACGGTCCTCCAGATCAGACAACCTGGTTTCAGCATGCTCGACTCGGTCCCTCAAGTTGTGCAAATCCTGCCTCAGGAGACCCACATCCACCTTAACCTCCTCTATTTTTGTCGTGACCGAGGTCTTGGTCTCTAATATCGCCGCCACCAGCGTCTCCGATACTTGCTGCAATGTCAGGCCAGGCTGTGCTGTTACCTCAGCCGCAGGGCGTAACTCCGACTGCCCTCCAGGAACTTTTGCCGGCCCCTCTGCTCCATGCTGTGAGGCCTCGCCGCGGGCGCCATCTTGGACCGCACCTTAGGCAAACTCTTTCAGCTTCTCCGCAGCTCCAGCCGCTTTTGACTGACCCATTTTGCTCCTCGGGGGTCTCTTACCCTTTCTCCGCAAGTTATAAGAAATGGTGGCAACAGTAATTCCTCCGCAGGATAAATAATAGGGGTCTCTGGTCAGAGCCGAAGTTCCGTGCGACCGCTCACATCAGTGCCTGGCCACGCCCCCCCCACTTGCGCTCAGTCTTGATGCTACAATACATTCTGAATATCTATATCAGGAGATATAACCCAGACCGCTCCAGTGCTGAATTTTGGAACAGCTGAATAGGATGGCTCCCAAGGTACGGTGTGTGCTTATAAGCCATCTTACACATTTCAATAAAATCAAACTAATGTGGCCAGCAAGGAGCTACAGTGCATGCACTAGCAATGCACACCGAGATCCCACCCAGTAGCATTGGTTTTTACAGACAGCTATATGTGCAAGCGCGGTCTCAGTATCATGACTGAGTCAGTGGCCATGACCGAGGAACAATTGTTCACAAACAAGAAGAGGTCCATAGGAAATAATGATGATTATTGAGATGGGAATACCCCTATATTATTATAATTATTTGCACAGACTTTGTGTTATATGAGCCTTCCCACTTCCTTTTAAAGGTTTACTCATAAAATCAACACAATAGCGAGTTTAGGGTGTTGTCTGTGTGAGCAGTTTATTGTGGTTTTAATTAAATTTATTGTTAACTTTGATATGTGTGATTGAATTCAGACATGGAAACTGAAACATCATCTCAGTTCAACATGCATAACAGCATTATACTTAGCTTATCCTATTGATTGCAACAGATTAAATAAGAATTCTAATATATCATTTAATAATATAAGGGCCTGTTCACATCAGCGTTGTCTTTCCATTGAGGGGTCCCGTCCGGCTTTCGTCAGGGGAACTCCTCAACGGAAAGGCATTCGGAAACCTTAGCTTCCGTTTGCATCACCATTGACCTCAATGGTTACAGATACTTTGCTAATGGTTTCCGTTTGTCACCGTTGTGAAAGGGTTCCGTTATTTTGACGGAGTCAATAGCGCAGACGACTGCGCTAATGATTTAGGCCTCATGCACACGACCGTAGTGTTTTTCTGGTCCGCAAATTCCAGGACCGTGTTCCGTGAAATGTCCTCCGCAGTTCATCCGTATGTAATCCGCAGTTCATCCGTATGTAATCCGCAAAATGCGGATAAAAAAAAAAAGCCTACGTAAAACAGGATGACGACAGAACTCATTCCCGGTCGTCGCCTAGCAACACTTCTGCAAATGCGCAAACTGCGGTTGACACACGGAGGTGTACCCGCATTTTCCACTGGCCCATTGACTTCTATGGGCATGTCCACATCGAATTTGCGGGCCGTAATAAGACATGTCCTGAGTTTGTGCGGCACGGATTTGTGGACATGCGGGGACCCGTGAAAACACGGATAGTGTGTATGGGCTCATAGAAATGAATGGGTCCGCAATTCTCCCGTGGATTTTCGGGGGAATTGCGGACGCAAAAACACGTTTGTGTGCATGGGGCCTTAGTCAAAAAAATGCTGTGCACGTTGCTAGGAACACAATTACTGTAACCTTAAAGCCAATGTTATTGTCTATTGGAATTAATAAAGGAGGCTTATCATATTTAGATATGCCATTCTAACATTTACAGCAATCTTGCAAACAGTCTAAAATTTGCAAGGAAGATTGGTCAGCTTAAAAGTAAATATTAATTGGTTAAGTTCACTCAGCTACTTGTTCGCCATTCAATCCCCCACTAATTCATGCACACATCTTTCCAACTTAAATGAAGAGTGACTATCTTCCATACCTACTTCCAGCTTCATGGGGAGGGGGCCTCTATGCCCTGTTCTATCCCAGGCTTCTATTTGAATTATTCTCTGTGACCATGAAATCTGATGGCAGGTGATACATTTGGCAAATCTAGTGGTACTGTTGTCAACGCCTATATTCTTTCCTGCATGGGTGATTTTTCTGGACAGTTTTCCAACTTTGTACTGTTGAAGCAGTAAACAATACCGTGCCAACCAGGGGCGTAACTAAGAAAGACTGGGCCCCATAGCAAACTTTTGACTGGGGTCCCCCCCTCCCCTGGGTGTCACACAACCCCCTCCCTTGCAGATAGTGCCTTTTTTACAGCCCCCCCTGTAGATAATGCCATACATCCACTCTGTAGATAACGCCATACAGCCCCCACTGTAGAGAACGCCATACAGCCACCCTGTAGAGAACGCCATACAGACCCCCCTGTAGATAATGCCATACAGCCCCCTCTGTAGATAACGCCATACACCCCCTCTGGAGATAACGCCATACAGCCCCCTCTGTAGATAACGCCATACACCCCCTCTGGAGATAACGCCATACAGCCTCCCTGTAGATAACGCCATTAATCTTTTACTACAAATCTATATAGTAATCTGCTCAGCTACTACTGCTCCTAAAGATTCTACCCATAGATTAGACAGCATGTTTAATTTGACAGGTCTCCTTTAAACTTTTCATGAGGGACGCAGCCAAAAGCAACATTGAAGGCACATTTTAACCTTACTTCTATTGTTTATCACTTTCCAGTTATCTGAACACAGCCTATAATGTATATAATAGATGTCCAGGGTACATAAGTACAATTTCTCTTTTAGTCTATAATACACAAACTCTATAATACCCGTTCAAGGTCTATAATACACATACATAAATACAATTTCTCCTTTAGTCTATAATATAGTCTATAATATACATACTAATATCGTTTTCTAAGCAGTCATATTTTTTCTTGTAAAATACAAATAAGAGATTTGCAATTTCAGTAGAAATCTATATATGTCTAGACCTACAGACATGGCAACCAGAATTAATATCTCTATTGCTTATGACACTGGCTGTATAGAGGGAACTGGAAATGGTGCACTCTATGAATAAAACATATATTACAATGGTACAACTTTATCTATAAGACATTTAGAGCCCCTTTAAGGCCAGATCGGTGTAGGGCATTTTGGTTCAGTTTTTGATGCATTTTTTTAGGAAAAAGTCCAGTAGATTCCAAAAGAATGACTTTGCGCTATCACAGGTTAGATCAACCATTTATACCTCTATATAAACCCCTGAAGTTTTAATGTATGTAGCCTCCTGACGAAGCCGGTCTGTTAGGCGAAAAGCGCGTTGAGGCGATTTTGTTCATCCCGTTCCTGAGGTTGCCGGTCCCACTCCCCACTATGTCTCAGGGTATGTGCTAACTTTTTTGTTGTGCATTTTTTTCTTGTCAAACATCTCAGTTTACTTCTGTGGCCTTATATACCTAAAATATTTTTGGGTGTATCATCCATATTTCATCTAGACTTTGGTCTATTTGTATTGGATATTCAGGACATTTTTTACCATGTATTATTTGTTCACATTTAGTTAGGTGTTAGTTAGCACTACTATCTATATAATATATATATATATATATATATATATATATATATATATATATAGGTGGGCATATTATTCATTGTGCAGCATTTATCCATCTTTTTGGGTTATTGAGTGGATTCCGACAACTTACGGTTGGCTGACTCTGTAGGTCACTGATCTATTTCATCTGACCCTACTGTCTTTTTCTCCTTGTATGGTCCATCCTTTTATTCCGTATTGTATCATTGTTTATTGTATCTAATGAAGATTCTCTACTTTTGCATATATTTTTGCATATTATTTCTTGTTGGGGGCTTTGTTCCCTTGTGGTTCGCGTTTAGGTTGTCTACTTGTAAATTAGGGACCTCTCTTTACGCCATTGGTTTGGTTAGAGGTTTTTGTAGGTTGTTCGTTTATAATTGTACAACTGCTCAGTGATGACATTTTAGCACTCCTCTGTTTGGGAACAACCTTTGGTATTATTAATTCTGAGGCTTCTGGCTCAAGAATATGGTGGCAGTGCACTACAGAACTGCCAGAACTACTGTGGCATGAAGGGAGAGCAGTACATGGGAGGGAGTAGACGGTAAAAAAGTGTAACAATGCAGATTTTTATTGCTTTTGTGTAGACTGCTGGGTACCAACATTTGGACACTATCATAGCTGACACTAGAGCCAATCACTTTTGGAAATACAGCATCAAACAGTTATGAGCTCCAATTTCTCCAAAAATTCTGTATGAATGGCTGCCAGACACCTCTGGCATATCTCCCTAGAAAACTATAGGATTAATCCTTTTGCTGCAAGGACAATTTTCACACATTTGACAAACACAAATATAATGAGAATTCTAAAATATAAAAGTTATATTATACCCCCATACCCATATATTTTTTAAAAGTAGACACCTGGCACACTGTGAAAATGGCACCCAGCACTTTACAATCATGAGTGCCTTCATGCAATTTTGCATCAAAGCTTAACATTTTCTAGAAAATGCATAAAAATCCATGTTTGTGGCTAAAACTCTGAGCAAAGCAGGGCCTGAGACAGACAAAGCTTTCAAAAATAAAAGCTCAAGATGTGCAACGTTCACACATGCCACTTATTCTTATGTCTTCATTCATAGACCTTCACAAAATCATCAAAACAGAATAAACCAAAAATCTCTGCAATCCTGATGCCAATAAAAATCTGAGTCAGGAAGTCAGTAAATGTTCTGATTAGTTGCAGAGGGTGATTAGATGTGTAACTGCTCATAGTCTCACCAGTGTAGTAAAAAAAAGAAGACCGCCTAAAAGTGACAGAGAGCACATCTCCTCTATGTTATCACCCCTATTTCCAATCACAAAGAAAAGTCTCAGTATCACCCCTCTGGGGTCACTGGAGGCGGTACAGAGGGAGGGATGACAGTAATAGGCTGTGATGTTTCTTCCTGCTGTCACTTGCAATTACACCTCTTACGACCCCTCCCTAAGGCCCCATGCACACTGCAGTGCCTGTAAACACGGCATGCGATTGCGGGCATGGCCGGCCATTGCAAAAGAGCGGACATGTTCGATAATTTTCTGAACATTTCTACGGCATGGACACCCATCCGTAGCGATACGGAAAGGTATCCGCGGCCAATAGAACTAAATGGGTTCATTGCGTACCGTAGTACGGACAATTTTTACGGTCGTGTGCAAGGAGCCTTACAGCGACACTATACAAGGAAGTAAAACATTTTGTCCTGCACCACGACTTCAAACAAGTGCTGCACCCCCGAATATTGTACTTAGCTTTCAAATGATACCAGGCTCAATATTCTAAGACAAGGATTTAGTATGATATCAAGATATGAGCTCTAAGCGCTTAATGTGATGACACCTCCATACCAGTAGCATGGATCCACCTGATCAGGGGCGTAACTAGGAAAGACTGGGACCCATAGCAAACTTTTGACTGGGGCCCCCCCTCCCCTGGGTGTCACACAACCCCCCCCCCCTTGCAGATAGTGCCTTTTTTACAGCCCCCCTGTAGATAACGCCATACAGCCCCCCTGTAGATAACGCCATACAGCCCCCCTGTAGATAACTCCATACAGCCCCCTTTGTAGATAGCGCCATACATCCCCCTGTAGATAGCGCCATACATCCCCTCCTGTAAATAGCGCTATACCGCCCCCCCTGTTGTATGTAACGCCATACAGCTCCCCTGTAGGTAACGCTATACAGCCCCCCCCTGTAGATAGCGCCATACAGCCCCCCTGTAGGTAATGCCATACTGCGCCCCCTGTAGGTAACGCTATACAGCCCCCCCTGTAGGTAATGCCATGCAGCCCCAACCCCCCAAAAAATCCGGCCTATAGCGTGAACTACAAAAGACATGTATCCCCTATCCACAGGATAGGGGATACATGCGTGATCGCTGGCAGCGATAGGGAGAACGGGGGACTGAAAGTCCCCTGAAGTTCTCCATGACTAACCTCTGACTTCCGGCGTCTGCGCGGCTCAATAAAAATGAAAGGAACGCTGGTCACGCATGCGCACAAGCGCGACCGGCGCTCCATTCATTTCTACGGAGCTGCCGACACAGACCCCGGAAGTCCGAGGTTTGTGATGGAGAACTTCAGGGGACTTTCGGTCCCCCTTTCTCCTTATCGATGACAGCGATCAGACATGTATCCCCTATCCTGTGGATAGGGGATACATGTCTTTTGTTTAATGGCAGAGCGGGGAGATCCCTCCCTTCTCTGCCGTAGTGTTCAGTGGCGTCGCGCTGTAGTAGCCATAGCGGCTGCTAGCGGAGGCTCCAGCCATGGTGGGGGCCCGTGCCGGCGGGCGACACGGGCCCCCTCATGCCGCGGGCCCAGTAGCAGCCGCTACGGCTGCTACAGCAGTAGTTACGCCACTGCTCCTGATGGTCCATCAAATCCTCGTCATTGATTTTTAAAATCATAAAAAATCGTCGCTGTAAATTCACGTTTAAATTTAACATTTACAGGACATATTATTGACAAAATTATACTATTGGACTTTGCTTGTTCTATTGTCCTAGTATAGTGTGCGAGCAGGAGACCCGAGTAGGCATGGGAAAGGTGTAGGCCCACAAAATGGCTGCCGGCTGGGCAGGCCTTCCCACTCTCTCGTGACTTGCTCACAGCTAGTGGTGAGGGGATTTGTACTAGTTAATGAGGATGTCAGTTTCTAAATATCCCCCGGGACACTCCCTGTGTCTGCTCCTGTCCTGATGGTGTTTTGAAGTGTCCTTGATGTTAGGTGTACAAAGGAAGACAACAGGCTGCGGTGACAGTTAAACAGACTCAGCTTGCAGCAGACTTTTTGTGTGGACTCTGCTGCTACCCATGCTTGATCCCAGGAATATATGCTGTATAGGGGTTTTCTAACCCAAATCAGTACCTCTTTATCCTGTTATGCTCTCTGGCTCTGCTCCCAATTCCTGGGGTTACTTTGCTTCACCGATTTTGTAGTCAAAGGCCCTTGTAATGTGACCTCTCTCTCTCTCCTGCTTTATCTCCTAGTAAGCTGCTCTAGCCGGTCTTCAGGGGCTCAACCGCCACTTGCTGATCTCCCAGGAGAACTGGCTCCAACTGTTGGCTAGCTCCAACTGCCACTCTGAGCGGTGAGGTTCCACTATATATAAACTAAGCTCCTCCCACCTTCTGGAAACTTCCAGGAGAATATCATCTTGCATAACATAACATCATAAAATACATTTACAACATATTGTCTCAATAGTACTGTTTTGGGGGACACTACACTAGTACCATTGCACATGTACTTATGCATGTATTATTAATTTTTGATCAATACAACAAATAAAACAATACAGTTTCTGGCTGATTTTTTTTCTGTTTTCCTTTTGGCCCCATGCACACGACCGTATTTTCAACCGTAATTACAGATCATAATTATGGAGCGTAATTACGTACCCATTAATTTCTATGGGCTACGAACACCTTTCCGTATTATTATGGAGGGGTGTCCGTTCTGTAAAAATGATCATTAAAATATAGAACATGTCCTATTCTTGTCTGAAATTACGGCACGGACTCCCCATAGAAATCTATGGGTGCTTCTGTAATTGCGGATAGCCACGGATGTGCACTTGTAGCCGGAAATGTTGCTAGGCGATGCCAGGTTTGCAGATGTTGCATATCATTTGTGGTTTTCATCTTTTTGAGGATCCGTAAATACGGATGCATTACGGAGCGTATTTACGGAGACCGTTCCATATATGCGGATGATTTACGGATGACTATAAATTACTACGGATCCGTATTTACGGACAGTATTTACGAATGGATGAAATCTACGGTCGTGTGCATGGGGTCTTAATATGTTTACATTCAGTTGTTACAATATGTTAAGAGATACGTCATGTATCAGTGGAAAGTACCGGAGCAATCTTACATGCTTTCATTTCTTCTAGTTATAGACTGGCCTGTCTCTTTCATGTCATAGTAATGTTAGGTTGGATTTGAATTGCTACATCAGAATAACTATTCTATGAAAAAAGTTAAACGCTGCAAATTATAGGAATTGGCAGTGTTAAAACAGTGTTTCTAATGAATATTTTTTTAGACCCAGTGTTAAGCCTGGCCCACCATATTACTAGCAACAAGTCTCCTTACTCCTGTGTACAATAACATTGTCACCTACTATTCTGCAGAAGGGCTGGCTGTGAAAACACACAAGGAGCATTTCTTTACCAGCAGACAAATATTTATTTTAAAGGGACATATCATAAAACTCTGATTAGCGGGGTATCCAGTAGGACACTGCTTTTAGTCCTGACCACCAGTGAATTGTAAGTTGCACATGTACAGTCGCTACCGATGAAAAAGTAAATGGAAATTGTGGTCAGCAAATGCCACATTTAGTAACTCCCATTCATTTTAACCAAGAGCAACCCCACATAATCCCCACTAGTGGGCAGGAGAACAAACAGCCGGTTCCCAAGTTCAGTGGGGGGTTCCTTGGGATCAGAACCGACCAATCAGTGTTTTAAGACATCTCCCATTGATATGTCAAAACTAATTTGTGTGAGAAATCTTGTGGGACAACATTTTTTTTTGTCTTTTCTAAAATTACAACACACAGACCTCATGCGAGGCAGTTCCAGGTCATAATGAATTTATGATTTTTTAAGTTCCTGTAAGCTTACAAAATAGAGAAGTCTATGCAGGAACAAAACAAAAGTTAACATGCAAACTACTTACTGTAGCAGAAAGGGAAGTTCAGTACGACAAGGAAACAGTGGAGAAGGAAGCATGGAATAAATATAATAAAGTAGCAGTGTAACTTTCATTAGATGAATATGTTTATTCGGGCAGTACTCATAATACTAAGGATTAGAAGGTACTAAGAGAGACAGTCTAACACAAACACATGAATGCCTCATTGGACACAATATTTTAGGCTAGTTCCCTTATCTGAATGACATTACAATAGCTCTGCCAGGTATACAGGAAGACAACATAAATATTATAAAGCCTACATACAAAATGACATTCCGTTGATAGCATTCTATCATGCCAAAAATTGCTCTAGTAAAGAGATGTGAATTGTTAACCGGTTCAGGACCGCGCTATTTTGAGCCTTCAGGACCAGACACCGTTTAAGCCATTTTTAGCATGCGTTAGTTTAAGGGCTATAATTTTTTTATCTGTTGGGCTAATGATGTGATTTTTGCGTTGTTTTTTTCCATAGAGAATGCAGGTTTCTTTTTTTATTATTTTTATAGACATCCTTTTTGCGATTTTAGAATTACAGTTACAGAGGAAATCAGCTCTCTCATAGTGACTATTGTCACTAATAGGGCTGTGCTGGGTCTAGTTAGACCCAGCAGCAGTCTGCCACTAACGGCATCCCGGCGATCATGTGACCAGTCACATGATCACCAGGACCAATAGAGACAGCGGCGCGGCCGCTGCCTCTATTCCTATACACAGTGCTCATTGAGCGCTGTGTAAAACAGATCGGAGAAGACAGAAGCAGCGAAAGCTGCTTCTATCTTCTCCTCAGGGTCCCTGGCAGTCACTGACTGCCGGAGACCCGACATTCAGCTGCCCGATCGCTCGGGCACCAAGCTAAAACCCGCGCTGTAAATAGTCTATGGCGCAAGTTTTAAGGACCCTGACCGCTGGCCGTAAACACACAGCCAGCGGTTGGGAATCTGTTAAACCACTTGCTTCAGGAAAATGCTCCCTGCCATTGATTTCAGAATCAAGTAAATATTTATGCAATGCTGGGTACAATAGGACTGGTGCCATACAGTCTTGTGACATTAAGATATTTCCAAATTGAGTACACTATCTACTTCTAGAAATTAAAGAAATAAAGGATAAAATAATGAGAGTAACAGGCAAACAACGTGTCCTGTAATAACAGCCTCACTAGAAATGTTCTAACATTTGGTTCTTTAAAGCGTACCTCCAAATATGAATATTATTTAGCGTTAAGGTCCCAAATTCCATTTACTATAAATCCTTTTTCTATACTATTAAACTGTTGGAAAATTTTGACAAAGAATATATAACACCAAAGAATACCCTGGAGGCATCTCACGGCACCCTGGTTGGGAACCACTGCCCTATACAAACCTGAGACCAGGCTATCCTCTATACAGACCCCAGAGCAGACTATCCCCTATGCAGACAATAGACCAGACTACTATTCCCTTATACAAACCTGAGACCAGACTATCCTCTATACGGACGCCAGACTAGACTATCCCCTATGCAGACAACAGACCAGACTACTATCCTCTTATACAAAACTGAGACCAGACTATCCTCTATACAGACCCCAGACTAGACTACCCCCTATACACACACCAGACCATATTATCCGTTATTTAGACCCCAGACCACACTATCCCCTATACTTGCCCTAGACAATACTTCTAACCTTTTATACAGACCCTAGACCAGAATTTCCCCTATACAGACCCCAGGCCAGACTATGCCTTACACAGATCAAGACAAGACTATCCCATTAGTCCTCAGACCAGACTACTTTCCCTTTATACAGACCCCAGACCAGACTATCCCCAATACAGACTCCATACTAGACAATCCCGTATACAGACCCCAGACCAGACTACTTTTCCCTTATGCAGACGGTAGACCCCAGACCAGTCTATCCCCTATAGAGACCTCAGACCAGACTATTTCCTGTACAGACACCAGACTAATGTCCCCTTATATAAACCCCAGGCTATCCTCTATACAGACCCCAGACCAGACTATTATTTCCTTATATAGACCCCAGACAAGACTATCCCCTTATACAGTCCTCAGACCAGACTATGCCCTTTACAGACCCCAGACCAGACTTACAGATATTAATCTCTACTCATCCCTGCACTCCCGAAGACAACCGTGTGTGTAAAGGAGTGCAGGAACGAGGAGAGGTGAGTATTTGCAGCGCACAGGAGATTTGACTTCCCTTCCTGGAGTCCGGGAGATCTCCCCCTTTTCTGTGAGTCTCCTGGACGTTTCAGGAGAGTTGGCAAGCTTGCCTATAACTTTTGACATTCACTAAAACCTAAACACTGATACTAAGATGGCCCCAGAATCCTAAATATTATGTATGCATTATGTATGAACCAATCTACATTCAGACATATGAAGCCAAAGTGTGGTACAAAAACAAAAGAAAGAGGGAAGATGGGCCAAAACCTATTTAAAAATAATAGTGCCTGCAACAACTATATATATATATATATAAGGAGTAAGCTCCAATTTGTGAAAATGTTCTCCCTGGTCAAGCTTGAAGGAAAGGAGTGCTTGCTGGCTATGAAGATGTGACTATAATGCCGGGTCTAGTTACAGTGGATCATTTCCACTGCAAATCCAAGGCAAATCTGTATGTGTGACCTGCAGACTTTGTCACGGATGTCACTTTATGCATTGCAAATGGTAAAACCTGTGGTGAAATTACCTGGCATTACTGCAACAGAATGAGTATACTGCCAATCTGAAAATCTGCAGCATGCTCTCATTTCCATGCAGATTTTTTACTACGAAACCATTCACTAACATTTAGGGCATGGCCAGACGTGGCGGAATTGCTGTGGAATTCCGCTGCGGACAGTTCGCAGTGGAATTCTCCTGCGGCCGTTTTTTACAGTTGTTTCAATACATTTTGAGGCAAGTTAGTTCAGACGTTGCGGAAAACTCCGCTGCCGGACCATAGGCTGCGGTGCGGAATTTTCCCTCCGCAGATATGGAAGGTGCCACAGCATGAGTGTGCGATTGCAGTCTTTTCACCCGAACAGGCAAGGGGGCGTGTCACTGCTACGGACACACTGTGTCTGTTCAGGTGAAAAGACTGCAATCGCACACTCTCATGCTGTGGCATATCAATATCTGATTGGACAGTGTTACAGCCATAGTAACACGCCCCCTTGCCAGTACACGCCCCGTTGACTGTTCAAGGGGTTATTTAAATATTGGGCACCAAATATAATGGCACCGATATCTAAATAACTGAGGGATGTAGAAAAAAAGTAAAGTGCCCCAGGGTTTGTACAGCCCTCCCCATTACATGCTGCACTCAGCTGCACATGTATGGGGAGGTGAAAGGTTCTCTTTAAAGAGTTTTATGTAAATAAAGCTTAGCATTGTTTAATGAATAATTATGCATATTTTTATTATACCATAATTTTCCATTTCTGACATTTTTTTAAATCTCTGCTTGTCTCACTGACATTAAGGGCTTGTCCACACACAACGGAATTGTTGCAGAAAATGTCTGCAGCAATTCCATTGAAAGTCAAAGGCTTTCCGCTGCCGCAAAAACACACCAATTCCTGCGTTTTTTTATTCAGAAAATGGTGCGTAATTTGATGCGTTTTTCCCAATGTTAGGAGATGGAAACATCTCCTCTTAAAAACGCATCAATTCTGGACACTTTCCGTAGCAGGAATTGACATGCTGCAGTCCGAAATTTAACGCAGCATGTGGATGAGATTTATTAAATCTCATCCACTATGCTGCTATTGTATTCTGCTGTGTTTTTTCCTTCCGAAGTTCCGGCTGGAAAAAACATGGCAATTCAGAGTGTGGACGAACCCTAAAACATTCTGTTCCAATGGGCCGTTTTTTACGCGGCCATTTTTCAAAACGGCCACGTAAAAAAACGGCCGCCAAAAAGAACTGCATGTCACTTCTTCAGCCGTTTTTGGAGCCGTTTTTCATAGACTCTATAGAAAAACAGCTCCAAAAGCGGCCGTAAAAAACATTGCGAAAAACTTGAGTATAATTAAAAAACGTCTGAAAATCAGGAGCTGTTTTCCCTTGAAACGAGCTCCGTATTTTCAGATGTTTTTTATTATGTGTGTGCGCAAACTGCCTCAAAATTCCTGCCTGCACTTTCTTTGGCGGTTTATGACTTCACAACTGAAATACCCCTTTTAAAGATTAAAATTTCAGAGATAGGATGCATACTCTTAGATACAAATCTCACCACTTTTCACGTCAGTGTTCCTTGTACTAGTATGGTAACATTGTCAGCACATAACAAGACATTATTATTACTATTATTATTATTATTTATTGCTGTACACTATTATCTTACAACTATGCATATAACAGTCATGTAAGCAGTGGTAGGTTGTGCATTTGAGAATGCAAAACAAAAATACAGCTGTGGACCGTAGAGATTTTTCAGCAAACAGCGACATCCTGTGTCGTCAGCTGGAAAAACTACTACTATTTACAAATAGGCAGAAGTATGAAGTGTGTGTGTGTGTGTGTGTGTGTGTGTGTGTGTGTGTGTGTGTGTGTGTGTGTGTGTGTGTGTGTGTGTGTATGTATGTATATATATATATATATATATATATATATATATATACACATTTTTAAATAATACTAAAACCAATTTATGAGCCTATCAAAGAATTGTTTTATACCATGTGTCTATTTGCACATAAGATTGACTTTTTAGAATTAAACCCTGTTTTTCTGATGCATGGTAACAGTTCTAACGTTAACTGTTAAAAACAGCTCCAAAAACATAAAATACAAAATAAGATTTACTTCATCATTCAGTAATATTATAAATTCATACATTACTGTATAAATATCTATATTGCTTGATAGAGAGTGTGTGTGTGTGTGTGTGTGTGTGTGTGTGTGTGTGTGTGTGTGTGTGTGTGTGTGTGTGTGTGTGTGTGTGTGTGTGTGTGTGTGTGTGTATATATTTATTTATTTAATGTAGTACAAACATTACCCAAATATTTACAAATATGCATAATTTATAAAATAGAACAGCAGAGACTACATAGTATAAGTAACAGAGGCAGACAATAAAACCGTATTTGACTATAATTAATAAAAATTTTCTTGAGGTATAATAAACATGAACATGCATGAAAAGCTGCTTACCTGGGAACATGTTACTCCACAGTCTCTAATTCTCTGTATTGAATGACAGTTAACAATACTAAAGAAGAATATAATAAAAAAATAAGACCCTGAACTTTTCCAGTACAGAAAACAACATCTACTATTGGTAAATGTCATGTCTACTCTCACTGCCAGCGACAGTTCTGTGTACATAGGGGAAGAAGAAAAGTCCTGCTTTTATGTGTGAAAACCTCTCCTTTATGCTATGTAGTCACACCTCCAGAAGACTTAAAAAGTTAGGAGGAGTTCTCCTCATTCTGATAGCTGTCGTCACCAGAGAAGAATGATGATCAGCTGTAAAGACTGGCAGCAATAACCCAAGCATTTGCATAGATTACAGCATAAAAATATTTATTTAGGTAGTAAACAAAAAGTTGACAATTACATCTATAGTCAGTAGTTGGTCTATTTGTTTAGTAAAGTTACATTTGATCAAATCTGATTCCAGTATTAACATATTATTCCTAATTACTTTTTATGACTTAAAGGGATTCTTCAGTGAGAAAAAATATGTAAAGTATAGGCCATCAATTCATGATCGGTGGAGTGCGAGTGCTGCTTTCTCTTCATTCCCTTTACTGCTCCGTAGTGTGAAATTCCGACACACTTAAATGGGAAAGGGAAGGGGAGTAACTAGGAAAGACTGGGCCCCATAGCAAACTCTTGACCGGGCCACCCCCCCGGGTGCCACAAGCAGCCCCCCTTATAAATAGTGCACCCTGTAGATTGTGCCATACAGCCCCCTTGTAGACAGTGCTATATAGCCCCGCCTATAGACAGTGTCACACCCCATTTGTAGATAGTGCCCCCACCTCCCCCTTGTAGGTAGTACCATACAGCCCCCCTGTAGATATCGCCATAAATCCCCACTGTATATAGTGCTATACAGCTCCCACTGTATATAGTGCCACACAGACCCCTCCCTTGTATATAGTGCCACACAGCCCCGCCCCTTAGTAGATAGTGCAGCACAGCCCCCCCCCCCCTTAGTATATAGTGCCACACAAAGATACCTGTAGATTGCGCCACACTCAGCCCCTGTAGATAAAGCCACAGCCCCCCCCTTGTAAATAGTGCCATACAGCTCCCCCATGTGTATAGTTCCACACAGCTCCCCCTTGTGTATAGTGCCACACAGCCCCTCTTTGTGTATAGTGCTACACAGCCCCTGCCTTGTGTATAGTGTCACAAAGCAATGGTGCATCCGAGAAAGTTGTATCAGCCAGGGAGATGTCACTCAAACATGGAAAGGTGGGTTTGGAGGCAGGACTATGTGACTCTTCAGGATAGCGGCACCGCCCCATGGCCCTCTAATGAGTAATTAGTATATAGTGTGTGTCGTTTTAAAAGTGGATTTTAAAGATTTTGCTGCATCTGAAGAAAACATACAAGGGAATGTTTGGAAATATTGTCAGGTCATGTATTACCGCATGGTGGCGGTTCAAGGGGTTAAAACTACTTTACAGATTCCCATTAAATATACAATGAAATGAGAACAATTCCATCTGCCCTGCAATTTTGTTATTATAAATATATCCTATATAATTACAGATCCAGAAACAAGCTCTGACATACACCGTGTTCCAAATTATTATGCACATTGGATTTAAGTGTCATAAACATTTAATTATTAGTTTTTCAATTAAACTCATGGATGGTATTGTGTCTTAGGGCTCTTTGGATCATTGTAATCAATCTCAGACACCTGTGATAATTAGTTTGCCAGGTGTGCCCAATCAAAGGAAAACTACTTAAGAAGGACGTTCCACATTATTAAGCAGGCCACAGGTTTCAAGCAATATGGGAAAGAAAAGGGATCTCTCTGCTGCCGAAAAGCGTGAAATAGTGCAATACCTTGGACAAGGTATGAAAACATTGGATATTTCAATAAAACGTAAGCGTGATCATCGTACTGTGAAA
This sequence comes from Rhinoderma darwinii, assembly GCF_050947455.1. NCBI lineage: Eukaryota > Metazoa > Chordata > Amphibia > Anura > Rhinodermatidae > Rhinoderma > Rhinoderma darwinii. The sequence goes on along the minus strand of NC_134689.1, from coordinate 194,052,324 downwards.
AGATTTGTAGCTGATTCAGAGCACAGACGGGTTCATACAGATAAAGGCATAATGAGAAAGGTTTCTGCCAGACAAATCAATAGGATTAGGAGAGCAGCTGCTAAAATGCCATTGCAAAGCAGCAAATAGGTATTTGAAGCCGCTTGTGCTTCTGGAGTCCCTTGAACCTCAAGGTGTAGGATCCTCCAGAGGTTTGCAAGTGTGCATAAAGCTATTATTCGGCCACCCCTAAACAATGCTCACAAGCAGAAACGGTTGCAGTAGGCTCAGAAATACATGAAGGCATTTTCAAACCATGTTCTTTACTGATGAGTGCCGCGCAACCCTGGATGGTCCAGATGGATGGAGTAGTGGATGGTTGGTGAATGGCCACCATATCCCAACAAGGATGCAACGTCAGCAAGGAGGTGGCGGAGTCATGTTTTGGGCTGGAATCATGGGGAGAGAGCTGGTAGGCCCCTTTAGGGTCCCTGACGGTGTGAAAATGACCTCTGCAAAGTACATAGAGTTTATGACTGACCACTTTCTTCCGTGGTACAAAAAGAAGAACTGTGCCTTCCGTAGCAAAATTATCTTCATGCATGACAATGCACCATCTCATGCTGCAAAGAATACCTCTGTGTCATTGGCTGCTATGGGCATAAAAGGAGAGAAACTCCTGGTGTGGCCCCCATGTTCCCCTGACCTCAACCCTATTGAGAACCATTGGAGCATCCTCAAGCAAAATACCTATGAGGGTGGGAGGCAGTTCACATCAAAACAGAAGCTCTGGGAGGCTATTCTGACATCCTGCAAAGATATTCAAGCAGAAACTGTCCAAATACTCACAAATTCAATGGATGCAAGAATTGTTAAGGTGATATCAAAGAAGGGGTCCTATGCAGTGGTGGATTATCATATGGGCGTTTCGGGCGGCCGCCCGGGGCCCGAGGCTCCCAGGGGGCCCATGGCAGCCCGAACCGCACATCATCTGCTAAATCTATTCAGCGCGCTAGCGCTGCTAAGTGCCGAAGATGAGGAGGAGCAGGGAATTGGCCGGGAAAGGGGTAGGACACGCCTCCCTGACAAGTGCGGGCCGCCGCCATTGAGTAACAGAACAGCGACGGACGGCTGTTCTGTTACTCCAAAGCAGCAGGAGGGAGAAGAGCCGGGCGGGCGGTCACCGGCGCTGAGGTCAGTATAGGCTTATCCTCCTGCCCAACTGGTTCCTAACCGCTGGCTGTATTTTTACGGCCAGCGGTCAGGGACGGGTCCTTAAAACCCGAGCCATAGACTTTCTACGGCTCGGGTTTTAACTTGCTGCCCGCGCGATCGGGCAGCTGAATGTCGGGTCTCCGGCTGTCAGTGACTGCCGGGGACCCTGAGGAGAAGATAGGAGCAGCTTTCGCTGCTTCTGTCTTCTCTGATCTCTTTTACACAGCGCTCAATGAACGCTGTGTAAAGGAATAGAGACAGCAGCAGCGGCGCTGTCTCTATTCCTCCCGGTGATCATGTGACTGGTCACATGATCGCCGGGTGCCGTTAGTGGCAGACTGTTGCTGGGTCTTACTAGACCCAGCACAGCCCTATTAGTGACAATCGTCACTATGAGAGGGCTGATTTCCCCTGTAACTGGGGCTGCTGTGCAGCTCCAGTTACAGTGGAAAAGATGGTGTAAAACAAAGAAAAAAAATATATAAAGTTCCCCAAAGGTCTTTTTTGACCTTTGGGAGACAGACCATAGTAATAAAAAATAATAAAGTAAAGTGCAAAAAAAAATGTAATAATAAATACACATAAAATACCCACCCCAATAAAAACGTCGCCCTCCCCCCCCCCCCCGCCAATCATTGTTGTAACGCTAGCGCTGACCCAATTACCCTAATATAGACATGTAATATATTAAAATTTACGGTAGACAATGACGATTACAAATAAAAGGTCTATTTTAGGGTAAAACTATGTTATTACCAAAAAAAAAAATAGCTGAAACGTAAAAAAGCTTATTTTTTTACTATTATTTTCAAACTTTATGAATAAAAATTCTAAAATAGCAAAAAAGTTGTGTATAAAAACGCTAAAAAAACGAAACCTGCATTATCTACGGAAAAAACGTCGCAAAAATCACGTCGGTTTTATTTTTTTTTAATAAAAATGTGTGTTTGGGGCAACTTTGTAATTACGTTTTATTAAAAAATATTTTAACTTTTTGAGATACAGCTGCTTTGTGTCCTGTATCCGTCAGGTCAGCAGGACTGACGGGATCAGTGAAACGGGCCCTGCGCTAAATTATAATCTTAAATGTGATAGATTTGAGGTGGATCCTGCGTGTCACTGATCCTGTCAGTCCTGCTGACCTGACGGACACAGGATACAAAGCAGCTGTATCTCAAAAAGTAAAAATATTTTTTCATAAATCACACTGATACACACACATACACTATATATATATATATATATATATATATATATATATATATATATATAATTATAATATAAAGTTTTTAAATGTGTACATAACCTTGTGGCACTATATACAAGGGGGAGCGCTGTGAGGCACTATATACAAGGGGGAGCGCTGTGAGGCACTATATACAAGAGTGAGCGCTGTGAGGTACTATATACAAGGAGGAGCGCTGTGAGGCACTATATACAAGTGGGAGCGCTGGGAGGCACTATATACAAGGGGGAGCGCTGTGAGGCACTATATACAAGGGGGAGCGCTGTGTGGCACTATATACAAGGGGGAGAGCTGTGTGGCACTATATACAAGGGGGGCTGTGTAGTGCTATCCACAGTGGTATGTGTGTGGCGCTCTTTATAGGGGGGGCTTTTTGGTGCTATTTACAAGAGGGGGAGGGCTGTGTGGCGCTCTCTACAGGGGGGCTGTACGGCACTATCTATAGGGGGCTGTGTGTAACGCTCTCTACGAGGGGGATGTGTGATATATAGAGGGGGCTGTGTATGGCGATATCTATGGGGGTGTGTAATATCTACAGGGGCTGTGTGTGGCACTATGTACAGGGGGCTGTGTGTATGTGGTGTTTTACAGTGTGTGGTATTATTATATTCAGGCACGCAGTGTTTGGTGCTATTATATTTAGGGGCACAGTATGTGGCACCATGATAACTTTATTTTCGTTTATAGGTGTGGAAATGTTGGAAAAGTGAGGAGACGTCTGAGTGGCAAATTCTGCAGAAATGAGTCATGGCCGGGAGAAGTCGTCATGAGCTCTGGACCGGATGGAGAAGAAAAGAGGAAAAAAACTACTAGAATCTGAGACGTCGTCACCTGTGAGTCACTAGATTTATAGAGAATCTGTCACCTCTCCTGACATGTTTATTATAGGAATCCTTGTATTTCACAAAAAGTCTTTCTGCAGTCCAGGACTGATAGAAAATTCCCCTTGTCAGGAGGTTGTGTCCCTGCACAGTGTGATACTCTCAGTATGTAGGGACACCGCGCTGTGACAAGGGAAATCGTAACACTGTTAATGCTTGCCCAAAAAGGTAGTGTTAAAAATAGTTACGGCGCGGCAGGGCCGCGGTGAGGAAGGGGGCCCAAGTTTGGGTAACAGCCCAGGGCTCATGGTCTACTTAATCCGCCACTGGTCCTATGTTAACATGCAACTTGGCCTGTTAAGTTTTTTTTATTGAAAGAGCTTTTGATTTCTGTAAATATGACCTCCTGATGCTGCAAATTCAACAAATTACCATTTTAGTTCTCTTTACAACCTTTAAAATGTTTTGATCTCGGTTGTGCATAATAATTTGAAACAGTGCATTTTGAGTTTTTTACTTCTAAAAAAAAACCTGTTATCATTAGGAGATTTGTTCAATAAAATTCGCATTATACTCCAACGGTTAATGGCTTGAAGATTATACTGAATGTCATTTGCATCGACTATTTAGGAAAATCAGCGTAAAATAACATTTGCATAATAATTTGGAACGCGGTGTATATACAGTACCACAACCAAGCTCAGAGCTTGGTTCTAGTGCTGTATTTATGTACTGACATTTATACAGCACCAGAAAAAAGCTCAGTACATATATACAGCACTAGAACCAAGCTCAGTACATAAATACAGCACTAGAACCAAGCCCATACATATATACAGTAACAGAACCAACCTCAGCACATATATACAGCACCAGAACCAACCTCAGTACATAAATACAGCAATAGAACCAAGCTCAGTACATAAATACATCCCCAGAACCAAGCTCAGTACATAAATACATCCCCAGAACCAAGCTCAGTGTAATGATAGGGGTAGGGAAACTGACAAGTGAGCCCTAATCTACCCGCCACTCTGTCCCTGCCTACTTGCAACGACCCGCCCTAGGCGACGGGGTACAACTGGGCGGCGGTCCCTACGCTCAGTAAGTGCACGAGACAAACAGAGAAGGGTACACAAAGCTAAGGGAAATGGGGCAGTTGCCCACGGCAACACCGTGAGCAACAAGAGAGGTGAACGAGCCGAGTCAAACCAGGAGTGTACGAGGTACCAAACGCAGAGCAGAAGAGTAGTCAGTAAGCCAGGGTCAGTATGGAGTAGGATCAAATAGTCAGGAGCTGTAGCTGGGCCAGGAAACCAAACGAGAAGAATCACAAGCACTGGAGGAACAGGAAAGGCAGGTATAAATAGACAGAGGGCGGGAGCTAGCTGAGTCTGGCCAGGCTGCGATAGGCTCTCCCACTCCTAAGCCTGCCAGCCTGAGTGGTGGAAGCTGGATTCAGTCTCAGAGACATAGACTCAGGTGCCGACTGATTACCTATGGGTGTTAACCCCGCTGTGCCTGGCAGATCCTTTACAGTACCCCCCCCTTTTATGAGGGGCCACCGGACCCTTTCTAAGTGGACCTGGTTTATTGGGGAAACCAAGGTGGAACTTCCTGACCAATACCCCAGCGTGAACATCCCGGGCGGGTACCCAAGTCCTCTCCTCAGGCCCGTATCCTCTCCAATGGACCAGGTACTGGAGGGAGCCTTGGACTATCTTGCTGTCCACAATCTTGGCCACCTCGAATTCCACCCCCTCAGGGGTGAGAACGGGAACAGGATGTCTCCTCGAGGGAGCCAAGGACGGTGAGCAGCGTTTAAAGTGGGAGGCATAAAACACGTCGTGTATTCGAAAAGATGGGGGCAACTCCAGTCGGAAGGAGACAGGATTGAGGACTTCAATGACCTTATACGGCCCAATAAACCGGGGAGCAAATTTCTTGGACGGGACCTTAAGGCGCAAGTTCCTAGACGATAACCACACCAGATCCCCGACCATAAACAAGGGGTTAGCAGAACGTCTTCTATCAGCCTGAGTTTTTTGTACGCTCTGGGATGCCTCTAGGTTCTTCTGAACCTGGGCCCAGACTGTGCACAGTTCCCGATGAACGACCTCTACCTCAGGATTGTTGGAACTACCAGGTGAAACGGAGGAGAACCGTGGATTAAACCCAAAATTACAGAAAAAGGGGGAGACCCCTGACGAGTTACTGACCCGGTTATTGAGGGAAAATTCGGCGAGGGGAATGAATGAGACCCAATCATATTGAAAGTCAGAGATAAAACACCTTAAATATTGTTCTAGAGATTGATTAGTCCTCTCAGTTTGGCCATTAGTTTCAGGATGGAAGGCAGAGGAGAAGGACAGATCAATCTCCAACTTTTTACAGAAGGCCCTCCAAAACAATGAAACAAATTGTACCCCTCTGACCGAAACAATATTGACAGGGACCCCATGGAGACGCAGGATGTGTTTGACAAACAAGGTAGCTAACGTCTTGGAATTGGGTAACTTCTTAAGGGGCACAAAGTGGCACATCTTACTGAAGCGGTCTACTACAACTCACACCACCGACTTGCCTTGAGATGGAGGCAAATCGGTGATAAAATCCATGGAGATATGGGTCCAAGGTCTCTGGGGAATGGGCAAAGAACGTAGTAAGCCCGCTGGTCGGGACCTGGGAGTCTTGGACCTAGCACAAACCTCACAAGCGGCGACGTAGGCCTTAACGTCTTTAGGCAACCCAGGCCACCAATAGTTTCTGGAAATGAGGTGTTTGGTACCCAGGACGCCTGGATGACCAGATAGTGCGGAGTCATGGTTCTCCCTAAGTACCCTTAGCCGGAATTGCAGGGGAACAAACAGCTTGTCCTCAGGGAGGATCCCGGGAGCTGAACCTTGATCAGCCGCGATTTCTGAGACTAAATCAGAATCAATAGAAGAAATGATTATACCAGGAGGCAGAATACAAGCAGGATCTTCCTTCGAAGGGGGGCTGGCCATGAAGCTACGCGACAGTGCATCGGCCTTAATATTTTTAGACCCAGCCCTATAGATAACCAAAAAGTTGAATCTGGTAAAAAATAGCGCCCATCGAGCTTGTCTCGGGTTTAGCCTCCGGGCAGATTCTAGGAAAACCAGATTCTTGTGGTCGGTAAGGACCGTTACCTGGTGCCTAGCCCCCTCCAGGATGTGGCGCCACTCTTCAAATGCCCATTTAATGGCTATTCAACTAATAAAATAAAACGCAATCGCCCTTTTTCCCTTATCAAGTCCTTTATTATTGAAAAATAATAATAAACCATATGTATTTAATATCGCCGCGACCGTAACGACCTGAGGTATCAAAATATTATATTATTTATTGCACGCGGTGAACAGCGTAAAAAAAAAACTTAAAAAACTATACCAGAGTTTCTATTTTTTGGCCACTTTGCCCTACAAATATTGGAATAAAAAGTGATCAAAAAGTCACACGTATCCAAAAATGGAGCCTATAAAAACTTTAGCTTGTCTCGCAAAAAACCAGCCCTCATATAGTTCCGTCAACAAAAAAATTAAAAAGTTATGGTTCTCACAACTTGGCGACAGAAAAAATACATTCTTTTTACAAAAGTAATTTTATTGTGGAAAAAGTTGTAAAACATAAATAAGTGCTATAACTTAGGTATCGCCGGAATCATATTAACCCGCAGAATAAAGTTAACATGTAATTTATAACGCATGGTGAACGCTGTATAAAAAAAAACGTAAAAAGCTATGCCAGAATTGAATTTTTTTTGTTTACCTGGCATCCCAAAAAATAGGATAAAAGGTGATCAAAAAGTCGCATGTACCCCAAAATGGTACCAATAATCGCTACAGCTCATCCCACAAAAAAACAACCCTCATACCACTACGTCTATGAAAAAATAAAATTAGTTATGGCTCCAATAAGTCAGGAAAAAAAAAATGCCCGTATTATACCAGGACAACACTTTCCCAGCAAAATTCCCCAAACTGCAAAGGTGCGGAGTGTAGACTAAAAGGGGCATAAGAAAGGACGCCATATATCTGTAATGACGGGGGTATGGAGACAGACAAGTGAGCCCTAATCTACCCACCACTCAGTCCCTGCCTACCTTCAACGACCCGCCCTAGGCGACGGGGTACAACTGGGCGACGGTCCCTACGTGCACGACAGACAAACAGACAAGGGTACACAGAGCTAGGGGGAGAAAGGGGCAGTTGCCCACGGCAACACCGTGAGCAACAAGAGAAGTGAACAAGCCGAGTCAAACCAGGAGAGTACGAGGTGCCAAACGCAGAGCAGAAGAGTAGTAAACAAGCTGAGTCAAACCAGGAGTATACGAGGTACCAAACGCAGAGCAGGAGAGTAGTCAGCAAGCCGGGGTCAATATGAAGCAAGGACAATGGTAGAAGAAGCTGCAGCAGGGCCAGGAAACCAAACGAGAAGAATCACAAGCAAAGGAGGAACAGGAAATGCAGGTATAAATAGACAGAGGGCGGGAGCTAGCTCCGTCTGGCCAGGCTGTGATAGGTTCTCCCACTCCTAAGCCTGCCACCCTGAGTGGTGGAAGATGGAGTCAGTCTCACAGACATAGAAGCAGGTGCAGACTGATTATCTATGGGCGTTAACTCCGAAGCTGTGCCTGGCAGATCCTTTACAGTACCCCCCCTTTTATGAGGGGCCACTGGACCCTTTCTAAGTGGACCTGGTTTACTGGGGAAAAAAAGGTGAAACCTCCTGACCAATATCCCAGCGTGAACATCCCGAGCGGGTACCCAAGTCCTCTCCTCAGGCCCGTATCCTCTCCAATAAACCAGGTACTGGAGGGAGCCTTGGACCATCCTGCTGTCCACAATCTTGGCCACCTCGAATTCTGCCCCCTCAGGGGTGAGAACAGGGACCGGAGGTTTCCTCGAGGGAGCCAAGGACGGGGAGCAGCGTTTAGAGCAGCGTTTAAGGAGGGAGGCATGGAACACGTCGTGTACTCGAAAAGATGGGGGCAACTCCAGTCGGAAGGAGACAGGATTGAGGACTTCAATGAACTTGTACGGCCCTATAAACCGGGGAGCAAACTTCTTGGACGGGACCTTAAAGGGAATGTGTTGCCAGCAAAAGATGTTGTTTTTTTTTTTATTTAAACAATTAGTGTGTAGCTGTTTAAACATTGTTCTTATTTTTTTTTTCACGAGTCAGGAAATATTATAAATTGGATTCAATTTATAATATTTCCCAGCACTGGTCACTAGATGGAGCCAATCCCTCGCTCTAGTGAGCTCTAAGAATCCCCCCCTCCTTTATCCTGGCTAGTGCCGGGAGAAACGAGGGGTTTGAACGGTCTAACCTCCTACACTGTGTGTCGCCATTTTTTGAGCTAACACACAGTGTAGTAGGTTTACATACAGTAGTAAACACACACTGAAACACGAACATACATAGAAATAACTTACCTGCTCCAGTCGCCGCCGCTCCCTCCGGTCCATATTCTCCGTCTGCTGCCGCTGCTCCATGTGCACAAGTCCGGAAGCCGTGACCGGAAGTAGTAATCTTACTGTCCGGCCGCGACTTCCGGTCCACAGGAAAATGGCGCCGGACGGCGCGCATTTCAAATTGAACTGTGTGGGAGCGGCGCATGCGCCGTTCCCACACAGCGGCGTACACGATAGTGGATGGAACGGGCCCCGTTCGCAGTCCCTATGGGACTGGAGCTGCCGTATTCCATGTCTATATGTGTCGTTAATCGACACATACAGAAATGGAAAAAAAATGGCAGCCCCCATAGGGAAGAAAAAGTGTAAAAATAAAAAAAAGTAACACACAAACACACAAATTAATCCAAACGTTTTTAATAAAGCACAAACATCTTTAACATATTAAAAAAAAAAATTTGGTGACACTGTTCCTTTAAGGCGCAAATTTTTAGACGATAGCCACACCAGATCCCCGACCATAAACAAGGGGTTAGCAGAACGTTTTCTATCTGCCTGAGTTTTTTGTATGCTCTGGGACGCCTCTAGGTTCTTCTGAACCTGAGCCCAGACTGTGCACAGTTCTCGATGAACGACCTCTACCTCGGGATTGTTGGAACTACCAGGTGAAATGGAAGAGAACCGTGGATTAAACCCAAAATTACAGAAAAAGGGGGAGACCCCTGACGAGTTACTGACCCGGTTATTAAGGGAAAATTCGGCGAGGGGAATGATTGAGACCCAATCATATTGACAGTCAGAGATAAAACACCTTAAATATTGTTCTAGAGACTGATTAGTCCTCTCAGTTTGGCCATTAGTTTCAGGATGGAAGGCAGAGGAGAAGGACAGATCAATCTCCAACTTTTTACAGAAGGCTCTCCAAAACAATGAAACAAATTGTACCCCTCTATCAGAAACAATATTGACAGGGACCCCATGGAGACGCAGGATGTGTTTGACAAACATGGTAGCTAACGTCTTAGCATTGGGTAGTTTTTTGAGGGGCGCAAAGTAGCACATCTTACTGAAGCGGTCTACTACAAGCCACACCACCGACTTGCCTTGAGATGGAGGCAAATCGGTGATAAAATCCATGGAGATATGGGTCCAAGGTCTCTGGGGAATGGGCAAAGAACATAGTAAGCCCGCTGGTCGGGACCTGGGAGTCTTGGACCTAGCACAAACTTCACAAGCGGCGACGTAGGCCTTAACGTTTTTAGGCAACCCAGGCCACCAATAGTTTCTGGCAATGAGGTGCTTGGTACCCAGGATGCCTGGATGGCCAGATAGTGCAGAGTCATGATTTTCCCTAAGTACCCTTAGCCGGAATTGCAGGGGAACAAACAGCTTGTTCTCAGGAAGGCTCCCGGGAGCTGAACCTTGATCAGCCGCAATTTCAGAGACTAAATCAGAATCAATAGCGGAAATGATTATACCTGGAGGCAAAATACAAGCAGGTTCTTCCTCCGAAGGAGGGCTGGCCATGAAGCTACGTGACAGTGCATCAGCCTTAACATTTTTAGACCCAGCCCTATAGGTAACCACAAAGTTGAATCTGGTAAAAAATAACGCCCAACGAGCTTGTCTCGGGTTTAGCCTCCGGGCAGATTCTAGGAAAACCAGATTCTTGTGGTCGGGAAGGACCGTTACCTGGTGGCTAGCACCCTCCAGGAAGTGGTGCCACTCTTCAAATGCTCATTTAATGGCTAAGAGTTTGCGGTTGCCAATATCATAGTTACTCTCAGTGGGTGAAAACTTCCTGGAGAAGTAGGCACAGGGACGGAGATGGGTGAGGGACCTGGTACCCTGGGACAAGACAGCCCCCACTCCCACCTCGGACGCGTCAACCTCCACGATAAATGGCTCCATTTGGTTGGGCTGAACCAGCACCGGGCCGAGATAAAGCACTTCCTAAGGACCTCAAAAGCCTGGACAGCCTCAGGAGGCCAGTGGAGGAGATCAGCACCTTTGCGAGTGAGATCCGTAAGAGGCTTAGCGATGACCGAGAAGTTAGCAATAAACCTCCTGTAATAATTAGCGAACCCCAGGAAGCACTGTAACGCCTTCAGGGAGGCAGGTTGGACCCATTCCGCCACAGCCTGGACCTTGGCGGGGTCCATGCGGAATTCATGAGGAGTGAGGATTTGGCCCAAAAATGGTATCTCCTGCACCCCAAACACACATTTTTCGGTCTTTGCAAACAGTTTGTTTTCTCGAAGGACCTGGAGCACCTTCCTGACATGCTCAATGTGGGAGGACCAGTCCTTGGAAAACACAAGTATGTCATCAAGGTACACTACAAGAAATTACCCCAGGTAGTCTCTTAAAATCTCATTTATGAAATTCTGGAAGACCGTGGGAGCATTACACAACCCAAAGGGCATGACGAGGTATTCGAAATGACCTTCGGGCGTGTTAAACGCAGTCTTCCACTCATCCCCCTCTTTGATGCGGATAAGGTTATACGTCCCTCGTAGATCAAACTTAGAGAACCATTGGGCCCCCTGAACCTGATTAAAGAGATCAGGAATAAGAGGAAGAGGATACTGGTTCCTTACAGTGACCTTATTGAAGCTTCGGTAGTCAATGCATGGCCTAAGACCACCATCCTTCTTCCCTACGAAGAAGAAGCCAGCACCTACCAGAGAAGTAGAGGGGCGAATGTAACCCTCGGCCAGGCATTCCTGGATATACTCTCTCTTGGCTTCACGTTCGGGACAAGAGAGATTAAATATCCTACCCTTAGGGAGCTTAGCTCCTGGTACCAAATTGATTGTGCAATCATATTCTCTATGAGGAGGTAACACTTCGGAGGCCTCCTTAGAGAAAACATCGGCGAAGTCCTGAACAAACTCAGGTAGCGTGTTCACCACCTCAGGGGGAGAAATAGAATTAACAGAAAAACATGACGTCAAGCATTCATTACCCCACTTGGTAAGGTCCCCAGAATTCCAGTCAAACGTGGGATTATGCAACTGCAACCAGGGAAGGCCTAAAACCAAATCGGACGATAATCCCTGCATTAACAGTACAGAGCACTGCTCCAAATGCATGGAGCCAACAAGGAGTTCAAAAACAGGGGTATGCTGTGTAAAATAACCATTAGCAAGAGGAGTGGAGTCGATACCCACTACCGGGACAGGTTTAGGCAAATCAATCAAAGGCATAGCTAGAGACATAGCAAATTCCACAGACATGATATTAGCAGAAGACCCTGAATCCACGAAGGCACTGCCGGTAGCAGACCTACCACCAAAAGAGACCTGAAAGGGAAGCAAGATTTTATTACGTTTCATATTTACGGGAAATACCTGTGCGCCCAAGTGACCTCCCCGATGATCACTTAGGCGCGGAAGTTCTCCGGCTGCATTCTTACGCTTAGGACAGTTGTTCACTTGATGCTTGTCATCCCCACAGTAGAAGCAGAGACCATTCTTCCTGCGGAAATCTCTACGTTGTTGGGGGGACACGGAGGCCCCGAGTTGCATAGGTACCTCCGAGTCTTCCGGGGAGGAACGAAGTAACGGAACCTCGGGAGGCATCATGGGGGAGTCAGAGGAGAAAACATCAAGACGTTCAAGTCGTCGTTCCCTGAGACGTCGGTCAAGTCGTACCGCTAAAGCCATAACCTGGTCTAGGGAGTCAGAAGAGGGATAGCTAACTAGCAGATCTTTCAGGGCGTTCGACAGACCCAACCTAAACTGGCACCTTAAGGCAGGGTCATTTAACCGACCACTTCCTAAAGTCAGAGCAATACTCCTCAACAGGTCTCTTACCCTGACGTAAGGTCACCAGCTGACTCTCGGCAAAAGCAGTCTTGTCAGTCTCGTCATAGATGAGTCCGAGAGCAGAAAAGAAAAGATCAACGGAGGAAAGTTCAGGGGCGTCAGGAGCCAAGGAGAAGGCCCATTCTTGGGGCCCTTCCTGGAGCTGGGACATAATTATACCCACCCGCTGGCTCTCAGAACCTGAGGAGTGGGGCTTTAAACGAAAATAGAGCCTACAACTCTCCCGAAAGGAGAGAAAAGTCTTCCGGTCCCCTGAGAACCGGTCGGGCAACTTGAGGTGGGGTTCGAGAGGTGAGGTGAGGGTGACTACCATGGTAGAATCAGGCTGGTTGACCCTCTGAGCCAGGGCCTGGACCTGTAGTGAGAGACCCTGCATTTGCTGAGCCAGGGTCTCAAGGGGGTCCATAGTGGTGTCAGGGACCAGGGTAGACTAGGTATGGGCTTGTGATTATGTAATGACGGGGGTGGGGAGACAGACAAGTGAGCCCTAATCTACCCACCACTCAGTCCCTGCCTACTTGCAACGACCCGCCCTAGGCGACGGGGTAAAACTGGGCGACGGTCCCTACGCTCAATAAGTGCACGACAGACAAACAGACAAGGGTACACAGAGCTAGGGGGAGAAAGGGGCAGTTGCCCACGGCAACACCGTGAGCAACAAGAGAAGTGAACAAGCCGAGTCAAACCAGGAGAGTACAAGGTGCCAAACGTAGAGCAGAAGAGTAGTAAACAAGCTGAGTCAACCAGGAGTATACGAGGTACCAAACGCAGAGCAGGAGAGTAGTCAGCAAGCCGGGGTCAATATGAAGCAAGGACAATGGTAGAAGAAAGCTGCAGCAGGGCCAGGAAACCAAACGAGAAGAATCACAAGCAAAGGAGGAACAGGAAATGCAGGAATAAATAGACAGAGGGCGGGAGCTAGCTCCGTCTGGCCAGGCTGTGATAGGTTCTCCCACTCCTAAGCCTGCCACCCTGAGTGGTGGAAGATGGAGTCAGTCTCACAGACATAGAAGCAGGTGCAGACTGATTATCTATGGGCATTAACCCCGAAGCTGTGCCTGGCAGATCCTTTACAATATCAGTGCGACACCGGCCTGTGCAGAAAGGATTGCTTCACAGCGTAACACACATCTATGGATCATTTTATTGTTTTTTTTACCCCATTATTATACCACCTGACTATGCCCCTGATGTACTCTGCCCAGCTTACATGTACCCTTACATTATAAATGGAAACACCAGTAATACTCAAACAAATCTACTACCAAGCAAAATCCGCCCTCCAAAAGCCAAATGGCGCTCCCTCCGCTCTGAACCCTACAGTGTGCCCAAACAGCAGTTTGCTTCCACATATATGGCATCATCATACCCAGGAGAACCCTTTTAACAATTTTTGGGGTATGTGTCTCAAGTGGCATAAGCTATGCATGACATATTTGCCACTGAAATGGCATATCTAGGGAAAAGTATCCATTTTTAAATTTGCACCATCCGCAGCGCATTCATTTATGGAAAAGACCTGTGGGGTGAAAATGCTCACTACACCCCTTAACAAATGCCTTGAGGGGTGCAGTTTCCAAATGGGGTCTCTTTCTTTTTATTATTTCACATCTGAGCCTCTGCAATTGTGAACCAATACTTTGTAAAGCGCCAAATTAGGCCTCAATTTCGCACGGTACGCTTTCACCCCTGAGCCTGGTCTAATGTCCAGGCAAAAGATTAGGGCCACATGTAGGGTGTTTCTAAAACCGGGAAATAGTGCATAATAATTAGAGAGCTATCTTGTTATGGTGGCAAAAGCTGGGCACTACATATTGGCATATCTATGGAAAAAATCCCATTTTCACTCTGCAACATCGAGTGCACACTAATTTCTACCCTTTCCCTAACGTTTATTTAAACCTACCCACCACCACACCCTAGGCCTCCCATTCAGCCCGTCGCCCCATGTCCTCCCATGTCCTGAATAGTCCAGGGCTGAGCAGGGTACACAGCAGAACAAAAACGACTCCTCCCTCTTCAACCTTATTCCCCCACCCAACCTATTTAAACCCCCTTCTCTATCCCTATCTTACTCACCTAACATATACCATAACCATAACAAACAACAATAAGAATACCCGAAAGCACCAAGTTCGGTTCCTGTAAGCCTTTATAGTGCCTTTAAATATCCAAAAACCAAAACCTGATGTGCAACTATTTAGCCTACCACCAGAAAGACGGAAGGAAAGGGGCCCACCGAGACCCCCCTGAGGCCAGGATCCACCCCCGCGAAAACACCCACCCTATCGCTTCCCCCATCGCTTTCCCTTATAGCTGTCACTTCTCTTACCCTGCGTTTAATCTGACACTAAGCTTACCCTTCTTTCCCTATTATGCTCCCTATCGCTTCATTTCTTATTAGGTGCCTAAACGAGGGCAACCCCCCCCCCCCCCCCGGACGAGCCGGCTCCTGAAAGTCAGTTCCCTTGGGCACCCTAAATGAAAAGCCCCTCCATAAGCGAGAGGCTTTGGATGCTCCCAGTATATCAAACTCCAAAGAACGCACCTTTACCAGGTCACCAATGGTATTCCCTACAACCTCTTCCACCAGGAGGATTTTACTCTGTGTAGATACTAAACACCGTGCGTTCCATGTAAAGTGTCTTACCACTACGCTGACTAAAAAGGATGTGTTTCGGTCTCTACCACCAAGATCTCTGAACATCCCATAGGCCCACCCGGCGTAGGAGAGGTAAGCTAAGCCGAGCCAACCAATGGAGGCACCCACCCTTTTGTATACCTCTGCATTAAAGCGGCAATGAAGCAGGAAATGCTCCATACTTTCTAATGTATCGCTACACTCCTCCCAAGGACATCCTCTGTCGTCAGTGTTTCTGTACTTGAGATTGCCCCTTACATACAGCCTCACATGAAAGCAGCGCCAAGCCAGATCACAAAACTTCTGGGGAATCCTCATCGAGATTAAAAGTTTTAATCCCAACCCGAGGTCACTACTTGGGCAGTCTTTGAGTGCCAGGTGCTTCTGGAAGTGGGTCATCAGAACCTTTCTGTCAATAAATTTTGTCGGCATGTTCCTGATCTCCCACACTCCCAGACCCCACAGGCGCAACATCTTCAAAACCAGGGCGGCATAAGCCGGGAGATGTCCGTGGGGTATACACAAGTCTTTCACTTGGCCTCCTCTCTCCCATTCCTGGAAGAAGGGCTGAAACCACTCCCTGCAGGAGAGAATCCACCAAGGAGCCATGTCTTGCCTGAGGTTTGCTCGATTAATCTCTCCTCTTATACCTCCTCCTGTAATGTCCTCTGATATCCCATAATAACATCCTGGACATGCTGGTAGTTGTAGCTCTCTCCTCTTATACCTCCTCCCTGTAATGTCCTCTGATATCCCATAATAACAGCCTGGACATGCTGGTAGTTGTAGTCCTCTCCTCTAATACCTCCTCCTGTAATGTCCTCTGATATCCCATAATAACGTCCTGGACATGCTGGTAGTTGTAGTTCTCTCCTCTTATACCTCCTCTCTGTAATGTCCTCTGATATCCCATAATAACGTCCTGGACATGCTGGTAGTTGTAGTCCTCTCCTCTTATACCTCCTCCTGTAATGTCCTCTGATATCACATAATAACAGTCTGGACATGCTGGTAGTTGTAGTCCTCTCCTCTTATACCTCCTCCTGTAATGTCCTCTGATATCCCATAATAACGTCCCGGACATGCTGAGAGTTGTAGTCCTCTCCTCTTATACCTCCTCTCTGAAATGTCCTCTGATATCCCATAATAACAGCCTGGACATGCTGGTAGTTATAGTCCTCTCCTCCTATACCTCCTCCCTGTAATGTCCTCTGATATCCCATAATAACGTCCTGGACATGCTGGTAGTTGTAGTCCTCTCCTCTTATACCTCCTCCCTGTAATGTCCTCTGATATCACATAATAACGTCCTGGACATGCTGGGAGTTGTAGTTCTCTCCTCTTATACCTCCTCCCTGTAATGTCCTCTGATATCCCATAATAACAGTCTGGACATGCTGGTAGTTGTAGTCCTCTCCTCTTACACCTCCTTCCTGTAATGTCCTCTGATATCCCATAATAATAGTCTGGACATGCTGGTAGTTGTAGTCCTCTCCTCTTATACCTCCTCTCAGCAATGTCCTCTGATATCCCATAATAACATCCTGGACATGCTGGTAGTTGTAGTTCTCTCCTCTTATACCTCCTCTCTGTAATGTCCTCTGATATCCCATAATAACGTCCTGGACATGCTGGTAGTTGTAGTCTCTCCTCTTATATCTCCTCCCTGTAATGTCCTCTGATATCCCATAATAACAGCCTGGACATGCTGGTAGTTGTAGTCCTCTCCTCTAATACCTCCTCCTGTAATGTCCTCTGATATCCCATAATAACGTACTGGACATGCTGGTAGTTGTAGTTCTCTCCTCTTATACCTCCTCTCTGTAATGTCCTCTGATATCCCATAATAACGTCCTGGACATGCTGGTAGTTGTAGTCCTCTCCTCTTATACCTCCTCCTGTAATGTCCTCTGATATCCCATAATAACGTCCTGGACATGCTGTGAGTGGGGGGCTGATGGTAATTTAACTGTGAGTGGGGGGCTGATGGTAATTTTACTGTGAGTGGGGGGCTGATGGTCATTTTACTATGAGTGGGGGGCTGATGGTCATTTTACTGTGAGTGGGGGGCTGATAGCTATTTTACTGTGAGTTGGGGGCTGATGGTCATTACTGTGAGTGGGCGGCTGATGGTCATTTCACTGTGAGTGGGGGGCTGATGGTCATTACTGTAAGTGGGGGGCTGATGGTCTTCAAGTGGTTTCCGCCTCTGATCTCCCATTGAAATTAATAGGAGGCAGAAAAAGCCTGCGGCGCTAGTTTGGTGCTTTTTCGTCTGCGGTTTTTTCATTCGATTCAACGGCTTAAAAAAAATGTGGGCAAAAAACACAGCAAAAAAAAAAAAGTCAAATAACGCTGTCAATTCAAAATCTGCCTCAAAATTCCTAAATTAATTTGGAGGCAGGTTTTTAGTTTCTGCCTTACAAAAAAACGTTGTGTGAACAAACCCTAAGAGTGTACTGCTTGTTTTTAGCCAATTTTTGTCATTTTGTAAACCATTTTTGGTAGGGGTGCCCTGAGAATTTTTTTTTTTTCCTGGGGTGCCTCGAGCCTGAAAAGGTTGGGGGACTCTGACCTACAGGAATGAGGGCACAATTAAGACCAAATATGTTCTCACATGACGGGGATTTTCGTTTGAGATATGAACAAATCTCCAACAAGTACTCATTGGACATTATTTTGCTCAACCTGTATTTTTTACAAAAAGACCTATCATCGATTAACATCAAATTATTGGAGGTGGAGAATACACTGAAGGCGACATTACCAATTGAGGAGTTTACTAAATTTCTGGAAAAACAAAAAATATATCTTGTCAAATTTAAAGCTGAATCAGAGGATATAAAAAGAAACAAATGGCATCGTGACCTTGAGGACTACTCGACAGGGAAGGTGTATACCTGGTTGAGTAACCAAGACAACTATAGTGTTCCGTACAAGCAAAAAAGATTAAAGGAATTACAGAAACAACATAAGGAGTCTGTTTTTTTGGGGGTTTTTTTCAGAACAAATGGTGAACAACAGCATAGGAATAAGCCAGCCAGAAGAGCTAAGAACAGCTCCAAAAACGGCCGTAAAAAAACGCAGCGAAAAACGTACCGAAAATCACGAGTGGCTTAAAAAACGTCTGAAAATCAGGAGCTGTTTTCCTTTGAAAACAGCTCCGTATTTTCAGATGTTTTTGACTCAGAATGTGAAAATACCCTTATGGATGCCTCTGAATATATTAACCCCTTCCCTCTTTAGCCACTTTTGACCTTCCTGACAGAGCCTCATTTTTCAAATCTGACATGTTTCATTTCATGTGGTTATAACTTCGTAATGCTTTTACGTATCCAAGCGATTCTGAGATTCTTTTCTCGTGACACATTAGACTTTATGTTACTGGCAAAATTTGCTCGATACATTCAGTATTTCAATGTGAAAAACACCAAAATGTAGTGAAAAATTGCAAAAATGTGCATTTTTCTAAATTTAAATGTATCTGCTTCTAAGACAGGCAGTTATACCACACAAAATAGTCGCTAATACATCCCACACATGTCTACATTAGATTGACATAGTTTTTTGAACATCCTTTTATTTTTCTAAGACAGTACAAGGCTTAGAACTTTAGCAGCAATTTCTCACATTTTCAAGAAAATGTCAAAAGGCTATTTTTACAGGGGCCAGTTTAGTTGTGAAGTGGCTTTTAGGGCCTTATATATTAGAAACCTCCAAAAAGTCACCCCATTTTAAAAACTTCACCCCCAAAGTATTCAAAACAGCATTTAGAAAGTTTATTAACCCTTTAGACGTTTCACAGGAATTAAACCAAAGTAGAGGTGAAATTTATAAATTTCATTTTTTGTTGTTGCAGAAATTCATTTTTAATTCATTTTTTTTCGTAAGACAAAGTTTTACCAGAGAACACAACTCAATATTTATTGCCCAGGTTCTGCAGTTTTAGGAAATATCCCACATGTGGCCCTAGTGTGCTACTGGACTGAAGCAGCGGCCTCGGAAGCAAAGGAGCAACTAGTGGATTTTTGGCCTCCTTTTTATTAGAACATATTTTAGGCACCATTTCGGGTTTGAATTGCTCTTGCGATGCCAAGACAGTGGAAATCCCCCAAAAATGACCCCATTTGGGAAACTACACCCCTAAATTTGTAAAGCAATTACTCCCGAGTAAAACAATACCCCATATGTGGTAATAAACGGCTGTTTGGACACACGGTAGGGCTTAGAAGGGAAAAAGCGCCATTTGGCTTTTGGAGCTCAAATTTAGCAAGAATGGTTTTCGGAGGCCATGTCGCATTTGCAATGCCCCGAGGGACCAAAACTGTGGAAACCCCCCACAAGTGGCCACATTTTGGAAACTACACCCCTTGAGGAAATTATCTATGGGTATAGTTAGCATTTTGACGCCCCAGGTTTTTGGCAGAAATTGTTGGAAGTAGGCCGTGAAAATGAAAATCTACATTCTTTCAAAAAAAATGTAGGTTTAGCTAATTTTTTCTCATTTCCACAAGGACTAAAGGAGAAAAAGCACTGCAAAATTTGTAAAGCAATTTCTCCCGAGTAAAACAGTACCCCATATGTGGTAATAAATGGCTGTTTGGACACACGGCAGGGATTAGAAGGGAAAGAGCGCCATTTGGCTTTTAGAGCTCAAATTTAGCAGGAATGGTTTGCGGCCATGTCGCATTTGCAAAGCACCTGAGGGACAAAAACAGTGAAAATGCCCAAAAAGTGACTCCATTCAGGAGACTACACCCCTCGAGGAATTCATCTATGGGAGTAGTGATCATTTTGACCCCACAGGTGTTTCAAGGAATTTATTAGAATTGGGCAGGGAAAATAAAAACAATCCTTTTTCTTCAATAAGACATAGCTTTAGCTAAAAAAAAATCATTTTCTCAACAAATAAAGGAAAAAAAGAACCCCAACATTTGTAAAGCAACTTCCCTGGAGTTACGGTAATACCCCAAAAGTGGTCATAAACTGCTGTATGGGAACATAGCAAGGATTAGAAGAGAAGGAGCGGCATTTGGCTTTTGGAGCACAGATTTTGCTGGATTGGTTTCTTGACACCATGTCGCTTTTGCAAAGACCCTAAGGTACCAGTACAGTGGAAACTACCCAAAAGGGACTCCATTTGTGATACTACACCAATTGAGGAATTAATCTAGGGGTGTAGTGAGCATTTTGACCCCACAGCATTTTGACCCCATAGATTTTATTTGAATTGGGCAGTGAAAATAAAAATAATTTTTTTTTCCAATAAGACGTAGCTTTAGCGCAAAATTTTTAATTTTCTCATAACAAAGCAGAAAAAGAACCGCAACATTTGTTAAGCAATTTCTCCCGAGTATGGCAATACCACATATGTGGTTATAAACTCATTTTTTGGCACACGGCAGGGCTCAGAATGGAAGGAGAGCCATTTGGCTTTGCTGGATTGGTTTCTGGTCGCTATGTTGCATTTGCAAAACCCCTGTAGGACCAAAACAGTGGAAACCCCCCAGAAGTGACCCCCATTTTGGAAACTACACCCCTCAAGCTATTCACCTAGGGGTGTAGTGAGCATGTTAACCCTGCAGGTATTTTGTATAAATTAGTGTGCACTCGATATTACAGAGTGAAAATGGGATTTTTCAATAGATATGCCAATATGTGGTGCCCAGCTTGTGCCACATAACAAGACAGCTCTCTAATATAATGCTGTGTATCCCGCTTTTAGAATCACCCTACATGGGGCCCTAATCTTTTGCCTGGACATTTGACAGGGCTCAGGAGTGAGAGAGTACCATGCGAAATTGAGGCCTAATTTGGCGATTTACACAGAATTGGTTCACAATTGCAGAGGCTCAGATGGGAAATAATAAAAGAAACACCCCAGAAGTGACCCCATTTTAGAAACTACACCCCTCAAGGCATTTAATAAGGGGTGTAGTGAGCATTTTCACCCCACAGGTGTTTTCCATAAATGAATGCGCTGCGGATGGTGCAAAGTAAAAATTTAAATTTTTCCCCAGATCTGCCAATTCAGTGGCAAGTATGTTGTGCCCAGCTTATGCCACTGTAGACACACCCCAATTTTTTTTAAAAGGGTTCTCCCGGGTGTGGCGGTGCCATATATGTGGAAGTAAACTGCTGTTTGGGCACACTGTAGGGCTCAGATGGGTGGGAGCACCATTTGGCTTTTGAAGTGTAGATTTTGCTTGGTAGTAGATTTGTTTGAGTATTGCTGGTGTTTACGTTTATAATGTGGGGGCATATGTAAACTGGGCAGAGTATATCAGGGCATAGTCAGGTGGTATAATAATGGGGTAAACAATAAAATAATCCATAGATGTGTGTTATGCTCTGAAGAATTCTTTCTGCACAGGCTGGTGTCGCACTGATAAATGGTGTCTTTACTTATCCCCCTTTTGGTCCACACTCGGGCACCTTTGCAGTGTGGGGAATTTTGCTAGGAAGTGTTGTCCTGGTATAATACGGGCGCCCTCACTTCTAGCAGATATGTTTGGGCCCTTCACTTCGTGGTTCCCTAATTTTAGGGCCCCGATAAATCTCCTCTTGAAACAGAAGAAATGTTCCCCTCTGATCTGCACAACTGCATATTTTTGTATTTCCTGACTTATGGAAGCCTTAACTAACTTTATTTTTTCAAAGACGTAGTGGTATAAGGGCTGTTTTTTTGCGGGACTAGCTGTAGTTATTATCGGTACCATTTTGGGGTACATGCGATTTGTTGATCACTTTTTATCCTATTTTTTGAGAGGCAAGGTAACAAAAAAACAGCAATTCTGGCATAGTTTTTTTTATATAGTGTTCACCACGTGTTATAAATTACATGTTAACTTTATTCTGCGTGTCAGTACGATTCCGGTGATACCTAATTTATAGCAGTTTTTTATGTTTTACAACTTTTTGTACAATAAAATTACTTTTGTAAAATGAATGTATTTTTTCTGTCGCCATGTTGTAAGAACCATAACTTTTTAATTTTTTCGTCGACGGAGCTGTATGAGTGCTTCTTTTTTGCGAGACAAGCTATAGTTTTTATAGGCACCATTTTTGGATACATGCGACTTTTTGATCACTGTTTAATTCAATTTTTGTAGGGCAAAGTGACCAAAAACCAAAAATTCTGGCATTATTTTTTACGCCGTTCACCGCGTGGAATAAATAAGATAATATTTTTATAATTTAAGGCATTACTATCGCGGCTATACCAAATATGTATGGTTTATTTTTTTTCAATAATAAGGGACTTGGTAAGGGAAAAAGGGCGATTGTGTTTTATTTTATTACTTAAAACTTTTATTATATTTTTTACAACTTTTTTTTCACTTTCTTTTTCACTTTTCTTTTACAATTTACTTTAGTCCCACTAGGGAACTTGAAGGTCCTACATAGTGCAATGTATTAGATCTGTCAGTCATTCACTGACCATAAGCCGATTAGGCGTCGCCTCCGGGCAGGGCCTAATCGGCTTCCGTAATGGAAAACAGGAGGCCATTGTTAGGTCTCCTATTGTCATAATAACAGTCGGCAGTCGTACGATTGCAGGGCACAGATGGTGATCTGCTAGCAACCACAAAGATGCAGTGATCGCATCCGATCGCTGCATTTGAGGGGTTAATGTCAGGGATCGGAGCTAGCTCCGGTTCCTGCCGTTACAGGTGGATGTCAGCCGTAACATACAGCTGATATCCACCACTGATGACGCCGACTCATCTCCTGACTTTCAGGCCCGCCTCCGGATGGGAGCTGGAAGTTTTCTGTGCTAGGCACACCCGGAGGCCAGTATTAGGCCTCCGCTTGCCATTGCAGCCACTGACACCACGGCGATTTCATTGCTGGGGTGTTGATGAGCTGCAAACACCTTAAATGCAGCGATCGCTTTTGATGGCTGCATTTAAGGGGTTAATGGTGGGGATCGAAGCTAACTTTGGTCCCCGCTGTTACAGCAGTATGTCAGCTGTAAGATACATGGGCAGCTTCTGAGCCGGTGCCATGCATTTGTCGTAAGTATATGACATTTTGCGGGAAGCACTGGCTTGCCATGACGTATACTTACGACAAATGTCGGGAAGGGGTTAAAGAGACGTATAGGTAACTTAATGATTGGGTTACTTATGAGGTGCTTATCCATGATCCCAGATGGGACATAGAAAAAAGATATTTACACTTTTGGAAGAGAAATACAATAGTGGTCTCATTGATAGCAAATTAAGAGAATTTTTGACAGTCCGACATCCGGTCACTCCAATATTGTATTTATTACCCAAAATACACAAATCTCTGATTAGCCCCCCTAGCCGTCCGATTGTTTCGGGCAGGGATTCGATACTCAGTAAGATTTCTGTGTTTCTTGATAAACTACTTAGACAGTTTGCAATTGAGGCAAGATCATATATACAGGATACTTCAGATTTCTTAAGGAAAATACAGGAGGTAGATTTACCGAAAAGAGCCATTCTAGCTTCATTTGATATAGTGAGCCTTTATACCTCAATAAATCACACTAGGGGCATAGATGCAGTTAAACATACGCTGTCCAAATCTAATTTCTCCACTAATTGTATGGAATTCATTCTTAAATTACTTTCACTTATACTTACCAATAAGTATTTTAGGTTCCTTGATGTGTTCTACATGCAGAAAGTTAGCATGGCCATGGGTTCTAATGTTGCATCTACATACGCAAAAAATTTTGTGGCCTACATTGAGGAGATGTCGGTCTATGTATCCCACCACTTCAGCCTGGTGATGAGGTGATGGCGATACATTGACGATGTCTTCCTCATTTGGCTGGGTACAGAAGTGCAACTTTTGGATTTTCATAAATTTCTGAACGAGATAGATCCCGATATTAAATTCACATTAGTTTTTTTCAAATTAATCCATACAATTTTTGAACATCAAGCTGACTATCTCTGATACTAAGTTACATACTGAGATTTTTACTAAGCCTACTGATCGCAACACTTTGATTCAATACGAAAGTTGTCATCCGAGAAAAATCATAGATTCCTTACATTCAGTCAAATGTTGCGTATCAGAAGGATATTTGATCAGGAAGAAAAAGTGAATTCTACTTTTTGGCCATGATCGACAATTTTTTAGAAAGAGGATATCCGCAACTAATTTTAGACAAACAAAAAAATACGGTACATCAATATACAAGGGAACAGGCATTACATAAGAACCGTAAAAAAGAGGATCTGGATAGAATGCTTTTTGTTTCTACGTACAATGATTTGAGCCATGAGATAGGCAATATCATCAGACATCATTGGCCAATAGTAAGGGATGGACATAGAGAAATTAAACAGTTTAAAATCTGTCCCCTTATGTCATATAGACGTTCCACTAATCTGAAAGATTGGTCAAGACCGATATTGAAATTAGTACTGGAACAACACAATTATACTTGAAACCTCAAAGAATGGGGAGCTTTCCGTGTTTGGGATGCATTAACCCCTTAATGACCGAGCCATTTTGCACGTTAATGACCAAGGATTATTTCTTGTTTTTTCACGGTCGCATTCCAAGAGTCGTAACTTTTTTTTTATTCCGTCGACATAGCCGTATAAGGGCTTGGTTTTTGCGGGACGAGTTGTATTTTGTAATTGTACCATTTTTAGATGCTTACAATATATTGATTAACTTTTATTAACTTTATTGAATTGAAAATAAGCAGCTATTCCAGCATTCATTTTCACGTTATAAATTTACGCCGTTTACTATGCAGCGCAAATAACATGTTAACTTTATTCTATGGGTCGACACAATTACGGGGATACTAAATATGTAAAGGTTTAATATGTTTTCCTACGTTTGCACAATAAAAACCCTTTTAGAAAAAAATTACTTGTTTTTGCATCGCCGCATTCCAAAAGCCGTAATTTTTTTATTTTTCCGTCGATGTGGCTGTATGTGGGCTTGATTTTTGCGGGCCAATGTGTAGTTTTCATTAGTACTATTTTGGGGTACATAGGACTTATAGATAACTTTTATTTTATTTTTTTATGGGGGGAACGGGAGAAAAGAGAGAATTTTGCCGTTGTTTTTTGCGATTTTTTTGGACGCCGTTCATCCGGTGGTTTAATTAATGTGTTAATTTTGTTGGTCAAGTGGTTACGATCGCGGGGATACCATATATGTGCATGTGTTATTTGTTTTGACACTTTTACTAAATAAAACCACTGTTTGGGCAAAAAAAGTAGTTTTATTTGATTTTGACTGTCATTTATTTATTTTTTTTCACAAACTTTATTTAACTGATTGACATTTATTTTTTAAGTCCCACCAGGGGACTTCACTATGCGATCTGTTGATTGCATATATAATGCTTTGGTATACTTAGTATACCAAAGCATTATTGCCTGTCAGTGTAAAACTGACAGGCAACCTGTTAGGTCATGCCTCCGGCATCGCCTAACAGGCATTTGCTGAAGACAGACCTGGGGGTCTTTGTTAGGCCCCCGGCTGTCATGGAAACCCGACGGCGATAAGCGATTTGTTTGCGGGGGCGCCGATCAGGTGACAGAGGGAGCTCCCTCCCTCTGTCAAACACATTAGATGTCGCTGTCACTATTGACAGTGGCATTTAATGGGTTAAACTGCCGGAATCGGAGCGCGCTTTCATTCCGGCAGTTGCAGCAGGAGCCAGGCTATGTATAACAGCCGTGCTCCTGCCGCTGATCGCGTGGGTACAGTGTCAGTACCCGCGCCATCACAGGACGGATATATCCGTCCTCCTGCGCGAACTAGCAGCTGCTGAGGACGGATATATCCGTCCTTCGGCGTTAAGGAGTTAATTGCACATTAATGTCAAAAGGTAGGTTTTTGTACATACACATACTGGACAGAATTTTAAAATTAAACATTTCTTGACCTGAAACAATGTGTGATATGAAGACATGCCTCAAAAATCATAGGTATACTATACGTAAAGAAAGGAAAGATACACCGGTTTCAAAACATTTTTTTTAAAAAGAATACGGTGAACGTGACCTTCGGTTCATGATTATTGACCATGTACCAGTTCTAAAATGTGAAGGTGATAGGCTCACTGCTCTAAGAAAAACGCAAGAGTGGATATTTAAGTAAGACACATGGAGACCGAAAGGTCTCATTGTGGATTTTCAGGTGTCTAGGCTGATGTCCAGATAATAATAATAATAATAATAATAATAATAATAAAAATTATTTTGATGGTATTTTTGCTTATACAGGGAGTTTGCGCTTGTTCCTCACCAATTTTCTGTCGACGTGTGATGAATTATAATTGTGATATGATGAAAGTCATTTTTATTTATTGCTCTTTTCTCTTTCTCTTTTCTATCTAGAATTAAAATATTGAATTGGGATGAGCGACACACCATCTAAGAACAACAGACATTTAACCCGTTAGTGACCGCCAATACGCCTTTTCATGGCAGCCACTAATGGGCTTTATTCTGATGCATAAGCCTTTTCACGGCGCTGCACCAGAATAAATAAACAGAACAGGGAGCCGTTAAATGTCCCTGCTCTCAGCTACCAGAGGTAGCTGGGGGCATCCCTGCTCGAATGTGTGAGATTGATATCAATATCGATCTCACACGTTTAACCCCTCAGATGCGGCGCGCAATAGCGAGCGCCGCATCTGAGTTGTTTTGGAGAGCGGGAGGGAGCTCCCTCTCATCCCACTGACACCCGGCGATAAGATCACCGAGTGTCTGTGTCTACGATGGCAGAAAGTGGGCCTAATAAAGGCCCCCAGGTCTGCCTGTAGTGAATGCCTGCTATGACCTAGCAGATCCCTCTCCGTTTTAAATGGACAGGCAGTAATACACTGCAATACAAAAGTTTTGCAGTGTATTATAAAAGTGATCGGAGAATCGCATATTAAAGTCCCCTAGTGGGACAAGTAAAAAAGTTTAAAAAAAATTTCATAAAGTTAATTAAAAAAATGTGGGAAAAAAAATGAAAAACACATTTTTTCCCCTTACAAACTGCTTTACTATTAAAAAACCAAAATAAAGTAAAAAAGTCACACATTTTTGGTATCACCGCGTCCGTAACAACCCGACTATAAAGCTATTACATTATTTAACCCGCAAGGTGAATGCCATAAAAAATAAACTAAAAAACAATGGAAAAAATGCTATTTTCTGTGAATCCTGACTTAAAAAAATGTGATAAAAAGTGATCAAAAAGTCGCATCTACTCCAAAATGGTACCAATAAAAACTACAAGTCGTCCCGCAAAAAAAAAAAGCCCTCATACAACTGCATCGGCGGAACAATAAAAAGTTATGGCTCTTCATATGGAGACACAAAAACAAATTATTTTGAAAAAAAAGCGTTTTTACTGTGTAAAAGTAGTAAAACATACAAAATCTATACAAATGTGGTATCGTTGCAATCGAAACAACCCGCTGAATAAAGTTATTGTGTTATTTATACTTATAGATTTAGGATGCAAAAAAGAGTGGTGAAATTTCTGGGTTTTTTTCTATTCCCCCCAAAAAAAAAGTTAATAAAAGTTATTCAATAAATAATATGTACCTCAAAATGGTGCTATTAAAAAATACAACTTGTCCTGCAAAAAAACAAGACCTCCTACAACTATGTCGATGCAAAAATAAAAAAGTTATAGCTCTTGGAATGCGACAATGGAAAAACGTAAAAAATACCTTGGTCATTAAAGGGAATGTGTTGGACTTCCGGTTCCGGCGCTGGGGATGCAGGACGCGAGTGACTGAGCTCCCGCTCCCGTCCAGCCTGTAAGCTCGCAATAGTCGCTACGGCGACGATAATCAGCGGGGAAGTCACCAGCCTTGCACACGGCAACATCATCGGTGGTGCCTGTATGGACAGGTACCTCCTCAGAAGCGCGCAGAAGCCAGCCATGGAGGAATCAGCCGCGGCCGTGGTAAAGGGAGGTAAGATGGCGGCGCTTCCCGCCACTGCGACCCTGCTATACACACAGGAAGATGAGCTGCAGCACCATCAGTCCCAGCTTTCAAGCCCGGCAGAGCATGTACTGTCCGCTCTTCCAGTAGCCATTGACTATGTAACCCTGGCCCGGGAAGTAGCCAAACAGATAGCGCCAGACCTGCAAAAGGCGCTGGAAAAAACTGTGCAAGATTCTCTAAACCGCGTGCATGCGGAGCTGGCACAAGTCACTATCAGAGCTGATGAGTTAGAACAGCGTATGACGCTGCTGGAGGATGAAAATGAACGCCTGCAATCCAAACTCAAAGGGGTGCTGTCTGTTACTGCGCAGTTGGGGGACAAGGTGGAGGATCTGGAAAACCGCTCCAGGAGGAGCAACCTGCGACTGGTGGGGCTGAAAGAAGCGGTGATATCTGCTGATTTGCAACGAGTGTGTGAGAGGACATTGCCGGAAGCCTTAGGTCTCCCCCGTCCATGCCGGGTGGAGAGGGCGCATAGAGTGGGGCCGGACCCCAGAAACCTCCCAGCAACAGCTGACCACAATTCACATCGTCCCAGACAAGTGATCTTCAAACTGTTGGATTACAATGACAAGGTGGCACTCATGAAAGCTTTCCGCAGCAGATCGCGTCCTTTGGAAATAATGGGCATGAAAGTGCTACTATTTGAGGATTTCTCGGCGGAGGTTGCAAAACGAAGGCGAGCTTTCAGCAAGATCTGCACCGCGCTGTTCCAAGCGAGAATACGCTTTAGCCTGCAGTACCCAGCCATCCTGCGGGTGTTTCAAGAGAACGGGCGGAACAAGGTTTTCACCACTCCACAGGAAGCGGAGGACGCACTTGCGGAGCTTTGTGGGAACAGATCACAGCAAGAGGAGCGTCACAGTCCAGTACATAGTCCGCAGCGCAAGTCAAGAGAAGACAAAAGGAACCGGCTAAATATGGAGCGTACCTGGGCAGAAGCCTTAATGCCCACACCTGGAAGATCCCGGGGGGGTCGAGCCGGAAATAGAGGGGACTCTCCGAAGCCGCAGAGGCGAACACGGGACCGCACCCGATCCACGTCTCCTGATTGACGGACGAAGTCCTTTTTGGCGCATTTTATTTAAGCTGTTGTGATGATGATTTTGTGGACGCTGTAGACCAATTGCAGATTCCGACCAGATACAGATAAGTTTACAGATAATCTGAAAGTTATTGAGGGGGATATTTTGCAGTCTTATACAGCACTATGTATCGGTCAATAGTTGACCTATTGTTACAATGCTACAATGTTATCAAGGTTGAAGTATATGCATTCTGATATTTCCCTGCTTTTTCACTGCAAGATATTTGTGAGGGAGTTAGATCAGGATCTGAGATTGTCCCTGGTGGGCGGGATTGAACGGGAGTGATACAATGCCTCCCCCATGCAAGGGATTAGTGTTATCTGTTACAATGGCAGACTGAGGGAAATTGTGGTAGGAGATAGGGGACACGGAGGTAGGGAAACCTTGAAGCGAAGCAAGGTTCATAGGGAAATGTGAGGATGCAATCCTAACGGACTCTAGGCTGTTAAAGTAATGATAAGGGAATGTACATAAGGGTGCGCAGGCGACAAAGAGGTACTGAGGGGGCAAAGGCAGGTGTTACTTCCTCATGGAAGGAGCCATATAGGCAGGCTGGGGGGGAGGGGGAGGGAGGGGCGCGTTCTGGCATAACAGAAAAAAGTGAAGTCACATACACCAGTGGGTATTAAGGGACTGCTAACCCTTGCCGCAGGTGATTTTATGATTTTGTTAGGTAAGGGATGGTTGGCCTTGTTGGTTCTGGCTTACAAGCCAGGGTGTGGTTATGATGTTAATGTTAATGTTTGTACATGGCTCTTGGGAAAAGACGGATCTGACTCCCTGGACTCCACACGACTTTTAGGCACTTTAGCTCATCTTAAACACGGTCCAATAACATGAAAATAGTTTCTTGGAACGTTAAAGGGCTGAGGTCCCCACAGAAACGGACCAAACTTTTAAGGCACATGAAACGATTGCATCCTGATGTGGCCCTATTGCAGGAAACTCACCTAACCGAGCCGGAGTTTAAGTATTTGCAAAAGTTCTGGGTGGGTCAGGTTTTTGGCTCATCGGCAAGGGAGGGTAAGGCGGGAGTTATAATTCTGGTACATAAAAACTTTGCGTTTACGCTGGTGTCCCAGGAGCGGGATGACGAGGGCCGTTGGATCCATCTAGTGATGGAGCATGCAGGGGAAACCATCAGTATTCATAATGTGTATGGCCCAAATACGGTTAACACTGGTTTTTTTGGTCACTTGGAAACCCAACTCCAGCAGGATCGCACTAGGTTTTTGATTTTAGGGGGAGACCTTAACACTGTAAGGTCTTCAAAGGAGGATAGGAGCGCAGGGACTAGTTCGCAGAGAAATAGAGATAAGATCTTGCCCGACTTTTTAAGACACACGGCCCTAATAGATGCGTGGAGGAGTTTACACCCAGATGCGCGGGAATATACACATTTCTCTCATGTTCATCAGTCATGGTCGCGTATTGATTATTTGTTAGTTAGTGACGCAATGGCGCGACGTTTACGTGAAGCGGCAATTGAAGATTTAGTTATTTCGGACCATGCTCCGGTTACCATTACATTGGCTGACACAGTAGCTAGAGGAACGGATTTTATCTGGAGGTTTCCCGCTTTTCTGGCAAAGGATGAGGGCTTTACACAGAAGCTTAAGGGGTGGTGGATGGAATTCGATGGGATAATGTAGCGCATCGCTCGGAACCGTCATTGTATTGGCGTACAGCCAAGGCGGTAATAAGAGGGAAAATCATGCAGTATATGTCTAATCTTAAACGTAAGACGACCGAAGGATACAAGGCAGCGAGCGACAGATTACGGCGTGCGTACACAGCATTCCTACATTCACCATCAATGCTATTGGGGGAGGAATGGAAGGAAGCCAAGCGACAGTTTGATCAATGGTTAGACAAAAGAGAGAGTATTTACCGGTCCCAATTTGATTCTGATTTAATGCGTTTCGGCAATAAGGCGGGCAAATTATTAGCGCGGTTAGCAAAGGGGAGGTATGCACCGGCACATATTTCAACACTTAAAGAATCAAACGGAACTCCTACCTCGGACCCAAAAAAAATCAATACCATATTAAGTAAATATTACCAAGCCCTTTACTCAGAAACACCCATAGATCTCCAAAAAGGGAGGGAATTTTTGGAGAAGGTGAAGTTGCCAGGGCTCACCCAGGAGCAGAATGGTCATTTGAGCGCGGAGATTACACTAGAGGAAGTTTGGAGCGCCATTAAAACATTATCTAACGGAAAGGCCCCGGGTCCGGATGGATTCACAGGGGAGTTTTTCAAATCTCTGAGAGAAGAAATCAGCCCTACCTTGGTGGCATACTATAATACTTTACTAGGAACGGGAGCTTTACCAGCAGAGGCCAAGGTAGCGCATATAAAGGTGTTACCCAAGAAGGGGAAGAATCCTCTTGACCCGGGGTCGTACCGCCCCATCTCGCTGATAGATCAAGATCAGAAATTGCTCACAAAAATTTTGGCCAATCGACTGGCTATGTATCTACCCATACTGGTGGGAAAATCTCAGGTAGGCTTTGTAAAGGGCAGGGCTGCAGTGACAAATTTACGCAAGGTATTGACGGTGCTAGAAACAGTCAGGCACGATCCCCAGCCAGGTACCAGGCCGGCACTTTTAGCGCTAGACGCAGAGAAAGCCTTTGATAACATACAATGGGAATGGCTGGGGATGGTGCTAGACAAAATGAACATTCAGGGAGATTTCCGGGTCTTCCTGAAGGGAGTCTACACTAGCCCGCAAGCACGCGTTCACTCCTCGGGGTTCCTATCAGATCCCTTCCAATTACATAAAGGAACACGACAGGGTTGCCCCTTGTCGCCCCTGCTATTCAATCTAGCACTGGAACCTATGGCCAGATTCTTGGAGGAATCGGATATGTTCAGAGGCATTCAAGTGGGATCTTGTGCAGTGAAATTAGCCCTGTTCGCTGATGATGTCATACTTTTTATGTCAAACCCTCAGGA
The DNA here is from genome assembly GCF_050947455.1 of Rhinoderma darwinii. Taxonomy (NCBI): domain Eukaryota; kingdom Metazoa; phylum Chordata; class Amphibia; order Anura; family Rhinodermatidae; genus Rhinoderma; species Rhinoderma darwinii. The sequence continues at coordinate 194,020,141 of NC_134689.1, read as the reverse complement.
GCATTTAGGGAAGGTTTTTCAATTTTTGCAGGAATTTGGGCAATGCTCGGGATACAAAGTCAATATAGCTAAGAGCGAACTGCTGGAGTTGGGCAGGCCATTGCCAAAGACCTTTTGGCAATCCTTGGGTTGCGGGATATCACCGGTGGAACACTGCATTACCTATCTGGGTATCAAAATAGGGAGGGTACCAGACACTCTGTATGGCTTAAATTATCCCCCGTTAATTAAAAAAATACAAGCGGAACTCACTAGATGGGGCCAATTGCCGTTGTCCCTCTTGGGAAGATGTCATCTGATCAAGATGGTTAGTTTTCCTAGATTGCTATAACCCTTTCAAACGCTACCTCTCTTGTTGAAGCATGTGGATGTCTCGAAATTGACGGCTTCATTCACTAAATTTATATGGGCAGGAAAAAGGCCGCGCATAGCACTCACCAAGTTCATGATGGGTAAACAAGAAGGGGGTGTGAACTTTCCGAATGTCAGGGGTTATAACGTGGTCTGTCTTATGCGTCATGTAGTAGATTGGCTTCATGAAACAAGCAATTATTCCAATTTAGATCTGGAAGGGGAGTATGCTTCACCTTGGAACCTGAAAGCTTTGTTACATTGTAGAATCGCTTCTCTTCCGTGCCGGCTCAAAACCTCCATTGTATTGAGAGATACAGTTCTAGCTTGGAAAGTGGTACGTAAGCAGTTTGGGTTACCCCACCTGGTATCGAAGTATATGCCGTTGAGCGGTCATCCGGAGTTTTTACCGGGAATGGACAAGGGGGACGGAATTGCCTCATGGGGGAGGGTAGGCATTGGTAGCGCAGGGGATCTTATGCATACAGAGGAAAAGAGGTGGTTAACTGGGGAGGATATCACCGCTAAACTCAGACCCATAGTAGATAGAGTCAATTTTTTGCAAGTACTTCAGGTACGAACATTTTGTACCTCCAGGCTCAGGGATTTGAGTAAGGAAGCTACTACGCACACTCTGGATGAGGTCATAGGTCCAACAACTGGGCGGGCGACCATTTCAGGAATGTATAGAGCATTGAGAGAGGGTTTTGTTCGTCCGCAATTAAGGATTAGTTTTAAAAGCTGGGAACGGTGGACTCAGGATCCAGATATAGGAGAGACCATACTGGGGGGTTGGGAGACGGTACGGAAGAGTGTGATAAATGAGAGCTGGAGGGAAACCTATTTCAAGTTGATGCATGCAGCTATATATGGCTTTAATATCTTGCCCTCACAATCTTTCCCTGATCGCATTACAAGTTGTCCCAAGTGCAATACACCACTGACGAATTTGTGGCATGGAGTGTGGGGGTGTGTACATACGAAACGATTTTGGGGGATGGTACAGAAATATATTAAGGACCATTGGAAAACGAATCTCCCAATGACGCCTCAAGCGCTACTATTCCATCAGGCGCGGCCGCCAGAGGAAGAGGGTGCTCGAGGAGTAAGATCAACTCCCGTGTTGGTGCACACGATTTTACTGGTAGCTTTGAGATGCCTCCTGAGTCACTGGTTAGAGGCAGACACGCCGGGGTTAGAATTGATTGTGTCACGGCTGAAACAGTTATTGGTTCTTGAGAGGGTGGAGGTGGAAAGGCGGAAGGAAACGGGAACCAAGAAGCTATTTGATAAGTGGCAAGTATTTATAGAAACGCAATGTACAACAGCCGAAATAGCGGAAATTGTTAGGCCTTTCCAGTACACAAAATGGTACTGCACGCAGCTCTTGGCAGGCGTTTTAGGGAGGATGCAACTGTAAGCCAGCTGGGGGAGAAAGGATGAGTGGAAACTCATTGATGATCTAGGTGGTGTTGGAGTTGGGGGAGTCATGTTTGTTTGGTCCATCTGAAGATCGACAATTATGCCATGTTTCTATGTTGGTGTGTTTATATGTTATGTTGAATTTAATTTAAAAATTAATCCCATGACAGTTGAGTGCTGCGCACTCATGATGTAACTCTTACGTGAAATGTTTGTAAGAAAATGTGAAAACTGACAATAAAAAGGATATTTAAAAAAAAAAGGGAATGTGTTGCCAGAAAAACATGTTTTTTTTAAAAAAATTAAACATTTAGTGTGTGGGTGGTTAAACATTGTTCAAATTTATTTATTTTTTTTGCACGGGTGCAGGAAATATTATAAATTATTTCTAATTTATAATACTACCCATTTGTGGTCACTAGATGGAGCTGTTCCCAAAATTGCAGCATTGCAACATTGGGTTAACAGCCCTCGCTCTAGTGAGCTCTCAGCATCCCCCCCTCCTTTATCCTGGCTAGTGCCGGGATAAACGAGGGGTTTGAACGGTGTAACCTCCTACACTGTGTGTCGCCATTTTTTGAGCTAACCCACAGTGTAGTAGGTTTACATACAGTAGTAAACACACACAAACACGAACATACATTGAAATCTCTTACCTGCTCCTGCCGCCGCGGCTCCCTCCGGCCCGTCCGCTCCGTTTGCTGCCGCTGGTGCAAGTGCAGAAATCCGGAAGCCGCGACCGGAAGTAGTAATATTACTGTCCGGCCGCGACTTCCGGTCCACAGGAAAATGGCGCCGGACGGCGCCAATTTCGAATAGGACTGTGTGGGAGCGGCGCATGCGCAGTTCCCACACAGACGCCGTACACTGCAGTCAATGGGACGGGAGCCGTTCGCAGTCCCTATGGGACTGTGGCTGCCGTATTCCATGTCTGTATGTGTCGTTAATCGACACACACAGAAATGGAACAAAAAATGGCAGCCCCCATAGGGAAGAAAAAGTGTAAAAATAAGAAAAAGTAAAACACAAACACACAAATAAATATAAAAGTTTTTAATAAAGCACTAACATCTTTAACATATAAAAAAATAATTTCTGATGACACTGTTCCTTTAAGGTTTAAAATAGTCTGATCATTAAAGGGAATGTGTCGCTAGAATTATTTTTTTTTCAGTTAAACAATTAGTATTTAAGTGATTACACATTGTTTTAATTATTTTAATTTTTTCACAAGTCAGGAAATATTATAAATTAGATTCTAATTTATAACATTTCCATGTGCTGGCCACTAGAGGGAGCAGTTCCCAAAATTTCAGCATGGTCACTGTGGTAAAGTAAACTCATTGATGTATGCTGCAAATTTGGGGTGGACACACTCTCCTCTAGTGTCCTCACACAATCCCCCCTCCCTTCTTCTGGCTAGTGCCAGGAGAAGGAAGGGTTTGAATGTCTTCAAACCTCCTACACTGTGTGCCGCCATTTTCTGAGCGACTGCACAGTGTAGGAGGATTAGATACAGTGCTCAGCAGACAGTAATACACGAACATAATACACACGAACATAAATTACCTGCTCCTGCCTCCGCTGGTCTACACTCTTCTTCCTTTCGCCTTCGCTTCGTTGAACATATGGCCGGAAGCCACGGCCGGAAATCGTCATGTTACTGCCCGGCAGCGGCTTCCGGTCCACATGAAAATGGCGCCGGATTTAACTCTACGAACGAGCTTCGTTTTGGTATGTGTGGGAGCGGCACATGTGCCGTTCCCACACAGACGGAGCGCGCAACTGCGAATGGAACGGCTCCCGTTCGCATTCTCTAATGGGTTGTATGTTTCGTATTCCATCTCTGTATGTGTCGTTAATCGACACATACAGAGATGAAAAAAAAATGGCAGCCCCCATAGAGAAGTAAAAGTCAGAAAACATAAAAAAGTAAAACATAAGAACACAATTTAATAAAATATTTTAAAATATTGCATTAAAAGCAATATTATAAAAAAAATAAAAAAATTATTCATGACACCTTCCCTTTAAGGGGTTAATGAATATCGATTTTTATAAATATAAATATATCTATGATATTTCTATTTGAATACCTTATTGATTTTCCTATTGTCTGCCAACGATCAAGAGATCAATGAATTGCCTCCAGTTTTTCTAGCATGCTAGTCTCGTGCTAACATGAAAATGCCCAGTTTCCACAAATTAAATATAACTCCTAACGTTTTGTTGAATTGATGCATATTTGATCGTTATGCCTATAATGGATAACCTCCACACGAAAGTGTAGATGGTAGGCCTTGTTAAACATGGAGCTTTTCTGACATACTACATTATATATGCGGATGGTAAGACAATGACCCGGTCTGCAACTTACTAATGCTCCTTGGAGTAAATACAATTTTGTTTCCATGACTCAATTGATAGTACTATTGGGGCTCTGTGGTGGTGGTCTGGTGTTAATAGGGGCACATTATGCAGCACAGTGGATGGTACTAAACCCTAAGTACTATCTATAGTGTAACATTTTTCTATTCCTGAGACAGCACTGATATGCAGTAAATTACTGGGTGCATATATTTCTTGTCTCTTGATGTAGTATTTATAGTTATTACATGTGATATTCTGTGCTCTCTGATTATTAATGATTGTGATATGCTGCTCTGTATATTGTGGTCCCATCACCACCACTATGTTGTTTTAAACTTGTTTGTCATTTTTAGTACTTGATACATTGTCTTTTACTATTTGATTAAATGTAATAAAACTCTTTTGTATGGTACCAATGGTGTTCTATTATGTTATTATAATATTCACATGGTGGTATCTACATATATGTCTATAGGTATTGTGTTTATGTATGGATATATGTAGATCATTATATGGATTGTTTGGCCTGGATTGGTATAGGTATTGATCAATTGATAGTACTAGCCTGAGTCTGGTTGTGGCATGATTCCTTTAAAATATAGTGTGTGAAAAACGTATTGTACGAGTGCTGCTAAAAGGTGAGGCTTCGTTACTTTGACGACGGGACTATCCGGCACCTGATAGGCCATCGTAGACAGTGGCCATGGCAACGTGAGACGCCGTCTGCTGATTGGACGTTGGCCTCTCTTTACATAACGTTTCGTCACGCATGCGCTGTTGACTGTTGTAGACTTTGGAGGATCATAGATCATAATTAACTTAGTTATTTCTAATATGTGTCTCTGGTTCGGCGATTGGTGAGTGGCTCTGAACTCCTCCCCTTCATGAATATGCATATCTTTCGATGTTTTTCAATTAGTATATTATATTGTTCTTTTAACAATTTTTATTACACATTGGACGTAATATGTTTGTAATAATGTTTCACAGTGCTGTGCACATATTTTCTGTGTGGTATTTGCAAAATGTTGGCCGTATTTGTATGTTTTGATACTGATCACTGCTGATTATGCAATGTTTGCACATGGGTATAAAAACCCTGCTTTGCACATATCACTTTAGCTAGATAAAGGTCCTGTGAGAGGACTGAAACGTAGCTTGATATTGGACATGGAATAATAAACCACATCTTTATTTGAAATCCACCTTTGGAGTGCTGCGATCATTTTTGTATATATCTATAGGACCGTTTGGCACGAGGTCAGGACCGCATAGCACCGCCACCATACTACGAAGTGCTGCTTTTTTCTACCTGTGTATATATATATATATATATATATATATATATATATACACACGCAAAATGTAGCTTTTAAATAATCATTTAATTTATTGGGGATTAAGATGCATTAAAAACGTATATATATAACTCAAGTGATAACTTGTGAAGAGGCTTTTACATTACTGTGGGGGAATTTTGGCCCACTCTTCTTTGCAGGACTGTTTTATTTAGACCATATTGGAGGGTTTTCGAGCATGAACTGCCCGTTTAATTTTATGAGTAATAAATACTTACCGGTCCAGTACAGGTCTTTGTTGCTGTTTGTAGATATCCATGATTTCCATGTAGAAATTTGTTCTTCTCGTTGGTCATCAGTGTTAAATTTTCATGTGTGTTATCTTATAACATGCTATGATTAAGAACCAGATAGTTTGAAATGTGTGAGCGTATACCAGACCACTCTTGTTATGATAACAACTTGCAACATGTTTTATGAATAGTTTGAAATAAAGGATTCATTATTTTTACAGAGGAGTGCTGATAGTAATCTTTTCTTTCGTATGTCTGATCGTTTAAGGTCTTGCCACAGCATCTCAATGGGATTCAAGTCAGGACTTTAACTCAACCACTTCAATTCCTTCATTTTGTGTATTTTGAGCCATTCAAAGGTGGACGTTCTTGTGTGCTTCTGATTGTTGTTCCGCTGCATAGACCAATGGTGCTCGAGCTTTAGGTCACGAACTGACGGGCAGACATTCTCCTTCAGGATATTCTGATAGAGAGCAGAATTCATGGTTTCAATAATTATGACAAGTCGTCCAGCAACAGAAAAGCTTCCCCAGACCATCACACTACCACCACCGTGTTTGAATGTTGGTATGATGTTCGTTTGGTGGAATGCGGTGTTAGCATTACGCCAGATGTAAGGAGACCCATGTCTTACAAAAAGTTCTACCTCGGACTCATCAGTCACCAAAATATTATCCCAAAAGTCTTGGAGGTCATTTAGATGTTTTTTTTGGCAAATGCAAGACGAGCCTTTTGTATTCTTTTTGGTCAACAGTGGTTTGCGTCTTGCAATTCTCCTATGGATGACATTTTTGCCCAGTGTCTTTCACAATGTGGAATTATGTACTTTGACCTAAGCATAAGTTCACACATAGTGTAAACACTGCAGAATTACCGACAGGATTTTCTGCACGAAAATTCTGCAGCATTTTCATAACATAAATTGACATGTTGCGTATTTAACCCCTTCCCTCTGCATGCATTCTGGGCCTTAATGACCAAAGCAAAATTAGCAGTTTCACTATGTCTTTATTTAATTAATTGGTTATAACGTTGTAGGAATCGAATGTATCCCTACAAATTTGGTATGGTTTTTTTTTCAGCACAAACAGGGCTTTATTTTGGTGGTATATACCATAGGTTTTCTTTTTTGTTTTCTTTCAAAATTTTACAAAAATGCAAAAAAATGTGGAAAGAAAAATCAGTTTTCTTCAATTTGTTATGTAAAAGTTTTTAAATAAATATTGTTTTTACTTTTGCATGCCTCTAGATTTATTTCTGAATTTGTTCTGATTGCTTGGATACCAAATATGTTGGTGTATGTTATCTCACGGGCACTTGGCAAGGCCTCAAACTAAGGCCGGATTCACACAAGCGTGTGTGTTTTGCGCGCCCAAAAAACGTGGTGTTTTGCGCGCGCAAAAGGCCCTTGACAGCTCCGTGTGTCAGCTGCGTATGATGAGTGGCTGCGCGATTTTCGCGCAGTCGCCATCATTATGACACTGTTTGTATGTTTGTAAACAGAAAAGCACGTGGTGCTTTTCTGTTTTCATTCATACTTTTTACTGCTGTTGCGCGAATCACGCGCGTCACACAGAAGTGCTTCCGTGTGCTGCGCGTGATTTTCACGCACCCATTGACTTCAATGGGTGCGTGATGCGCGAACAACGCACAAATATAGGACATATCGTGAGTTTTACTCAGCGGACACACGCTGCGTGAAACTCACGGACAGTCTGCACGGCCCCATAAACTAATATAGGTCCGTGCGAGGCGCATGAAAATCACACGCGTTGCACAGACGTTTATCACGTTCGTCTAAATAAGCCCTAAAGGTGTCTAATTTGGCCTAAGGGTGACTGTTTCCAAAGCTGATTTTTAGGCACCAGAGAGTCTTTGCAGAGGCCCTGTGGTGTCGGATCATAATACACTTAGAAATGACCCAATCTGGGAAAGAAGACCCCACAGGGTTTTTACCTATTGGTATAGTTTGTACCTAGGCCTTTCAGATTTTTCCAGACTTTTGTTGAAATCTGACATAAAATATATAAAATTTTTCTGACACTATGTATTATCACAGACCTCAAGATATTGATCTAGGGGTATAGTGAGAATGAAAAAAGAAAGAAAGTTTTTCCCTACAGATGTAAAGACCACCCCCCCCCCCCACACCCAGAATTATCTTTGTCAAGTTCACTTTCGCATAAGGAATTCCTCCCTATTTTGGCTTTCGCTATTTGCTACTGTATGGTAGGTCTCAAAGCATGGGTAATTACACAGTCGTGGTTTTGTAAGACAAAAGGGGCAAAAAAATGTGAATCGCTTCTTCTGCCATGTTTTCGGCAAACTCTGCATCTCTTCTGCAGATTCCTTTGCGTCTCAGTGGCAGGGACAGGATGTAAAAAGTGACGCACCGTGAATCTCTTGACATCTTCTGATTCATGGAGTCCTACTTCCCCTCCTTCAAATAAAAGATGTTCAATAATTTTTTGGGGGAATTCCAGATATGTCATGGTTCCCTGGGCCTTTTTGAATATTAAATAGGAATTGAAAGTAGAAACCTGCATCAGATATATTGTCACTTTCTTGCACCAGGCTCTAGTTTTCCTTTTGATCAAATAAGGTTGGAGAGCCTGGTCTAAAAGGTCGACGCCACCCATGAACTGGTTTCTGTCTGTCCGCAGTAGCGCCTCTCTCTCTGACCGTGACCTTGGTGTCAGCATGTATAGTGCTCAGCATAAAAACCTCTCTCCGATCATTGCACTTAAAGAGGCTCTGTCACCAGATTTTCAAACCACTATCTTGTATTGCAGCAGATCAGCGCTGCAATGTAGATTACAGTAACGTTTTTTTTTTTTGTTTTTTTTCAAAAACGAGCATTTTTGGCCAAGTTATGAGCATTTTTATATTTATGCAAATGAGCCTTTCTTAAGTACAACTGGGCGTGTTTAAAGTTAAGTCCAAGTGGGCGTGTATTGTGTGTGTACATCTGGGCGTTTTTACTTGTTTTACTAGCTGGGCGTTGTGAATAGAAGTGTATGATGCTGACGAATCGTGATCTCTCGAGAACATGCTGTGTGTCTGTGCACTGCCAGAAGCTGGGTGTTAACGAAGAGAAGTGGATGATGCTGATTCGTCAGCATAATACACTTCTATTCACAACACCCTGCTAGTAAAACAAGTAAAAACGCCCAGATGTACACACACAATACACGCCCACTTGGACTTAACTTTAAACACGCCCAGTTGTACTTAAGAAAGGCTCATTTGCATGAATATAAAAATGCTCATAACTTGGCCAAAAATGCTTGTTTTTGGAAAAAAAAAACATTACTGTTATCTACATTGCAGCGCCGATCTGCTGCAATACGAGATAGGGGTTTGAAAATCTGGTGACAGAGCCTCTTTAAGTGCAAGAAGTTCATCACTTGCGAAAGCAATTGATTCCCCCTTTGCCAGGTGCATTGAGAGAAGTTGTGGTGGCAATCCTTTGCGGTCTCTGTGAACTGTCCAACAGGCTCCTGTTTTGTCCGCGTGAAGGCTTTTGAAAAGTGGCACACTAGAATAAAAATTGTCAGTGTATACACTGTAGCCTTTTGATGGAACGGCTGCATAAATTCATAGACTATTTTTCCACTGACACCAAGGTTTTGTGGGCATCCTGAGGGATTTATTTCACGGTCTCTGCCCTCATATATATTGAAGCCGCATGTGTAACCGGTCTTACTCTCACATATGTTGTATAGCTTTACGCCATATCTCGCTCTCTTTGATGGTATGTACTGCCTAAAACACAATCTCCCCTTAAAATTTACAAGGGATTCATCCACACTCAAGTTAAGTCAGGAGTGTAGGATTTTAGAAATAAATCTTTTAGCGCAGTAATAAAGGGCCTCAGCTTGTGAAGGCGATCGTGCCCGGGATCACTTCTTGGCAGGCTTTCTAAATTATTACTAAAATGCAGGAAACTGATTAATGCCTCATACCTGCTCCAGGACATTATTGACGAAAAAACTGGGGTTTCATGAATATGCCCGGAGTTGACATAAATTGAGGGATGAGTTTATTGCAGGATCCCAAAATTGGCGGTACTATGGGATTACTAGTGCCCTCAGTTGCGCCAGTGGCTACAGCAACAGCGGCATCTTCCTTAGGGGAGTTGTTGGGGAAGCGTCCGAAGCAGTACTTGTAGTTTCAACATAACATATTTCCGCTTCTGAAGCATTTCCTGTGTCACTGCCTGAATCAGGGCATAAAATAGTATACGCTTGCTCTGCGCTGTAAAGTTTGCGCGCCATTCTAATATGTTTCCTCTCTAATAACAGTTTTTGTAACTAAATTATTATTATTTTTTTTATAATATTTTTTTTTCTTTTTATGACACTTACTGTAAAAATGTAAATAAACACTAACTAAAAAAACAGGGTGGGGTTATTATAATGTAATGTAATATATTTTTCACTGTAACTATTTGTTTCTATTCTCTCCACAGGTCTCTGTCTCTCCTCTCACAAAACCACAACTGAGAGGAGAGGCGGAGAGCAGAGGAGAGAGCCCGCTGTTTACATTCAGCGGGTGGTGATCGCTGTGATAGGGTGTTCACAGCGATCACCTCCTCCTATAAGAGGGTCCCCAGACGTTGTCTCCAAGCCCCCAGCTGTCACATAACAGCTGAGGTTTGGAGATATACACACTGCTTGCAGCGCGATCTCGTTCTAAATCGTGCCCGTGGAAAGGCGGCGCTCTAGAATAAAGCCCACTAATGACCACCGTGAAAAGGCTTATCGGCGGTCATTAAGGGGTTAAAATCCATACAGCAAGTCAACTTCTGCAAGTCTTTTGTGCTGTTTTATTTTATTATTTTGCATCATTTGGATGAGATTTATTGGAATCACATCCCCTTTGCTGCTACTGTAATACACTGCACAATTTCTACTCAGAAAATCCTGATGGAAATTCTGCAGTGTTTACGCTACGTGTGAACTTACCCTTACTAGGGCAAGTGAGGCCTGCAGTTCTTTAGATGTTTGTCTAGGTTCTTTTATGACCTCCTGGATGAGTCATTGCTCTTGGTTAAATTTTGGCCACTCCTGGGAAGGTGCACCACTGTTACAAGTTTTCTCCATTTGTGGATAATGGCTCTCACTGTTGTTTGCTGGAGTCCCAGAGCCTTAGCTATTGCTTTCTAACTCTTTCCAGACTGGTAGATTTTAATGACTTTGTTTGGCATCTGTATTTCCTAATTTGTCGAGCGACAAGTAAAGTCACAAATTGTACTGCTAATTTTTATTTTGGGCACTAGTCTTTTCGTTTGTTGTTATGATAAAGTAACCACAGCTCACATCATAGAGTACTTAAAATCCCAAAAATCTGTACAAAATTTTAAGATGATGTAGAAATATGTGAACAGAAGAACAATATATGCTTATGTGTTAGATTTATACTCCGTACCGGCTGGATTTCCAGGAAAATGCTGTTTGAACTTCTGCTATTGTCTTCTGTCCTGGAAATAGGAGGGGTGACCTTTTTTACAAAATTCTGATGTTGCATGTGTTCTCAGAAAATAAAAATTTATTGGAAACAAAAAATATTTTTTGTTGTTAATATTAAACTGCTAGATAAATGATCCAACCTACTCATTATCCAGGCAACGGAAGAAGGCGGCAGCGTCCTCTGTTTTCTGAGAAGGCAAAGCATCTCAAATAAATCAAGATGGCAAACAGTACTAAAGCCTCCTTTTTACTAAAAACTTTCAATAAAGTGGTATAATGTGGAGGAAGGCCATGCAGATTTGGAGTTTCCGGAGGCGGAGATGTAGGACGAACTGTAGCCAGGCAGTTGGTATAGTAATGAGATCCCCACCGAAGAACTAGACCTGTATCCCAGTCAATGGTTGGGGCATGTTTTTATAGCCATGGAAACCCCATAGGAGTAGAATGAACAAAGTACTCGGCACACCAATTCAGAGTGAAATAATTTTTCTAGTTTTTATATTATGCCAGTGAGTATGTGCAAAGTTTCGGTCTCATGCGACCTTCATCAAGTACTAGAAAACATATATACAAAAGGAGGGGTATACATTATGTCTCCATACAAAGATTAATATGTACAACAAGGAAATGTCACAAAGTATATAAAATAAAATAAAAATAGTAATAGACAAACATTTTTTATCCCAACTGTAAATAAATAGTATCAATTACAGTGTATTTTGAGAACATAGTGGAAAGGATAACATAATATCGCAGGCGAAAGACGCCAGGGGAATAGTCTGGGTAAAGAATTTAACAACGGTGTAGGGTTGATAGTGATGTTGATCTAAGGTAAATGTATCTTCCATCTCAGTTAATGATGCGCCGAGTCTGGAATACATATGTGTAAGGAAATAGAAAAGTAGTAACACAATAGTCTGTATTTTCTAGATAAAAGTGAGGATATAGAGAATTCATAACTGCATAGTGTGTAGTACATAGAGTGGAGTGCACAGTCACAGTGAAATAGTTGTAACAAGTTCTAATAGAGTCAAAGAACAGTGCAAAACTCATATGGTAAACACATAATATAATAGCATATTATATCAAAATCACCTATAGTAATATATAGCTTCTGGCCACATAGAGAGAGCATTGTTTGAGCTTCCGTTTATGCACTACTTCATTGCACATATGGTAGAATACATCCATCTATTTGATATTTTCAACTTGGAGTGCTGCCTCTTTCTCTTGTTATCATATATTGACGTCAGTGCGTCCAGACAATGGATGGGGATTACAGACGCGATGGTATAGCATCATAGGCAGGAGAGTAGGATAATTTAAATATATAAAGAGATATAGTCCAAAGGATTGAGGATATATACTATAGAAAAATGGGAAATAATACTCACGCTTCAGGAGAAAAACGGGACTAACGGATAGAAAATGGATATAATGATAAATCTAACATAATAGAAATATTTTATTTTGCAATCCACTTATAAACGTTTTAGGCCAACATAGGCCTTCATCAGATAATTCTATACAAAATGAAGAAAAAAGAGTGATATAATAGTACTGTAAAGGGTTTGCCAGACACAGGTTCTGTGTCGACGCCCGGAGTTAATCAGCCTTCATCAGCTCCAAGGTCTGCTAGAGTAACGCGATCTGTTACCACTCAGGCTGGCAGGCTGAGGAGAGGGAGAACCTATCACAGCCCGGCCTGACGGTTCTAGCTCCCGCTCTTGGTCTATTTATACCCTCACTTGCAGCATGTTCCTTGCCTGTGATTCTCTTGTTTCCTGGCTCTGCGATTCCTGCTATTTACCGGATTGACCGCTGTTACTTATTTACCCTGGCTTGACTGACTATTCTCCTGCTCTGATTTTGCTACTACGTACTCTCCTGGTTTGACTCGGCTCGTTCACCACTGCCTGTTGCTCACGGTGTTTCCGTGGGCAACTGCCCCTACTTCCCCCTTATGCTTCTGTGTGCCCTTATCTTGTGTTGTCTGTCTTGCTCTTATTGAGCGTAGGGACCGTCGCCCAGTTGTACGCCGTCACCTAGGACGGGCCGTGCAAATAGGCAGGGACTGAGTTGCGGGTTGATTAGGGCTCATCTGTCCGTCTCCCTACCCCGATTCGTTACAAGTACAACAGCGTCCAAAATATCAATAAAAAATACAAGTGGGACATATATGAGAACTATATTAACAAAATTGATGATCAAGTATAAGTGGGTAAGTCTCACCATAATATACAATTCAAGTAATGCATTTATATGAACCGTAGATAATATATAATACTATTTACCATTGCTGTGTTAGACATCCCCACTATTATCAAGAAAAATAACCAAAACAAATTATCTCCAGCGTATATATGTGAATGACACTAAGTCATGAAGAATACCCTACAGTGTATGTTACAGAAAGAGGAAAAACATCTTACCGGATTGCTCGGGAACAAGGTGTACAAAACAAGTATAAGACTGTATATCGCTCTCTCAGGCAACGTCCATTGCTGTTGTAAATGGCGCCAAGTCAATAAGTTTGTAGCGTGTATATAAAAAGATTTCCTCTCATGTGACACGCAACGTTATAAAGTGAACCCATCATGTGATTATCCAAAGCGAAGCATGGATAACAATAACAGACATTGGTGCCTGGTAGGTCACATGATAATACAAGCTGTGATAACGTAACTAACATTAACACGCTAATAATGAAAAAATAGGATTGTAGGTATTCCCGACAATGCGACAAGATGGTATGGGTATCTTTATGAATTAGTTACAAACAAATCTTTAATGTGCCTGTTAGATATATAAAAAGCATCACGTTACAAAGTACCAAAAACAGTCATAAAGGTATTACTGATCAATCCATAAATCGGTTAATCCGTCAGAAATTATCATTATAAAGCATTAGCTATAAAAGTTACAAAAGTTACAAAGTGTGGGAGAGCCGCAGTTCACGACACCATTAGATAAAGCTATGTAAATCGTACTCCCTGCTTAAACCTATAGGTTCTAAAAACTGCATTGTGTGAATCCAAAAGGCTTCTCGTAATTTTAATTTCTTCCTGTGATCTCCGCCTCTCCTAGAGACAGTCACTCACTTGTTCCAATATTTGAAATTTTAATTGGGATACATTGTGACCCAATGTATGAAAATGTTGAGGCAATGGTAACAACAAATTTTTACATCTAATAGTTGATTTGTGCTGTGAAATGTGGTCTCAAACATGCTGGGTAGTCTCCCCAACATATACGAGGCCACAAGGGCACTTCACCACATAGGAGGAATCACAAGTAAAGTAACCTTTGATTGGATAGCCCTACCCTGAGAGGGGTGAAACTCTTTATCACCCCTTATGACATTTGTGCATTGTGCACAATGCCAACACGGGAATGTACACATTTTTGGGGATTTCAAGAACTGTTGGCGAAAAATCACAATTTTAGAGCCCTCGTCTGTACGCACCAGTTTGTATCGTAGATTTTGGGAACGTCAAACAGGTTTCTTGAAAACCACATTCAGATAAACATTGTGCTCTTCGAAAGCGGCCATGTAGCAGTTTGCATATGGGCGGACCACATTGGATCCCATAGCTGTACCCTGTCTTTGTACATAGTATGTATCTTCAAAAAGAAAATAGTTCTCAGATAGAACCGTATTTAGTAGGTCCATGTATAAATCAATAATTCCGCTGTTTTTACCAGTTTCCGTCAGTATCTCACTGATGGCTGTGACGCCCTTCTCGTGTGTGATTGAGGTATACAGACTACATACGTCTAATGTCACTAGAATCATGTTTGAAGGTATAGGACCCATTGTGTGAATAGTCATAAGGAACGCAGAGGTATAGAGTTTCCTTAACTACAGGGGTCAGGATATTCTCAAGGAAAATTGATAGTTAGGATAATCTGTGGACGCTACTATAGGATGACCAGGTGGTTTGTCAAGTTTTTTGTGAATCTTGGGTAGTATGTAGAACACAGGCGTAAAGTGTTCCTGCTCTTGCTTGTGCTCTCAGTTGGACACTGGGCGAGCATGGTAAGGTGAGCTTATTCCATCTGTTCAGATGTTGTGGTGCTGTGGGGTGGTATCTGTTGCTGTAGTACTGCACTTGTGGGGGGACGTGGCCCAGAGCCAAGGAGGCTTGGCACAGCCTGATAGCATGGGTGCATTTGGGCCTCTGGGTTGCTCCCTCTGCAGGAGCGGTGCTGTGGTGGCAGTGGCCACGATGCAGTGCTGCACCGATAGAGTAGGGACCCACTTTGAAAGAGGTTGCCTTGAAGTGGCAAGTTGGCTTAAACAGTTGGATCAAAATGTTAACAAAGAACCTCGGATGTTCATGTTTATAAATTATGCCTAGCGGCTCAGATCAATGTATATTTTGTTGATGTGCGGTCCATGTCTAGTTTAACACAATACTGATACACCAGCGTAATAGGGTGTTGGTTAGTTAGAGACGTTACAGTTTTCTGATCTATAGTGCCATGGCGTAAGTCGGGTTCTAGTAATGTGCAGATCCTGCCTGCAATTCTACTTGTAGGGTCGTGGTCCATGGGGGAACATAACATATTACCCAGTACTTGTCTATATTACGCTTCCCTATAGTCAGTCCTGTCCATCGCAACTAGTGCCCCGCCATTATCTGCAGGTTTACTAATCAGATCCATATCCTCAAAATCATGTGAGAACATTTCAATGTCTCGGTGTACCAAATTAATAAAAGTTTCAAGTGGTGGCGAGTTTTTGGGTGGGGAGAATAGACTCTTGTTCCTCAAACCCAACTCCTGGGCAGTGATGATAATGGATGGAACTGGTTGTTGATCCATCCCATCTGGACTTTGGGTTTCCCCCAGACTGGAGAAATGGACCCGAAGGTGTAAGGACCTGAAGAAGAGGTTAAGGTCCATATCAAATTTAAAAAGGTCATATCTTTATGTGGGGCAGAATGATAGGCCCTTCTCTAGTAGACGAAGTTGGGCCGGACCTATTAGCTTCAATGATATGTTGACCACTAGGGACTCTATTGGAGTGATCTTACCTGTGATCTCGTCGCCATAGTCCGACCTCATTCATTTGTTCCGCTTGATTCCGCTCCTCGTCCTCGTCTTGGTCGGCGTCCCCGGTACTGGCCTAAAAATTCCTGTATCGTTAAGGATAAGAGTTGGACCCCTCGGTTCCAGAGCCAGATTGTGAGGACTCCGACGCGTAATGAGCTTTGTAGCCATACCTTGATATGGAGTCTTTTATTTTATTTTTTATACTTTGTGACATTTCCTTGTTCTACATATTAATCTATGTATGGAGACATAATGAATACGCCTCTTTTTGTATATATGTTTTCTAGTGCCTCATGAAGGTTGCATTAGACTAAAACTTTGAACATATTTATTGGCATGATAAAAAAAACAAGAAAAATTATTTCACTCTGAATTCGTGTGCCAAGTACTTTGTTCATTATATTACTGTATTGGGCCCCTACTCATACACCCACCGACAACGAGTGTTGTCTGAACTTCCGCGAACCGTAAGAATAGGATTTACAGACTCTGGTAGAATGTAGAAAGCTAACTATTCTGAGTGCAGAACACCAACCTGAAGCCCGATAGACTCTGTGATGAATAGGATGGGCTCGGGCAGAGGTTGCCCATTAACAGATACCAGGGCCAAAGCTCTCTCCAGGCGAATGGTGGGTAGACGGAGACAAGATACTAGTGCTTGATAAATTTAATTACCTGCTGTGCCAGAATCCAGGTAGACCTTCACAGGAACACGAGCACTGCCGCAGGTTAAAGTCACAGGAATTGTCAACTTAGGAGAGAGGTCCTCTCCACCTAGTCATCTCTCCTGCCAAACCTAGGTGCTGGAGTTTCCGGCCTTGAGTGGGCAATTGCGTACAAAGTGATTATTTCCTCCACAACGCAAACACAAATGATCAGCTCGCCTTGGCATTCCAGGTCCGAGAGCTTGACCCACTCTACCTGCATTGGCTCTTCAGTTACTGAGTTTGTAGAAGACAATAGCGGTTTTTGGAACGTAGGAGCCAAACTGGGGACCCTTCTTACCCAAACAGCCTCCTGTGAGTGTTCCCTGAAGCGCATATCAATGCGAGCGGCGAGGGAAATTAGAGGGGTTTTCCCATGAGAGACATTTATGACATATCCACAGGATATGTCTTAAATGTCATATAGATGCGGGTCCCACCTCTGGGATCTGCACCTATCTCTAGAACGGGGCCACTTAAACCCCATTCTACTGCTCTGTGTTGTGGCTGAAGCGTGTGATTCCCGATCATGAATTACGGTAACAGCGTAGTTCGCTGAGCTACGCTGTTTCCGTTAGTCCCATGAACTAAATGGTAGTTACAGAAACAGCGTAGCTTGCATGATATGCTGCTTCCATAACTGCCATTCACTGCTATAGGGTTTCGGAAACAGCGTAGCACTATCTATATGAGCACTGTGGTGTTTTCAGGGGGTTGGCGGGAAAAAAAACCCTGACAAATGAAGTCAAATGGATAACTGGCACTATCTACATGGGCACTGTGGCATGATGTGGGCTTTAACAATTTGTATGTGGGCATTATGTAACTTTTTATGTGGACACTGTGGTAGTATGTGGGCACTGTGACACTATCTACAATGGGCACTGTTGCACTATGTGGGCTCTGGCACTTTGTATGTGGGAACTATGTCAATTTATATGTGGGCATTGTGGTACTATGTGAGCACTGTGGCACTATCTACAATGGGCACTGTGGCACTATGTAGGTGTAATGACGGGGTAGGGAGACAGACAGGAGAGCCCTAATCTACCCGCCACTCAGTCCCTGCCTACTTGCACGGCCCGTCCTAGGCGACAGTGTACAACTGAGCGACGGTCCCTACGCTCAATATGTGCACGACAGACAAACAGACAAGGGTACAGAGAAGCTAAGGGAAATGGGCAGTTGCCCACTGCAACACTGTGAGCAACAAGAGTAGTGAACGAGCCGAGTCAATCCAGGAGTGTACGAGGTACCAAATGCAGAGCAGGAGAGTAGTCAGTAAAGCCAGGGTCAATATGAAGCAGAGGTAAATAGTACTAGCAGGAGCAGCAGAGCCAGGATACCAGACAGAATCACAGGCAAAGGAGGAGCAGGAAATGAAGGTATAAATAGACAGAGGGCGGGAGAGCTCCGTCTGGCCAGGTTGTGATAGGCTCTCCTACTCCTCAGCCTCCCAGCCTGAGTGGTAGCAGATCGAGTCACTCTATCAGACTTAGAAGTAGGTGCAGACTGATTAACCACGGGCGTCGACACAGAAGCTGTGTCTGGCAGACCCTTTACAGTAGGCACTGGCACTTTATATGTGGGCACTATGTCACTTTACTGTGGCACTATCTACAGTGAGCGCTATCTATGGGGGCACTGGCACTATCTACAGTGGGCACTGTGGCACTATCTACAGTGGGCACTGTGGTACTATGTGAGCACGGGCCCTTTGTTGGCATTATCTTCAATAGACCCTGTGGCACTATCTACAGGTACATTGCGGCACTATCTACATGAGCAATGTGATGTTTTCAGGGGATTGGTACAAAAAAAACCTGACAAATGAAGTCAAACGGATGACAAACGGCCATTAAAAACAGACAGATGGACTGGAAATGGATGAAAATTTTGAGACACATTCTCTATAGAATAAAATAAATACCTATTAAATATACACATTATACATTTATTGCAACGATGCTGGCCGGCAACAAGTCGGCAGAACTAGGCTTCACCTATAGCAATCCCCTTTCCCAGGGACTAATATATTCTCCCGATTCTAAGATATCCCCAGGACTTACAGTAGGGCTGAACTGTGAGTCAACCGAACAGTCGAAGGAAAGGGAAATATGGGGCAAGTATTACAATACTAGCAGGCAACAGGAATAGAAGAAGCAGGAACTCACCGATAGCATACAGGGTGATGATGAGGTGAGACAACTGATGTCAACAAATAAATGATGGGAAATTATAAGTCGAATGATGGTAACAAACAGATGATGGGTGATGGTAACAAGCTGACTTTAACTCTAGCTCACTCTATATCTATCCCTGGATCTGTCCCAAAGCACTGACCCTAACATCACAAGTTTAACACCATTTACCCTCACTGTCCCAAACACTGTTCCTAACCCCTTTACGACTGTCATACGGCTATATACGTTCTAACTGCCGATGCCCTGTACTTATATAGACGTTTGCAGCGTGCATCAGGGTTTAATGAGTGCAGAGCTGCTTCAGCATGAGCAGCTCTGCACTAATCTATGAGTCGGCTCTCTTTACAAGTGCCGACACCTCTTTGACTTAAAGTACAGCAAAGTTTACCGCTCAGACGGCACTGGTTACAGTCGAATATGAAATCGATATGGACACTCTCTCCCAGAAAAATGCAGTAGACAGTCTGCAATCCAGTGAGGGTATAGATGGTAATTCTTATCCCTGTAGTCCCACAGAGCTTTGCATCGTCTCTCGACTTTCAAAAAGCTCCTGGTAGGAAAAAGATCCCATATATCTAATAGATGAAAAAAAGTGGCTTAGTGCAACATCCTCTGAACACTGTTCGCTCCACGCTAAATTTAATCCATACTCACAGAAGTAACAAGGAATAAAAGCATCAAAATAGGTAAAATCATATAAATTCCTAGGCGGCACACCAAATATTCTCGCCCGACCCTGGGTTTCGCCCTTCCGGCTTCCTCTGGGGCATGTGTGACGTGTCTAATTAACATGTTTATATAGCCACAAAACATTTTCATTCATATACAAATATATTACATAAATACCATAATGGTTTAAAATTACATATAGTAACAATAATCTCTCAAGTATATAAAGTCAATCCAATCTTATCATCAAAATTATGTACATATAGATACTTCTAAATACATACTTTTTATTTAAATGTGTATTTTCTTTAGAAAAAACACCCTATTTTCCTAAAAAGCCTATTCACCACCTGTATAATTAGAAAAAAATCTACATATCATTCCGTTTTTATTATATTTATTTTTATTTTGTTATTTGTTTTAATACTCTCCTTATATTTTTTCCACTGAGTCTGATCTGTAGCCAATCTCTACACCATCCAAAACAACAATCAGCTGCACATAATCGCAAAGCTGAAGCAGAATTTCTAAGTCAATTCATATGGGTAAACAAATTTTTTCGTTTGCCACCTAGGAATTTTTATGATTTTACCTATTTTGATGCTTTTATTCCTTGTTACTTCTGTGAGTATGGATTAAATTTAGCGTGGAGCGAACAGTTTTCAGAGGGTGTTACACTATGTCTCTGTTTTTATCTATTTAGAGATATAGGATCTCTTTCCTATCATCAGCTTTTTGAACGTCGAGAGACGATATGGAACTCTGTGGGACTACACGGATAAGAATTACCATCTATACCAGGGGTCTCAAACTTGGCCGGGTAAGTGGGCCACATATAAAAAAAAATGTGAAGTTGACGTGCCGCATTACTTTCAAATTTGATACATTACAAAATTATTGTTAATTAATTAGTTATTTGAACTACTATAACACTATGTTACTATAATAATACTACGTTACTATAACACTACATTACTATAATAATAGGGCTAGGCTTAAACTTACCGAAAAATTTGCGAGATTTCTCCACGTGCTTATTTCAACAATCCACTTTTACAGTTTAAGTGTCGCTAAATGCAGTCCGGCAGCTCAGTTTTCAGCGTTTGTCAGACACACAAATATCAAAATTAGGCAGCCCCTTTTTAAATCGTGCCCCAGAGCCCTCTATAGATACTGCCACAGTGCCCTCTGTAGATACTGCCACAGTGCCTACTGTAGATACTGCTATAGTGCCCTCTGTAGATGCTGCCACAGTGCCCTCTGTAGATGCTACCACAGTGCCCTCTGTAGATAATGCTACAGTGCCCTCTGTAGATAATGCCACAGTGCCCTCTGTAGATAATGCCACCGTGCCCTCTGTAGATAATGCCACAGTGCCCTCTGTAGATGCTGCCACAGTGCCCTCTGTAGATGCTGCCACAGTGCCCTCTGTAGATGACGCCACAGTGCCCTCTGTAGATGCTGCCACAGTACCCTCTGTAGATGCTGCCACAGTGCCCTCTGTAGATGATGTCACAGTGCCCTCTGTAGATGCTGCCACAGTGCCCTCCATAGATGCTGCCACAGTGCCCTCCGTAGATGCTGCCACAGTGCCCTCTGTAGATAATGCCACAGTGCCCTCTGTAGATAATGCCACACACACCCCTTGTAGATAGTGCCACAGAAACCCCCAGTAGATAGCTCCATTGGGGCTCCCTCTAGGAGTGGAATCCCCAGCCAGAGCGTTGCCGATGCTTTGGCCAGGGATTTTTCTGCTGGAGGAGTCCCTGATGTCACTGTTCATACACAGTGACGTGAGGGGATCCTCCTGGACCGGAATGTGTTGTCAGGGGCAACCCCAGAGCCGGTGTCCCAGAGCGGAGCACTAGTATAGGCGCTACTCCGGAACTGTGGGGAAGCAACTGACATCATTGTCCATATATGGAGAGTGATGTCAGGGGCTTGCCCAGAGCTGGAGTCCCAGAGCAGAGCCACTTCTAGCACCCTGCCTGGGATTGCAGCTCTGCTTCTGACATCCTGACATCACTGTTTATATATGGACAGAGATGTCAGGGGCAACCCCAGAGCTCGAGTCCCGTGCAGAGCGCTACTAGCACTACTACTCGGACTCCAGCTGTTCTCCTGACATCATTGTCCAGTGCTGGGGAATTCCTAGACATCGCTGTCCATATGTGGACAGCGATGTCAGGGGATTCCAGAGTCTCGGAGCAGAGCCTATGCTAGCGCTCTGCCCGAGACTCCGCTCTGGGGAAGACCCTGACAAAACTTTCCATATATGGACAGCGATGTCGGGGATTTCCACAGAGTCCCGGAGCAGAGCGTATGCTAGCGCAATGCTTGGGACTCCACTCTGGGGAAGACGCTGACATCGGTGTCCATTCATGGACAACGATGTCAGGGATTTCACAGAGTACTGGAGCAGAGCCGATACTAGCGGCTGTGTGTCCTGCGGGCCGCGTGCTTGAGACCCCTGATCTATACCCTCACTGTATTGCGGACTGTCTACTGCATTATTCTGGGAGAGAGTGTCCATACCGATTTCATATTGGACTGTAACCAGTGTCGTCTGAGCGGTAAACTTTGGTGTACTTTATTTATGTCATCTAGGGTATTTTTTGGATCATACCCGATTTAATTTTACCTGTTCCGATCTGAGTTATATACTGTGGGTATTAGAACCAGAAGAAACTACTACATTTGTACCTCTTTGACTTTGTTTTATAAAACAAACGTTTTGTTTTTTTAATGAAACTAAAGTTACAAGTGCAGCTCTGCTCACAATGAAGCAGTCTGCACCACCACCCTCCTTCTCCCTCCATCGGCTTCTGCCCAGAGATATTGGAGCCAGTGTGCTCGTTATCTCGGCAGATAAGGTACTAAAAGTTTTGTTTTAACTCTTTAGTCTTCTTCTCTCTCCTGGAGAGTGAAGAAGGCTAACTGTTAAAGAGCTGCAACAGTGTGTATGTATATATATTATATTATATTATATTATACATTACAAAAGTGTTTTTCTTTAACATTTTTAGTGATTTGTCTGCTCATAATTAAAATTTAAAACATGGAATTAATTAAACTAATCTAGAAAGTAAAAATAGTTAGGATATTCAAAGCGGTTGCAAAGTTATTATTGTTTAACCCCTTAAGGACGCAGCCTAGTTTGGGCCTTAAGGCTCAGAGCCCATTTTTCAAATCTGACATATTTCACTTTATGTGGTAATAACGTCGGAATGCTTAAACCTATCCAAGCGATTCTGAGATTGTTTTCTCGTGACACATTGGGCTTCATGTTCGTGGTAAAATTTGGTCGATATATTCAGTCTTTATTTGTGAAAAATTGCAAAAATTAAAGAAAATTTACAAAAAATAGCATTTTTCAGAATTTAAATGCATCTGCTTGAAAAACAGACGGTTATACCACCCAAAATAGTTGCTAGTTCACATTTCCCATATGTCTACTTTAGATTGGCATCGTTTTTTGAACATTATTTTATTTTTCTTGGACGTTACAAGGCTTAGAACATAAACAGCAATTTCTCATATTCTTAAGAAAATTTCAAAAGCCTTTTTTTGAAGGTGCCAGTTCAGTTCTGAAGTGGATTTGAGGGGCCTATGTATTAGAAACCCCCATAAAACACCCCATTTTAAAAACTAGACCCCTCAAAGTATTCAAAACAGCATATAGAAAGTTTTTTAACCCTTCAGGCATTTCACAGGAATTAAAGCAAAGTGGAAATGAAATTTGCAAATTTCATTTTTTCTGCTGAATTTCAATTTTATTCAATTTTTTTTTAGTAACAGAGAAGGTTTTACCAGAGAAATACTACTAAATATGTGTTGCCCAGATTCTGCAGTTTTTAGAAATGTCCCACATGTGACTCTAGTGTGCTCGTGGACTAAAACACAAGCCCTAGAAGCAAAGAAGCACCTAGTGCATTTTGAGGCCTCTTTTTTATTAGAATATATTTTAGGCAGCATGCCAGGTTTGAAGAGGTGTTGAGGTATCAAAACAATGGAAACCCACCACAAGTGACCCCATTTTGGAAATTACACCCCTCAAGGAATTCATTTATGATTTTTTTTATCATTTTGACCGCACAGTTTTTCACAGCACCTATTTGAATTGGGCTGTGAAATGAAAAAAATGATATTTTTTCCAATAAGATGTCATTTTTGATCAAATTTTCTTATTTTCACAGGGAACAACATACCCCATTTTGTTGCCCAATTTGTCCTTAGTGCGGCAATACCCCATTTGTGGTGATAAACTGCCGTTTGGGCCCATGGGAGGGCTCAGAAGGAAAGGAGCGCTATGTGTTTGTTGGAGTCCAGATTTTGCTGGATTGGTTTTCGGGTGCCATGTCGCATTTGCAGAGGCCTAGATCTATCAAAACAATGGAAACCCACCAGAAGTGACCCCATTTTGGAAACTACACCCCTCAAGGAATTCATTTATGGTTTTTGTTATCATTTTGACCACACAGTTTTTTCACAGCACCTATTTGAATTGGGCTGTGAAATGAAAAAAATGATATTTTTTCCAATAAGATGTCATTTTTGATCAAAATTTCTTATTTTCACAGGGAACAACATACCCCATTTTGTTGCCCAATTTGTCCTTAGTGCGGCAATACCCCATTTGTGGTGATAAACTGCCGTTTGGGCCCATGGGAGGGCTCAGACGGAAAGGAGCGCTATGTGTTTGTTGGAGTCCAGATTTTGCTGGATTGGTTTTCGGGTGCCATGTCGCATTTGCAGAGGCCTAGATCTATCAAAACAATGGAAACCCACCAGAAGTGACCCCATTTTGGAAACTACACCCCTCAAGGAATTCATTTATGGTTTTTGTTATCATTTTGACCACACAGTTTTTTCACAGCACCTATTTGAATTGGGCTGTGAAATGAAAAAAATTATATTTTTTCCAATAAGATGTCATTTTTGATCAAAATTTCTTATTTTCACAAGGAACAACATACCTCATTTTGTTGCCCAATTTGTCCTTAGTGCGGCAATACCCTATTTGTGGTGATAAACTGCCGTTTGGGCCCATGGGAGGGCTCAGAAGAAAAGGACCACCATTTGGCCTACTGGAGCTTTTCTGGTGCTAAGTCATGTATGCAGAAGCCCCTGAGGTACCAGTACAGTTGAAACCCCCGAGAAGTGACCCCATTTTAAAAACTACACCCCTTAAGACATTCATCTAGAGGTGTAGTGAGCATTTTGACCCCACAGGTACTGTGTAAAAGATAATGCGCAGCAGATGGTGCAGTGTGAGATTTGCAATTTAATATATATATATGCCATTTCAGTGTCCAATATAGTGTGCCCAGCATGCACCACCGGAGATATACACCCCTTAAATTGTAATGTGGGTTCTCCTGGGTACGGCAATACCCTACATGTGGCTGTTATCAGCTGCCTGGGCATACGGCAGGGCTCAGAAGGGAAAGATGAGGGGGGTAAGCTGTGCGGAGTGCATCAGGGTAAATTAAAAATCAAGGGATGTATGATACATTTTAAAACAATCTTTTATACAGAGCCCTGGTTTTTCGGGACACGTGTCACATTGGTATATTGTGTTCTTCCTTATCCCCCTCTTATAGCAGACTCTGCACCTCTTTTGACTCTTTCCCTTTCCACCGGTTTGGGGAACTTCTCCTGGAAAGTGTTGCCCTGGTACGATGCGTGTGGCCTCGCTTCCAGAAGTACTGGGTGCCCCCACTTCCTGGTCCCTAAAGATTAGATCTTGAAATTCCAGGAAAGTTCCCCTCTGGCCTGCACATCGACGTAGCACGTACGCATTGTACAAAGCCATCTGTATGATGTGCCCGGCCAGCTTCTTATACCACACCGCATGGCGCTGTAGGGCTTCAGGACTTGATTTGACAAGTCCATCCCTCCCATGTACCTATTGTAGTCCAGGATGCAGTCTGGTTTGGGGGTGGCCTTTCCTTCATATATCCTAAATCTGTAGGTATACCCTGATGCACTCTCGCACAGCTTATACAATTTCACGCCATACCTTGCCCTCTTACCTGGCAGGTACTGGCGGAATTGAACCCTCCCTTTAAAATGTACCAGGGACTCATCAATAGAAAAACACTTCTCGGGGGTGTATGCTTGGGAAAACCGGGCACTGAAACGGTCTAATAGGGGTCTCCGTTTATACAAACGGTCAAAACTGGGGTAATCTCGGGGTGGGCACGGCTCATTATCAGTATAATGTAAGAAGCGAAGTATTGCCTCATTTATTTCTTTTTTTAGGTTCCAGTTCATTTCTGAAGTTGCTTTGAGGGGCCCATATATTAGAAACCCCTATCAAACACCCCATTTTAGAAACTAGACCCCTCAAAGTATTCACAACAGCATTTAGAAAGTTTATGAACCCTTTAGGTGTTTCACAGAAATTTAGAGCAAAGTAGAGGTGAAATTTACTCTTTTTATACCATTTTTTTTATAACACAAAAGGATTTATCAGAGAAACGCAACTTAATACGTATTGCCCAGATTCTGCAGTTTAGAGAAATATCCCACATGTTGCCCTCGGGCGGTAATGGACTGAAGCACCGGCCTCCGAAGCAAAGGAGCACCTAGCGGATTTTGAGCCCTCTTTTTATTAGGCACCATGTCCGGTTTGAAGAGGTCTTGTGGTGCCAAAACATTGGAAACCCCCCAAAAGTGACCCCAATTTGGAAACTAGACCCCTTGAGGAATCCATTGCAGTTTTCATGTCATGCATGCGGCTTTTTGATCAGTTTTTATTCCATTTTTAGGTGGCGTGGTGACTAATAAACAGCAATTCTACTATTGTTTTTGTATACTTTTTTTTTACAGCGTTCACCGTGCGCTATAAATGATATATTCACTTTATTCTGCGGGGCGATACGATCACGTCGATACCAGATGTTTATAGTTTTTTTTTATGTCTTATGGCGTTTGCACAATAAAATACGTTTTGTAAACAATCATTCACTTTTTGTGTTACCTTATTCTAAGAGCCAGAACGTTTTTATTTTTCAATCAATAAAGCCGTGCGAGGACTTATTTTTTGTGTAACGAACTGTAGTTTCAATCATTACCATTTTTAGGTACATGCGAGTTTTTGATCTCTTTTTATTCCATTTTTTGGGAGGTGAAGTGACCAAACAATTGTGATTGTGGTACGGTTTATTAATATTTTTTTTTACGGCGTTCACCGTGCGGGATAAATAACAAAATAATTTTGTAGTTCAGGCCGTTGTGGACGCGGCGATACCAATTATGTATAGTTTGTTTGTTTATATATTTTTATTAATAATAAATGACTGATAAGGGAAAAAGGGGGACTTTTACTTTTATTACTTTTAAAACTTTTATTTTCTTATTTTTACACATCTTTTTTTAACTTTTTTTTTACTTTATTACTTTGTCCCATTAGGGGACTTGAGGGTAGGAGGCCCTGATCGCTATTCTAATACACTGCACTACATGCGTAGTGCAGTGTATTAGAGCTGTCAGCTACTCACTGACAGCAAGCATAGTGGGTCCTGACGTTGTCAGGACCCACTAGGCTTCCGTCTATGGCATAGCCGGACGCCATTGTTTGGTGTCCGGTTGCCATAGTCACCATCGCCGGCCGCTATCGTGTAGCAGGCCGGCGATGGCGGATTAACCCCTAAGAAGCCGCGATCGCTATTGAACGCGGCTTCTGAGGGGTTAATCGGCGGGGGAGCTCCGCGATCGGTCCCGGCACATTGAGCAGTGATAGTCTGCTGTCGGAAACAGCAGCTATCACAGCTCATGAACGCGCCCCGCGCGAACGGCGCCGTGTTTACTCCATGACCTACTATTAGGTCACTGAGCGCGAACGCTACAGTTAGCATGACCTAATAGTAGGTCATGGAGCGTTAAGGGGTTAAAGAAGTGCACATCAGAAATAGAAAATTTGACCTGGACACAGTGGCATCAATGACCCTTGGTCATGAAAGGGCTAATGGAGTACCTAATCCACAGACATTGTCCCTAATACAACACAGGAAAAAACACTAGGAATCAGAGAAAAAGAAAACAAAACTAAACAGATCCAAAACCCAGTGAAACAAGATGAGGAGAACAACTAAGAAAGGATAAAACCAAACAACTAAGCAAGACCAAACACTAAAGAAAACAAGGACTAAGAAAATACAAGACAGAGCTGGAAAAACCCAAGACTAGGCTGGTAACACATAATCTGTACAGAGTACAAAGTAGCACAAGCAAATTCACATAGCATATGCTATTACCGACACCCTAATGCCGAAGCCAGTGATTCGTAAGGAGAGGCAGACCAATCAGGCTGCTCATTTCAAACAAGCATCAATGGCTCACATAAGTGTTTCCATCTGACCAGTTATAGCAGCTGTATCTCGCGAGATTACGATGTAACCTGTAATTTCAAACGAGATTATGTTTGCCTTGCTGGAATCTCACATAAAAGATTCAGACGTGTCAGGATTCTGAATAAACATCACGTCCAGGCTGGTAGTGATGTATATTCATTATCAGGACACTGCAGTAATGTTAGTGTTTGTGAATGTGGCTGCACATAGCGATATAACTATATCGCTAGTGCAGTGTAAATGAATGGAGAGTAGTGCATGACCCTGATTGGTCAGCGTCATACACTCCTCTGTACAACGCCCACTTGGTCTAAAGTAAAAACACGCCCACTTCGGCATTAAGAAACTCATTAGCATAAAGCTAAAAATCGCTCATAAAGTGGTTTAAAATAGATTGTTTTTGTAATGGCAGGGGGTAGGGAGACGGACAAGTGAGCCCTAATCTACCCGCCACTCTGTCCCTGCCTACTTGCAACGACCCGCCCTAGGCGACGGGGTACAACTGGGCGGCGGTCCCTGCGCTCAGTAAGTGCACGACAAACACGACAAACATACAAGGAACACAAGCAAGGAAAAGGGGCCGTTACCCACGGCAACACCGTGAGCAACCAGAGTGGTGAACGAGCCGAGTCAAGCCAGGAGTGTGCGAGGTACAAAACGAAAAGCAGAAGAGTAGTCGGTAAGCCAGGGTCGGTATGAAGCAGGATCAAAAATAGCAGTAGCTGTAGCTGGGCCAGGAACCACAAGGAAAGAAACAAAAGCAATAACAAGCACCGAGGGACAGGAAGTGCAGGCTTAAATAGACCGAGGGCGGGAGCTAGCTGAGTCTGGCCAGGTTACGATAGGCTCTCCCACTCCTAAGCCTGCCAGCCTGAATGGTGGAAGCAGGAGTCAGTCTCAGGGATGTATTCTCAGGTGCTGACTGATTAGTTCTGGGAGTTAACCCCGCTGTGCCTGGCAGATCCTTTACAGTACCCCCCCTTTTATGAGGGGCCACCGGACCCTTTCTAAGTGGACCTGGCTTACTGGGGAAACGCAGGTGGAACCTCCTGACCAATACCCCAGCGTGAACATCCCGGGCGGGTACCCAAGTCCTCTCCTCGGGCCCGTATCCTCTCCAATGGACCAGGTACTGGAGGGAGCCTTGGACCATCTTGCTGTCCACAATCCTGGCCACCTCGAATTCCACCCCCTCCGGGGTGAGGATGGGAACAGGAGGTCTCCTCGAGGGAGCCAAGGACGGGGAGCAGCGTTTGAGGAGGGAGGCATGAAACACGTCGTGTATCCGAAAAGACGGGGGTAACTCCAGCCGGAAGGAGACAGGATTGAGGACCTCAATGACCTTATACGGCCCAATAAACCGGGGAGCAAACTTCTTGGACGGAACCTTGAGACGCAAGTTCCTAGACGACAACCACACCATATCCCCGACCATAAACAGGGGGTTAGCAGAACGTTTTTTATCAGCCTGAGTTTTTTGTACGCTCTGGGACACCTCTAGGTTTTTCTGAACCTGGGCCCAGACTGTGCACAGTTCCCGATGAACGACCTCTACCTCAGGATTGTTGGAACTACCAGGTGAAACGGAGGAGAACCGTGGATTAAACCCAAAATTACAAAAAAAAGGAGAGACCCCTGACGAGTTACTGACCCGGTTATTAAGGGAAAATTCGGCGAGGGGAATGAAAGAGACCCAATCAAATTGACAGTCAGAGACAAAACACCTTAAATATTGTTCTAGAGATTGATTAGTCCTCTCCGTTTGGCCATTGGTTTCAGGATGGAAGGCAGAGGAGAAGGACAGATCAATCCCCAAATTCATACAGAAGGCTCTCCAAAACAATGAAACAAATTGTACCCCTCTGTCCGAAACAATATTGACAGGGACCCCATGGAGACGCAGGATGTGTTTGACAAACAAGGTAGCCAACGTTTTGGCGTTGGGTAGTTTCTTGAGGGGCACAAAGTGGCACATCTTACTGAAGCGGTCCACCACCACCCACACCACCGACTTGCCTTGGGATGGAGGCAAATCGCTGATAAAATCCATGGAGATATGTGTCCAAGGTCTCTGGGGAATGGGCAACGAACGCAGTAAGCCCGCTGGTCGGGACCTGGGAGTCTTGGACCTAGCACAAACCTCACAAGCGGCGACGTAGGCCTTAACGTCTTTAGGCAACCCAGGCCACCAATAATTTCTGGTAATGAGGTGTTTGGTACCCAGGATGCCTGGATGGCCAGATAGTGCGGAGTCATGATTTTCCCTAAGTACCCTTAGCCGGAATTGCAGGGGAACAAACAGCTTGTTCTCAGGAAGGTTCCCGGGAGCTGAACCTTGATCAGCAGCAATTTCAGAGACTAAATCAGAATCGATCGAGGAAATGATTATACCTGGAGGCAAAATACAAGCAGGATCTTCCTCCGAAGGAGGGCTGGCCATGAAGCTACGCGACAGTGCATCAGCCTTAATATTTTTAGACCCAGCCCTATAGGTAACCAAAAAATTGAATCTGGTAAAAAATAACGCCCATCGAGCTTGTCTCGGGTTTAGCCTCCGGGCAGATTCTAGGTAAACCAGATTCTTGTGGTCGGTAAGGACCGTTACCTGGTGCCTAGCCCCCTCCAGGAAGTGGCGCCACTCTTCAAATGCCCATTTAATGGCTAAGAGTTCGCGGTTGCCAATATCATAGTTACTTTCAGTTGGCGAAAACTTCCTGGAGAAGTAGGCACAGGGGCGGAGATGGGAGAGGGACCTGGTACCCTGGGACAAGACAGCCCCCACTCCCACCTCAGATGCGTCAACTTCCACGATAAATGGCTCCATTTGGTTGGGCTGAACCAGCACCGGGGCCGAGACAAAGCACTTCTTAAGGACCTCAAAAGCCTGGACAGCCTCAGGAGGCCAGTGGAGGAGATCAGCACCTTTGCGAGTGAGGTCCGTAAGGGGCTTAGCGATGACCGAGAAGTTAGCAATAAATCTCCTGTAATAATTAGCAAACCCCAAAAAACACTGTAACGCCTTCAGGGAGGCAGGTTGGACCCATTCCGCCACAGCCTGAACCTTGGCGGGGTCCATGCGGAATTCATGAGGAGTAAGGATTTGACCCAAAAATGGAATCTCCTGTACCCCAAACACACATTTTTCGGTTTTGGCAAACAGTTTATTTTCCCGAAGGACCTGGAGCACCTTCCTGACATGCTCCACGTGGGAGGACCAGTCCTTGGAAAACACCAGTATGTCATCAAGGTACACTACCAGAAAAATCCCCAGGTAATTTCTCAAAATCTCATTTATGAAATTCTGGAAGACCGCAGGGGCATTACACAACCCAAAGGGCATGACGAGGTATTCGAAATGGCCTTCGGGCGTGTTAAACGCAGTCTTCCACTCATCCCCCTCTTTGATGCGAATAAGGTTATACGCCCCCCGTAGATCCAATTTAGAAAACCATTGGGCCCCCTGAACCTGATTAAAGAGATCAGGAATCAAAGGAAGGGGATACTAATTTCCTTACCGTGACCTTATTCAGGCTACGGTAGTCAATGCATGGCCTAAGACCACCATCCTTCTTCCTCACGAAGAAGAAGCCAGCACCTACCGGAGAAGAAGAGGGACGAATGTAACCCTTGGCCAGGGATTCCTGGATATACACTCTCATAGCTTCACGTTCGGGACAAGAAAGATTAAATATCCTACCCTTAGGAAGCTTAGCTCCTGGTACCAACTCGATAGCGCAATCGTATTCTCTATGAGGAGGTAACACTTCGGAGGCCTCCCTAGAGAAAACATCAGCGAAGTCCTAAACAAACTCGGGTAAGGTATTCGCCTCCTTAGGGGGAGAAATAGAATTAACAGAAAAACATGACGTACAACATTCATTACCCCATTTGGTTAGCTCCCCAGTATTCCAGTCAAACGTAGGATTATGCAACTGCAACCAGGGAAGACCTAGAACCAAATCGTACGATAATCCCTGCATCAACAGTACAGAGCATTGCTCCAAATGCATGGAGCCAACAAGGAGTTCAAAAACAGGGGTATGCTGAGTAAAATAACCATTAGCAAGAGGAGTGGCGTCGATACCCACTATCGGGACAGGTTTAGGCAAATCAATAAGAGGCATAGCAAGGGACATAGCAAATTCCACAGACATGATATTAGTAGAGGACCCTGAATCCACGAAAGCACTGCCGGTAGCAGACCTACCACCAAAAGAGACCTGAAAGGGAAGCAAGATCTTAGTACGTTTCATATTTACGGGAAATACCTGTGCGCCCAAGTGACCTCCCCGATGATCACTTAGACGCGGAAGTTCTCTGGCTGCAACCTTACGCTTAGGACAGTTGTTCACTTGATGCTTGTCGTCCCCACAGTAGAAGCAGAGACCAGCTGAGTCTGGCCAGGTTACGATAGGCTCTCCCACTCCTAAGCCTGCCAGCCTGAATGGTGGAAGCAGGAGTCAGTCTCAGGGATGTATTCTCAGGTGCTGACTGATTAGTTCTGGGAGTTAACCCCGCTGTGCCTGGCAGATCCTTTACAGTTTTTCTAAATAAAAAGCATTACTGTCACCTACATTATAGCGCTGATGTAGGAGATAGGGCACTTATAATGTGGTGACAGAGCCTCTTTAAGTGAACCAGGCTTATAAATTAATAGCAGTTAGCTATCAGTATGCATTAACATAGCCATGAATAAAAACACATGCATAGATTTATATTTCCTCAGCTATATTATTTTTATTTATTATGTTTCTAATGTTTTACACAGAAGAAAGTCAATTGTTCCACAACAGTAACTGTTAAAGATGTAGAATGAAGTTGAAGCAATCTGTCATATTTGTTAAAGGCTATGCACACATTTAAACATCAACATTTGTTTTTTATTAAATAAAACAATGTTTTAGGTGATTTTAAATTACTTTACAATTGACTTTAATAAAAAAAAAAAAAGGATTTCAGTTTTTAAGATACAGCTTATATATATCCTGTATACATAGAAGCTGTCTCTCGCTATCAAAGCGATTCCATCAGTACTGACGGCTCAGCTGATAGCTGGTCCAGCTAATTACAATCTCATCTAGGTTCATGAACTTAGATGTGATTGTTAGTAGCTATATTCTGAGTGTCAGAGACACGCAGGTCCAGCTTTCAGCCGAGTCGTCAGCCCATCTGACCTGACAGAATTGCTTTGGCAGCAAGATAAAGCTTCTATGTATACAGGATACATAAAAGCTGTATCTTAAAAAGTTTAAAAAAAAAAAAAAAACCATTTATCTAAAGTAAATTGTAAAATTGCTTAAAATCACCTAAAACATTGTTTTATTAAAAAAAGTTAATGTTCAAAGCTGTACATAGTCTTTAAGGAAATTGTTATGCAAAGATATAACTTAAGAAACAATTATCCAAAATGAAAATATTTTTGTACATCATGTTCTAGTTTTCTTTTAATCAGTACTGAACAATCCTTGTGAAAATCTGTTGACTCATTTTTAAACAACGTATCTAATTTCCTAATGTGGAGGCTCTGATAATCGGACATGTTTAAACAACAAGGGCTTACAATTTGATATGTAGTATGTTCTATTAATAGAAATATGTAAAATATGTAAAATTCTGACATTGTGCAACAGCGAAAATATGCCTATGGCAATTATTACTGAGTTTTATGAGTACACCTATAAAGTTTATTAACAATTTATTTCTGACAAGTATCAACACAATATTTATATACAACTTTTGGAAAAAAGGAGTTGTTATTTCTTTTACATGTTTTTTTTAATGTAAATAAGTATGTGTTTCTTAGAGTCATGAAGAAGTAATCCTAAATAAGATGCTGTGGTGCCTAAAATAAATGAATATGAATAGAGACGTAAGACATCTCAACAACATATTTATCTTTACTTCAGGCCATAAACATTGTCTTCAATGACCGCAATATGTAAATACATTTGTTTTGCAATTTTCCCTATAAAATATATACAACAACTGCACACAGAGATTCTAATTGACATGTGAAATATTGCCACTGCTTACGCAGGTCAGAAAAATATTAATATAATGTTATGTCATGGACAGTGCCAATTAGAGATGGGCGAACTTTTAAAAGATAATTTTCAAAAGTTTGGTAAATCTGGCTCGTTGAATAGATATGACATAAAATAAACGTTGCTTGCAAATGTGGATAACATCTGGTTTATCCCTGGGATTCTCCGCAGTACAGTAAGTTATCCAAAGAGGAATCTCTAGAGCTCTGTTCATGGTAACCATCGAGTTGGTCATCTACCTCATCAAGGCCATTCTCCCCCAATTGCTCAATTTGGCTAGGCGGATAGCTTTAGGAAGAGTCCTGGTGTTCCAAACTTCCTCGATTTAAGATCAATGTAGGCTGCTGTGGCTGTGTTCTTTGGGGACCTTCAATGATGCAGCAATTTTTTTGTTCCCTTCCCTAGATCTGTAATCTTGTCTAGGCGGTCGGCAAACAATTCCTTCACTGCTTTCACAGCTTTATCTTTGCTCTGATATGCACTGTCAACTGAGGGATATTATATACACATTGGTAAATTTATCAAGAGATTTACATAAATTTAGTGGCGTAAAAGAGTCACAAATTTTGGTGCACGCATATCTTGCACAAAAATGTGCAACTTTTTACCCTTTTATGCAGCTCTCTGCACTTTTTTTTATAGTGGGCGGGTCTTAGCAGAAGGGACAGGGCCACTGTAGGCTGACAAATGTGCTATTATTTATGCCAGATTTTGGCAGAAATTATAACAGAAATCTACTCCAGCTGTAGCTTGTAGCTGCCATAGATTTCACTTTGTTGCACAGAGACGGCCCAAGATGCAACAAATTTATTAAGAGATGTGCGCCTCTTATTGAATTTGTTGCATCCTACGCCACCGCTTTTTAGTCTAAGGCCTCATTTACACGAGTGTAATAAACGCGTGTGTGACGCGCGTGCTTTTCACGCGTGTCGTACGCAGCTATGTTACTCTATGGGGCAGTGCAGACAGTGCGTGAATTTTGCGCAGCGCGAGTGCGTTGCGTAAAACTCACGACATGTTCTATAATCGTGTGTTTTTCGCGCATCACGCACACATTGAAGTCAATGGGTGCGTGAAAAACACGCATGACACACGGAAGCTCCTGCGTTGCATGCGCGTTTTTCACGCATCACTTGTTATGTCCAAGACAAAGTGTTTATAAAGCTGGTCCAAACAAGCACAAACCAGGAAGTGCTTGCATTTCCTATGCGAGTGGGCCAGTCTGGAAACTACACACAGAGAACTGCAGGCATGCCGCGTGGGCTGGATGTAGAGAGGCTCATCAGCCTGGTACAGGACAAAGCTGAAATATGGGACACCCGCACGGAGTCGTATCACGACCGCACGGCCAAGGAGGACGCCTGGGAGCAGATAGCCCAGGCGCTTTTTGGGTCAGAATGGGAGAGCAGCAGGACATGGGACCGCAGTAGGATGGGTGAGTACATGTGTTTAGAAGCGATGCAATGTCATCCCTATTGAAGTACTGTGTCCCTGTCTGTGTCTTTAGCTAAATGCCCAACTGACGTTTTCTGTTGCTGCCACATCACCGTGTAGCATGTCATTTGCAGGGTAGGGCCCCTCATGTATTTTAGGGCTGAGTTGTTAGGGCGTTGTCGCAATGTGTGACCATGTATTTGTTTGTCCTCCAACAGTCCTGGATATCAAAACACGATGGCGTAGCTGTAGAGACCATTTCCGGCGAGAGATGGGCGACCGAGGCAGAAGTGGTGATGGGGCTTCTAGAAAGCGCCCCTACATCTATACCAAGCAGCTTATGTTTCTGAAGGACATAATGGAGATGCGCCCGTAAGAAAATGTGCTTTTGCTTGTGTAAAATGTTTGCTTGCACAGGTCATGTTTGCCATCGTGTTGTTTGGGGCAATGATCTCTATTGTGTTCTCATGATTTTTTCACATTACAGAACCACCGACAATTTGGAGGATACCGCGGAGGACAGTGACCTGCCCGAGTCAGGGCCGCAACCTCCCGCCGGTCAAGAGCTGCCCCTTAGCCCGGAGCCTACACCCCCGGACCCCGCCCCTGTAGAGTCGGCCCGTGCCGTAGCCTCTCCGCCTGAGGAGCGCCCCCCGCGACCAACAACAAGACGCCGACGAGCTCAGCAGCCAGAATTGTTCCCCTGCTGCGGAGGGTCCCCGAGGATCGTATGGCCCGCCTACACGCGGTCATCATAACGCTCATTGACTCGTCCACACCCCCCCCCCCCCACAATCCGCACCACTGCTTCATAGCCCCAATTTACCAGGGGCATCATCAGCACCACTATGCTGGAGAGGAACATCCTCAGCAGCTCCATGGCCAGCATAGTGGTGCTGAAATGCACGCATACTCCTCCCCGGGCCACCACTACCAGCACTTGTGAAAGTGTTGGTGTGCTGTGCGTAGCAAGGCAGAGTATTGAAGGGCTGTAAAGTCTGCCCACGGACGTTTTTCCACCATTTTGGTGGTTATTTTTGGTTGACTAGTTGTGTTCCTTTGCACCCCGTGTTTACTGTGAAGTGTAAACAGATCAACAAGGTTGTTCACAGTTTCAATTGCGTGGTGTTTTTATTTCACACCCCTCCACACAATGCTTGCCACAAATTTTTACTGTACACTCACACACTGCTGGGCTTGTGCCCAAATTCATGCACACGTTTTATGAGGTATTAGTTAATCTATAGGGGTTTGCCATTGTTTGCAAGAGATGTGAAAGTTTGCGTGCTGTCATGTGACTCTAGACACACTAAGGACAGTCGCAATTGGACTCGCCTAACTTTTGGACGACCATCATTCATTGTCATGAAAACTGTTTCTGGAATGGCAAATGGGCCGAGCAAACCCCACGTCAAGGGTCCTCATGTATTGCGAGTCAATAACCCTACACGCCCATAACCTAAAACAACAAACACTGGCCACTTGGGACCTGTGGCCGGAAAACTCCAAAAAAAAAGCCAACCCTTCAAATGACATCAAGCCCCCATGGTGCGGCTCCTGATGGGCTCTCGAAATATGCCGCCAAACTATCCCGCACTCGAAGTCCGGATGTGAGAGATCTCCTGAGAGGAATAGCCGGGACAGTGTCGCTGGTGGGTGCATGTGTTAGTATATATTCAGCATCAAAGGTAGCATCATGAATGCGGCAGAAGTTATGCAGAACTACACACGCTTGTATGACACGTGTCACATTCTGCGTGGACAATTGCATTGTCGACAGAAAGACCCGCCACCTGTTCGACATAATGCCAAAGGCACATTCCACACATCTGTGAGCTCGGCATAGGCGGAGATTGAACATGCGGCGACGCTCATCCAAGCCCCTTCTTGCAAAAGGCTGCATGACTTGCCTTGTCAAGGCAAACCCCTCATCCGCAACGATGACATATGGGATTGGGGGTCCGCTGGAGCCAGGGAGGATGGAAGGTTGCGGCACCGTCAGTTGATTATTCCAAAGCCGTTTACCCATTCGTGATGAACGGAATATGCGGGCATCAGCAGAGCTTCCATGAGAGCCGATGTCAAAAATAGTGAAACAATAATTTGTGTCCGCCAAGGCCAACAATACCATAGAAAAAAACTGTTTGGAGTTATAGTATTGAGAGCCACTGCGTGGGGGCTTCTTCACCTGAATGTGTTTGCCATCTAGGGCACCAATACAATTAGGAAATTGAGTTGCTCGAAGAAATTCGTAGCCACTGTTCTGTCGTGGGCTGAGGCATGACCGTGGGCTTTAATCTTCCACAGCACGACACAGGTGGATGTGACAATGAAGGAAATGGTGGTCACTCCCAAAAGAAACTCAAAATGTAACGAATGGTAACTATTGCCTGTGGCCAGAAATTTAAAGGCAAGAGAAAACCAAAGCAATCAACAACACATGTTAGGGGGGACTTGTAAAACAGACAGCGTCATTGAAGAAGTAATTGCAAGTGCACACATACCTCAAGGTCACAAGCAGGCGTTCCTCTGGGGAAATGCAGCGTCTCATGTTGGTATTCTGGTAGGTGATGCCAGGGCGAATCTGCGCAAGCAGAAGATCAAATGTGGCCACAGACATGCGGCAGAACGCTCTAAATTTTTAAGGGTGCCGACGTAGGTATGAAAATGCCCTTTCATTCACAGAGTATGAAAATGCCCTTTGGAGGTTCGTTGGGCCACAAGTGGATGAACCCAAATGCGACTTCTTCCACGCGTCTGGTGATACAGCATGGGTCGGCGTTCCCCAAAACGGCGGGAACTGATCCACGCAAGAAGCACACGTGCCAGCGACTGAGAAGGCATAACTGTGCCTTGCAACTCCAAAAACACACACTGGGGTTTCCGCAGAGGCTGCAATTAAGGCGCAAAACCTGTTTTCACAGCAAGCAGGGGTAGGGCCAGCAGGCCTATTTGTAGGCTGGCCTCGCATTAACGACCTCTGCGTTTTTTACGCGCGTTTTAAACGCTGGTCGTGCGCGTTAAAAACGTAACAACGCTGCGTATACGCATGCAAAACGCA
Source organism: Rhinoderma darwinii (assembly GCF_050947455.1). Classification (NCBI taxonomy): domain Eukaryota; kingdom Metazoa; phylum Chordata; class Amphibia; order Anura; family Rhinodermatidae; genus Rhinoderma; species Rhinoderma darwinii. The sequence continues at coordinate 193,981,405 of NC_134689.1, read as the reverse complement.
ATGGCAACGCGCGCAATACGCAGCGTATTTTACGCGCGCAAAACGCACACGCTCGTGTAAATGAGGCCTTAGACTGTAGTATGAAATGCCAGTCTTAGTAACTATGGGCCAGTATGCCTTTTCAAAATCACATCCAAATCAATTAAATTTACCACAGGTGGACTTCAATGAAGTGGTGGAAACATCCTAGCAAAGGGTCTGAATAGTAAAATAAATATTTTTTTTTAATGTGAAGAGGTTTAAATGCTTTCTGAATGCACTATATATACAATGTGCGTCCCAAAAGTAATGAGAATTATTTTTTTACTCTCCCCACAAGGGCTGCGTGAGGACAGTAGGTATGGAAGTTGTTGCAGGGAAATCTAGAGTAGTTGTCCACACTATCCTCAGTTGAGGAAAATTTGTGCAAAACTCGTCCCAAAAAACTGTTCCAATGAGCAGAAGGAGAATCGTCAGTTCATTTCCCAAGAACTGTTGGATTGTGTGACAACTGAGCTCGACTTTTTGCATAGAGTGATTACTGGAGTTGAAACATGGGTTTTTGAGTAAGATCCTAAAACAAAAAGTCAAAGTTCAGAATGGCACACACCCAATTCACCTTGACCGAAGAAAGCGCGCATGAGCAAATCGAGATTTAAATCAATGCTCATCATTTTTTTTTTGGGCTGTCAAGGAGTTGTTCACAAAGAATTTGTATCACCAGTACAGAGAGTCAATCATACTTTTTGTCTATAGATCATGGAGCGTTTGAGGAGAAGGAGATGCGCCCTGACATTGCCAAAACATGGATCCTCCACCATGATAATGCCCCGAGTCACACATCATTGGCTGTAAGGGAGTTTTTGGTACAAAAAAAATCCCTACCCCCCCCCCCCTCCCTTAGCCCTGCCTTGGCACCTTGTGACTTTTTTTTGTTCCCCAAAATCAAAGCTCGCCTGAGAGGACATAATTTTGGTACTGTTGAAAACGTCCAGTCAGCCGAAACAAGGGCTCTAAAAAACCTCTCACATGAAGACTTCCAGCACTTCTACGAAGAATGGCAGTGTCGCTGGAATTAATGTGTTCAGTCCCAAGGGGACAACTGATTGAGTCTAATTATATGGTTTTTGAATAAAAAGATTTTTGGGGAAATCATTCTTATTACTTTTGGGACGCACCTCGGAGAAAGTAGATGATCTGGTCCAATAAAGCACGTTTTCCTTCACATCATGCTGGCGGCTGGGTGCGTGTGCATCGCTTACCTGGAGAAGAGATGGCACCAGGATGCACTATGGGAAGAAATCAAGCTGGGGGAGGCAGTGTGATGGTTTGGACAATTTTTCCTGGGAAGTGTAACGTCCGTGGTCGCTGACCACGAACTCCTTCCATCCAGTAGGCACCCTTCTCTCCAGAGTTGTCTGCACATGCGGCCGTCCTGTTCCGCAGTGACCACCAGGGTGAGCTCGCGAGCTCACTCCAGACTTGAGAAGCCAAAGCACAAAAGTGTGGGAAATTGAGCTGATTGCTCCCAGAGCACCCTGGACTATAAGAAGGTTCCAGCCCCATGCTTCCATGCCTGAGCATTGTTTGTCGTATCCTTGTTTCTCTTGAAAATGGTCTCCTAGTGTTTTCCAGTTCCAGTGTTCCTGTATCCTGTATCCTGCTATCCTGTTCCAGTACCGTGTTGTGCTGTAGCCGTGCTGTGCTGTACCTACGCCGGTCCTGCTGCTCCACGCCTGACGTCTACCTGCTGCCTAGTTCCAGCCGAGCCTGCCTTGCTACTGTCCGAGCTGCCACAGGTACCTTATACGAACTGTGACCTGCACCCTGTTGGCCAGCTGCCATACCACCAAGGCGGTACGGCCCAGTGGGTCCACGAACCCAACGTGACAGGAAGCTTTGAATCCTGGCATTCATGTGGATGTTACATTGACATGTACGACCTACCTAAACATTGTTGCCAACCAAGTACACCCTCTATGGCAAAGGTATTACCTTATGGCAGTGGCCTCTTTCAGCAGGTTAATGCATCCTGCCGCACTGCAAAAAATTGTTAAGAAATGGTTTGAGGAACATGACAAGGAGTTCAAGGTGTTGACTTGGCTTCAATAATTTTCTATATCTTAATCCGATTAAAGATACGTGGGATTTGATTGAAAAGCAGGTCCAATCCAAGGAGGCCCCTACTCACAAATTACAATATTTAAAGGATCTGCTGCTAACGTCTTGGTGCCAGATATCACAGAACACCTTCAGAGGTATTGTGGAGTCCATGCCTCGATGGATCAGAGCTGTTTTGGTGGAATGAGAAAGACCTACACAATATTAGGCATATATACACATAAATAAATATATGTGTGTGTACACGTGAGAAGAGAGAGAGAGAGAGAGTGGCTGATGTATAATATAATGTAGCCATTGCAAAAGTGCCATCTCTTGTATTAGAAGCACGTCACCCCATCCTTCCTCTGTAGTCAACCCCAACCTGTTTCTCCAAAAGCAACATGGCTTAGACTAGCAACGTTGCCTTCATTTTGCCACATCAAAGTGAGTGCCTGCTTCATTAAACATATGAGCTAGTTTGAATCATTCATGGAGGTAATTGGCATGAACCTGATAAATTGAGCGCTAGATTACATTACTCAGTTATAGTGTTGGCGGGGAAAAGACAGTGGGCAACTTGCTGCTGGATGCAGGACGACAATTTGCTTGCCATGTCGATTCTCTAGACCAAGCTAAAGAGGTACAGCATGATATGGTAGCACCAGACAGTACAAATGTGAATGATATGGTAGCACCAGACAGTAAAAATGTGATAAACTGGTGTGGGGAAATCCACAGAAGGCATCCTTCTTGCTGTTGAAGACAGAGGGAGGGACTCCTGTGAGAAGGGTGGAGACCCCACAACTAAATGAGAGGCATAATAACAAGTCTGCTGAGTCATTAGTGGCACCTGGACTGATATAGAAAATTCTAAGAACCTCTAGCGCAAAGTGACTGCAGAGAGCTGATACTACGTTGTTAGAAAAATAGTAAACCTATGTATGTCTCAAACACACAATTCATGCATCAAAATTATTCTAGACATGTATTTGTCCAAAAATATATATACTTTATTATTCCATAAATATGGATACCCCCCAGAACCCAAACAAATATACATACAAAATGAAAACATTCTTAAAATAGTAGCTCTAAGGCCTCATGCACACAAATGTATTTTTGTCCTCCCGTAAATACTGGCATAAATACGGGTCCTTGGCCACACGTATTCGACCCATATTGCACCATTTTTTACGGACCCGTGCCCGTAAATATGGGTCCGGTGTCACCCGTATTCCACCCGTATTTACAGGCACGTTTTCGCTGCAAAATTACACTGCAGTAATCGGCAGCCCTTCTCTCTATCAGTGCAGGATAGAGAGAAGGGACAGCCCTTTCCGCAGAAAAAGTAAAATAAATTCATACTTACCCAGCCGTTGTCTTGGTGACGCGTCCCTCTCTTGACATCCAGTCCGACCTCCCTGGATGACTGGATGAAGCGGCAGTCCATGTGACCGCTGCAGCCTGTGATTGGCCTGTGATTGGCTGCAGCGGTCACATGGGCTGAAACGTCATCCCAGGAGGCCGGACTGGAGGAAGAAGCAGGGAGTTCTGGGTAAGTATGAACGTCTTTTTTTTTTTACAGGTTGTTTTATATTGTGATCGGAAGTCACTGTCCAGGGTGCTGAAAGAGTTACTGCCGATCGTTTAACTCTTTCAGCACCCTGGACAGTGACTATTTACTGACGTCTATGGGCCTGCCCGTGCCGTAATTACGGCCTGAAATAGGACATGTTCAATATTTTTTAATGGCACAGGTACCTTCCCGTAAGCATATGGGGAGGTACCCGTGGCCAATAGAAGTCCAACGGGCGTTTTTACATACGTGTGCATGGGGCCTAAGAGCATAAGCAAAGTGCCAGCATAGCCTTAAGGGTATAATGATTATATAATATGCAACAGGTTAACAAGAAGATACAGAGAAAGCATGTAATATGCCTCAATCCCGATTCCCCCTAACACAATTCATAGATGGGGGGAAAAAAATCCCTGTAATGCTGCACTGACAGGACATGTAAACTGCACATAATGGCATTGTGCTCTGCCCATGTCGCAATTAAAAAGTAAAAAGTAAATTCTGAAATTCTGTGATAAATACACAAAGCACCTAAATTAGGCCTCATTCAAATTGCCTTTATGCCCTTAGTTTAGCAAGTACGTAGACAAAACTCCAGACATACATGCTCATACCTCCCAACTTTTCAGTTTCGTAAAGAGGGACAATGGAAGCGGCACGCATAGCAAATTTTTCCCCTGTTAGGCCATGCCTCTAAACCCGCCCATTCAGCCCACACAGTACAATGCTCCCATAGAACCCCCTACACAGTATAATGCCTCTATAGCTGACCCCCCCACACTGTATAATACCCCGATATACTGTGTGGGACGCACTTATGCCCCCATAGTACCTCCCATACAGTATAATGCCCCATAGCTGCCCCCCCACAATATAATGCCCCCATAGTTGCACCCATACAGTATAATGCTCACACAGATGCACCCATACAGTATAGTGATCCATAGCTGCCCCCAAACAGTATAATACCACAATAGCTGCAGTGAATCGCTGGCCTCAGCGGTCACATGCCGTTCAGGCAACATCAACACTGAGGCCAGCGATTGTCTACAGCGGCACGTGACCAATTAACCCATTCGGGACTGAGCCTGTTTTGGCCTTCATGACGAAGCCGATTTTTCAAATCTGACGTGTCACTTTATGTGGTAAATTTGGTCGATAAATTCAATATTTATTTGTTAAAAAAACACCAAGATTTGGAGAAAATTTGCAAAAATTAGCATTTTTCTAAATTTAAATGTATCTGATTGTAAGACAGATAGTAATACCACACAAAATAGTTACTAGTTTACATTTCCCATATGCTACTTTATGTTTGCCTCGTTTTTTGAACATTCTTTTATTTTTCTAGGACATTACAAGGCTTAGAACTTTAGAGTCACCGACTGAAAGAACGATTAAAATATCTCTTTATTTGTTAAATTCTAAAACTGGCTCTTGAAGCCCAAAAATATCAAATACAGGTAAAAGCAAGTGTTCAGAGATATGGGAGGCGTCGATGGGTGATAGGATGTGAATCCACCCATAGACCGCAATCTCTCCTTATGTTATAAAGATCTCCTGAACCCTTGCCAAGAAGTAATCGTACGCGTTTCAGTATTACTAAGTTATGTGATACGTCATCAGGAGTTTGAAATCAGCACAGAAACAGTGCTAACCGGCAGGAATACAAATCATATAATCCCTGATGACGTATCTGGCTGGTTATGATAAATGCGGGGGGGGGGGGGGGGGGGGAACACTACATTGTTTTTTTTCCATTTAAAAAAAAAAAAGGACGTGGGGTCCCCCTCATTTTTCATACCCAGACAGATACAACACAGCAGCAGCAGGCTAGCATTACCAAGGTGGGAAGGACAACTGTTGTTGGCCTTTCCCAACCTAATAATACCAGCCAGCGGCCGCCCCAGTGCCTGACCACCACTACAGATGGTCAGGTACTGGATCATACCAGGCTCTTCCCGGCAACCGTGGTGGCGGTGGGTACCGGAGTAATAATGGGGGTTAGTTTTAGCCTCTGCGTCGGCTAACACTCAGCCCCTCCTTAGTTATGGGTGCTGTCAATCAGCCAGCAGCTATTACTAAAGAGGTAGAAATAAAGTTTTTTTTTAAAAATACAAAGACATAGAAAAAATATTTTATTGAAATAAAAAAAAACACGCAACCCTCGTTAACCATTTTATTTTGAATAAAAAAAGTCATTATCGAAGTAGTAATCAAATCCGAAGTAGTCCAACAACCGAATCTGTAAAAAATCACAAACACAAAAAAAACATTAGTAACACATGTGGAAGGCTTAGATACAGGGCCCCAGCAGACAGTAATGTTTTACTTACCCTTCTCTTCGGGTCTGGGCGCAGCAAAGGTCCTGACGCCATCCAGCGCCGGGACGTTGTGTGCGATGCACAGCGCACAACGACGTCAAGATGCGAAAAAGACGTCAGGACCTAAGCTGCGCTTGGGAACGAGGAGGGTAAGTATATTGTTACTATACTAATAGGGGCCTGTGTTTATTACATAGACCCCGATTACTATAGTAATTTATAATAGACATGGCGTGTTGGGCCACGAGCCCCCTGGCTTCGGGGTCAGGTCGCAATTGCGACCACTACGACCCCTATAGCTACGACACTGGGCTGTATTATACAGCCGACACCTGCTGAGTATGGGGGGCGCTCAGCCCGTTCCATACTTCCCCATGATGGCTGCTATACATACATGTACGTGGCATGTCGTTAGGATGTTAAAGGGGTCCTCTGGACATTTCTTATTGATGGTCTATATTTAGGATAGGTTAACAATATTAGATCAGTGACGGTCCAACTCCCTGCACACCCGCCGATCAGCTTTTTTGAAGGGGCCAAATTATTCGTCGCCTTGGCCTCTTCAGTGTTTACCAGGCACAGCGCCGTACACATTGGTAGCAGCTGTGCCTGGGATTGCAGCTCAGTCCCGTTCACTTGAATGCAATCCCAGGCACAGTCGCCCTGTGTGTTTATGGTGTTGTGCTTGTTAACTGGGAAAAGTCCACGGCTACGAACGCTATGGTCCCATCAATCACGGACCACCACTGATCTGATATTGATGGTCTACCCTAAGGATGGGCCATCAATATAAAATGCCCAGAGGACCCCTTTAATGTAATATGTGTGAAGTTTAAAGTTACCGTATTTTTTGAACTATAAGACACACCTGACCATAAGATGCACCCAGGTTTTAGACAAAAGAAAATAGGAAAAAAATAATTTATTCTGTTTCACCACATTCTGAGAGCCAACATTTTTTTTATATTTTTTTCATCGATTGAGCGGTGTGAGGGCTTATTTTTTGTGGGACGAGCTGTAGTTTTATTGGCACCATTTTTTGGTACATACATCTTTATTTCATATTTTAAGCACTAAGGTGACCAAAAAACTATTTTGATGTTTTACATTTTTAAACTCAATGTGCGAGTTAAATAATGGTATAGTGTAATAGGTCGGACTTTTACGGACGCAGCGATACCAAATTATTTTATTTTTTACATTGTGCTTGGGGAAAAAGTATTTTTTTGTAACTTTTAATATTTATTTTTTTACACTCCTGAAAATTCATCTAACATTTTTTTACACATTTTATTATTTCCCCTAGGGGACTTGAACCAGCAGCTACTTGGTTAAATGTGGATTCACTGAAACAGCGTAACTACACTGTTTCCCTAACTCCCATAGTAGTGAATGGCAGTTACGGAAGCAGTGTAGCATGCAAGCTACGCTGTTTCCGTGACTACTGTTCAGTTCAATGGGAGTTACGGAAACAGCGTAGCTCAACAAGTTATGCTGTTTCAGTAACTCCACATGTAATCAAGTGGCCGGGAGAGCACGGAAAGCTAGAACAGGGTTTAGGGGGCCCGTTCTAGAGATAGGTGGGACCTGCATCAATCTGACATTTATTACATATCCTGTGGATATGTCATAAATGTCCTTCATAGAAAAACCCCTATAAATGCCACGGTTGCTATTGACCACGGCATTTAACTAGTTAAAGAGGTTTGCCATAAAACACATTTATCCCCTATACACAGGATAGGGGGCTACATGTGAGATCGCTGGGGGTCCCACTACTGGGACCCCCCGCGATAAGGAGAACAGGGGTTCGAAAGTCACCCAAAGTGCTACATGAGAAGCCTGGACTTCCGGATTCTGTGTCCGGCTTATCTGTTCCGCAGCTCCATAGAGATCAATGGAGAGCCGCTCGCGCATGCACAGAAGAATCCCATTGATCTCTATGAAGCTGCCGGACACAGAACGCGGAAAACACAGCTTCTCATGCAGCGCTCTTGGTAACTTTCGGTCCCCATTCTCCTTATGGATCACAGATGTATCCCCATCCTGTGGATAGGGGATGCATGTGTTTTATGGCACAAGCCATTTAAACTGCCAGGAACAGCGAAATTGCTGTTCCTGGCCATTAGAGCAGCGTGTCAGTAGCTGACACCTGCAGTGTATAGAGTGGGCTCAGCGCGTGAGCCCGCTCCATACATCACCCCCTCCAGCTCCATGATGTTCCGGCATGTCATGGGTCGGGAAGGGGTAAAGTAATGAAGCGGTCATGGGGCCCGGCGATGCCGGGTCCCTTGACTACAGGCTATAAGACACAGGGACTTTTTAGCAAGATTTATTCTTGCTAAAAACTGTGTCTTATAGTCCGAAAAATACGCTATATAACGTGGCAGAGGCCAGGGCCAGGCAACCTTCAGTATATGTGTTAGGGGGAGTTTTTTGGCACGCTTTTTGACGCAGAAGCCATGTCGGAAAACGCGTAAAAAAATTGACAAAAACACCTCCTATTGCTTTCAATGGGAGGCGGAGGCATTTTTTTCCAGAGAGCGGTAAAAACCGCTCACGGGAAGAAGCAACTTGCCCCTATCTTCGGGCGTTTATGTCTCTGACCTCCCATTGACAATAGGAGGCAGAGAAATTTTCCCGCGGCGCTCAATGGCCGCGGACGAAAAACGCAGCAAAAATTACGGCAGACAGAATTTTGAGGCATATTTTTCTGCCTGCAAAAAACTCTGTATGAACAGGGCCTTAAGGCTTCAGTATAGATGTTAGGGGAAGTCCACACTGAGTTTTTTTGCGGGTTTTTTGACGCGGAAATCATGTCGGAAACCGTGAGAAAAACCAGCCGAAAGCGCCTCCCATTGAAATCAACGGGAGTCGGTTTCAGACGTTTTTCTTCATGCGAGCGGTAAAAACCGCTTGAGGGAAAAAGAAGCGTAATGCCCTTTCTTCGGGCGTTTCTGTCTCTGACTTCCCATTGACATCAATGTCAGCTAGAAAATGCGTTTTTCGCCGCGTTTTTCTGCCCACGGCCCAGTAGCCGAAAAACGCCACAAAAAGTGTTCTGCCAGCAGGTCAAACGGTACCTCAAAATTCCTTCAGGAATTTTGAGGCAGATTTTTATACCTAAAAACTTCTCCCTCCTCCCTTGTACTTTTTAACTTAATCTGCCTGTCCTCTGCACGCCCTCCGCCCGTCCTGTGACTGTCCTTCGTCCGTCCTATGAGACAGTACTCCGGCCGTGCTAGCTGTCCTGCACCCGAAGTCTTGCGTCGTTCCCTTTAGCTCCGCCCCCTATCCACTTGCGGCCTTGAGTGCTCCTACCCCCTGATCCAGGTCCCAGCATCGCCATCGTATTCAAATGTGGCAGTGCAGTGGCTAGCACCGGGAATCCCCCCCGGATGCCTAGTGTTAGTGATGCTACTAGGCATGAGGGGGCCCTTGCCGCCAGGCCTGGCACATAATGTAATGTGCCTGGCAGAGCGATACGGGCCCCCTCATGCCGCGGGCCCCGTCGCAGCCGCTACGGCAGCTACTGTGGTAGTTACGCCACTGGTAGTAGCCACACCGGCCTGCGCAGGGATCCTGTCCCTGCACCTGATAGGCCAAACGGCCTGTAACCTAGTAAATGGCAGAGCAGGGAGATACCTTCCTGTTCTGCCCTAGTGTTCAAAAGTATCTGCGGCCTAAGGACGCAGATACTATTGCATGTGCCACGGGCCCTGTAGCAGCTGCTATAGCTGCTATGGCTGCTAAAGCGGTAGTTGCTCCATTGCATAATACAGAAGTAAAACGTGCTTCTACTTCAAAGTGAGGATGCATACAAGCATGCCATGGGAGCAGGGCCGCACCGTCCAAGAGGCAAGAATGCCTTGCCCTGCCATTCAGCGCCTTTTAATGACACTGACATCATCGGGCCGCTTGCGTCGTTCAGCCCCAGCAAACCTGCTCAGAAGAAAGCAGGTCTTCATTGCAGGAGGACGGCGTGGCAACGGGATCAGGTGAGTATGTAAAGTTTTGTTTTTTCTGTTAACAGTGTGAGGGGCTATATGTAGGGTAGTATCTACAGGGTGTGCTATATGTGGGACACAATCTACAGGAGAGCTATATGTGGGGCACTATCTACAGTGGAAGCTATATGTTGGGCACTATGTACAGGGGGTTATATGTCGGACATAATAGTTGGCTGCATGTGAGGCACTATGTACAGGGGTGCTATATTTGGGGCACTATCTATAGGGGGCTATATGAGGGGCACTATCTACAGGGGGCTATATTGGGCACTATCTACATGGGGGCTATATGTGGGGCCCTATCTACAGGGGGACTATATGTGGGGCACTATCTACAGGGGGGCTATATGTGGGGCACTATCTACAAGGGGGGCTATATGTGAGGACCTATCAACAGAGGGGGCTATATGTGAGGCACTATCACATAGCGTAGTTGACTGTGCTATTGATTCAGTTAAAAAACAGAAACCTTACGGAACGGAAAAAAACAGAAACCATTAGCAACAGAAGCGTTACCATTGAAATCAATGGCTTCCATTAGCTTTCCATTCATCTTTCACCTGACGGAAAGGTCTGACGGAATCCACGAACGGAACCCCTGCGCAGATGTGAACGAAGCATTTAAGATGGCTTTATTCATTATGGCCTAGTGAATAAAAAATCGAGTAGGTTAGAAATTAAACATCAACTTTTAATTTGGAATAATGGACCTAGAGAATCGGGAAACTACAGAAATCTAACCAGGGTTTCTATATCTTAACTGGTTCTGTTCCAGGGTATTTTGAGCTTTCAGGACCAGACACCGTTTAGTCATTTTTAATACACCTATAACTTTGTTATTCGTTGGGCTAGCGACATGATTTTAGTGATGTGTTTTTCGTGAACAATGCAGGTTTCTTTTTCCATAATTTTTATTCACCTCTTTTTTTCTATTTTAACATTTTTAGGCTAATAGTTTGAAAATAATAATAAAAGAAATATGCTTTTTTTACTTTCTAGCTATTTTTTGATGTAGTGTTATCCTAAAATAGACCCATTATTTGCGATTTTCATTGTCTACCGTAAGTATTTATATATTACATGTCTATTTTCAGGTAATTGGGTGAGCACTAGCGTTCCAAAAATAATTGGCGCAGGGAGGTTTTATTGGGTGGGTTTTTATGTGTATTTACTATTCAATTTAGTTTTGCTTTATTTTTTTTATTATTATAGTCTGTCTCTCAGAAAAGATCTTTGGGGTCTTTCATTATTTTAAAAAAAAATGACACCATATTTTCCATTGTAACTGGGGCTCCACAGAAGCCCCAACCGTGGTCATGCGGCTGTAATTGACACACATTTTCGCAGCTGCACTGCGGTCACATTCATTTCAATGGCTCCATGCACACGACCTTGATTTTTACTGATCCGGGCTAAGGCCGCAAATCCGTACAACAAAAACTCACATATCATTATACGGTCCGAAATTGCGGCCCGGACTCTCCAATAGAAGTCTATGGGACCATGGAAATTGCTGATGACCTACGGTGTGTCGTCTGTGTGTAGCCGTACGGACAGTTACCTAGCGACACTAGAGAGTTTCCTAGAAGTCTAGACACTTGTCTGAACAAACAACTTTTTTACCTCAGACTTCAGAGAAAAAGGATGTGTCTCTCTCTGTAGTGCAGATTGAGAAACTTATCACCCTGGTGCTTGACCGCCCATGCCTTTGGGATAAAAGGCAGGGTGGTTATCAGGATCGCAAATCTGAAAGAACGTGCATGGGAAGAAATATCAGAGGACCTTCACGTAGAGGATTGGGAGAAGGCGACAAGGTTACAGTGAAAAGACTCTGTCAGTATTAAGCACTACCTATGGGCCAAACTTTTCATGAATGTTATTTACTAATGACATTATAATGATTTTTATTTTATAGTGGGCAGCATTAAAACCCGGTGAAATACATGCCGGGACCAGTTCCGTCGAGAGCTATAAGACAAGGGGAAAAGTGGGGACGGTCGCAAGGCCAAACGGCCACATCTATATACACAGTAGCTGCAGTTCTCGACTGTTATAATGCAGGTTGGCCCGGAAGTACACATTTCATATAATTGTTTAGGGATGCATGGATGTATACTAGGTACCAGGGGATCGCCTGGTACCTAGCACACTTCCATGCCTCTACTTCTGCAATGTGGATTGTATGTAGTTAGGGCCTATGATGATGCATGGATGTATACTAGGTACCAGCGGATCGTCTGGTACCTAGCACACTTTCATCCTTCTACTTCTGCAATGTGGATTGTATGTAATATGTATACACTTGGGAATTTAATTAATGTAATGCTTTTATTACGTAGAACAAGGGACAATCTTGTACGCTCAGAGGTGAACTCTGATGAGACTCAGTTGGAAGCTGTGCCTTTGGAGCCCCAAAAGATGACAACCACTGACTCCACACCAAACAGCCTGCCAGAGTCCGCATCAGACACCAACCCTGCCCTAGTAATGTCAAGAGAAGAGAATACACCGCCATCCAGAACAACTGTGTGTCGCAGTGTGCGTAATGTGGCTCACATGCCACTCCAGATACTCAAACCCAGATAGACCAACAGGTGTTGGAAAATCTACGTAGCTGGACACTTGAAAGCCAGGAGGATATCTTCTGCCACACCAGGTGATCCGTGGCAGTTGGTCCAGGCTGTTGAATATTTTAGAGGCATTTGTGAGGGAGCACAAGTGCCAATCCTACCACCAACTAGGCCCAGCCAGCAGAGGCCATACCTGGAAAACAGCTCACAGCCCCTGTTGTCCCAGGGCCAAGTCATGTATTCACAGCACGTGCCCTATGCACAGTTTTCCCCATATCACCCCCACACACACATACACACACACAACATGCACATAGTTTGGTACGTAGTGACACAAGTGCTTCATCACCTGCTGCCTCTAGTAGCCATGCATTTTATGATTTATAATCATGTTATACAATAATTGTTGTTTTGTACAGTTTTTAAGTGCACTTTTGCTGCTGCATAAAGTTATTTTTGAAAATAATTTTTCGACATTTCTTAATTCAAATTGATGGTGTGCGTGTATATCTTCTTTTGGGTGTGTGACGATAATGTAATGTCTTTTATGTAGGGGCTGTCAAGGCATGGTTAATCTTTTAAATACTAATAACCTATCAACAGTATAGGTCATCAGGATATAATAGCCCAGAACATCAGATGTTCATATACTGACAAAATGTCAAGTGGATCAGTTATGAGTAGTCAAAATGGCATGTGTGGTTCATTACATAGGTGAATACACACACACAGGTAAAATAATACACAGGTTTTATATAACTTTATTTATGATAATTTTTTTGAAAAATTAATTTTTTCACATTGTTCTTTACTTTCACAATGGATATTGAGGTATTCGTTAGAATTGGGATAATTTCGGGGTGCATGCAACATTTTGATCACTTTTTTTTATTCTGTTTAGGGAGGGGTAGTGACTAAAAAACAGGGATTCTGGAATTGTTTTTTATTTTATTTTTTACGGTTTTCACCGCGCATTTAAAATAGCATGATATTTTTATAGTTCGGATTGTTACGGACGCGGTGATACCACATTTGTGTACTTTTTTTTCATGTTTTCCATGTTTTCTGCATAATAAAATACTGATGGTAAAAAAGGCGGTTATTGTTTTTTTTACGTGAAATTTTTATTTTCTTCACTTTTTTACATTTGTATGAACTTTTTTTTTTTTCCCACTAGGGAACTTGAAGGCATGAGGCCAGGGGCGTAACTAGGAAAGACTGGGCCCCATAGCAAACTTTCGACTGGGGCCCCCCCTCCCCTGGGTATCACACAACTCCCCCCCTTGTAGATAGTGCCTCCCTATAGATTCCGCCACACAGCGCCCACTATATATAGCACCATACAGCCCCCCTGTAGATAACGTCATACAGCCCTCCCCTCCCACTGTAGATAACGTCATACAGCCCTCCCCCTGTAGATAACGTCATACAGCCCTCCCCCTTTAGATAACGTCATACAGCCCTCCCCCTGTAGATAACACCATACAGCCCTCCCCCTGTAGCTAACGCCATACAGCTCTCCCCTGTAGATAACGCCATACAGCCCTCCCCCTGTAGATAACATTATACAGCCCTCCCCCTGTAGATAACGTCATACAGCCCTCCCCCTGTAGATAACGCCATACAGCCCTCCCCCTGTAGATAACGCCATACAGCCCCCCCTGTAGATAACGCCATACAGACCCCCCTGTAGGTAGCGCCATACCGCCATCCCCCTGTAGATAACGTCATACAGCCCTCCCCCTGTAGATAACGTCATACAGCCCTCCCCTGTAGATAACGCCATAGAGCCCTCCCCCTGTAGATAACGCCATACAACCCTCCCCCTGTAGATAACGTCATACAGCCCTCCCTCTGTAGATAACGTCATACAGCCCTCCCCCTGTAGATAACGTCATACAGCCCTCCCCCTGTAGATAATGCCATACAGCCCTCCCCCTGTAGATAACGCCATACAGCCCCCCCTGTAGATAACGCCATACAGACCCCCCTGTAGACAACCCCATACCGCCATCCCCCTGTAGATAACGTCATACAGCCATCCCCTGTAGATAACACCATAGAGCCCTCCCCCTGTAGATAACAACATACAACCCTCCCCCTGTAGATAACGTCATACAGCCCTCCCTCGGTAGATAACGTCATACAGCCCTTCCCCTGTAGATAACGCCATACAGCCCCCCTATAGATAACGCCATACAGCCCCCCTGTAGATAACGCCAGACAACACCCCCTGTAGATAACGTCATACAGCCCCCCTGTAGATAACGCCATACAGCCCTAAACCCCCCTGTAGGTAATGCCATACAGCCCTCCCCCTGTAGATAACGCCAGACAGCCCCCCTGTAGAAAACGCCATACAGCCCCCCCTGTAGGTTACATCATACAGCCCCCCTGTAGATAACGCCAGACAGCCCCCCCTGTAGATAACACCATACAGCACCCCCCCTGTAGATAACGCCATACAGCCCTAAACCCCTCTGTAGGTAACGCCATACAGCCCTCCCCCTGTAGATAACGCCATGTGGAGAGGGGATGCATGTCTTTTGTAGGAACAACCCCTTCAGTGGCGTCGCGCTGTAGCAGCCATAGTGGTTGCTAGCGGAGCCTCCAGCCATTCTGCTGGCGGTCGACCGCATGAAACGTAAGGCAGACACAAGGAGAAGAGAACCCCCAGTTTTTACCAGGTACCAAGGTCTGGCTGTCCTCCAGAAATATACAGCTGAGTGTGCCATCATACAAGTTTGCTCCCAGGTTCCTCTGACCCTTCGAGATCTTGCAACAGATCAACCCTGTCTCCTACAAGCTTTGGCTGCCCCCTATTATCAAGATCCCCAACTCCTTCCATGTCTCTCCCTCCTGAAGTCTGCGGTCCTGAACTGCTACACCAAGATTCCTAGTCCTGCAGTTGCTCCCAGCGGTTCATCAGATACATTTGAGGTTAAGGAGATCCTGGACACCAAGAGAGTAGGAGGAAGAACTTTTTATTTGGTGGATTGGAGGGCGTTTGGTCCTGAAGAGAGGTCCTGTGAGCCAGAGGAGAACCTCAATGCTTCTACCCTCCTGAAGAAGTTTCTCTCTCGCTCTGGTCCCAAGAGGAGGGGGCGTAAGCGGGGGGATACTGTAACCCCCATGGCTGCGGGCCATCAGGATTACTCACCTCCTGACAGCCGCAGCCATGGATCAGTGAGCGCCGGCCCGCATCTCCTCCTCAGGAGACGCCAGCGCTCACTTCTGCTTCACTCTGCTGTGTCCCGTAGGGTACGCACGCACGCTCGTGCCCGGTCTTAAAGGGCCAGCGCGTGCACCTGAATTAGATACCCAAATTAGTCCATGAGCACCCCGGACTATGAGAAGGGCCCTGCCCCTTCCTGCATTGCCTGAGCGTTGTTGTCGTTTACCTATGTTCGTCTCTGCAAATGGTCCCTTAAGTGTTTTCCAGTTCCCCGTGTTCCCGTTCCTGCTACCTGTATCCTGTATCCCATGCTGTCTTGGTCCAAGTGCCGTTTAGAGTTGGAGTTGGGTTGTGCTGTGTACTACACCGTCCCTGTTACACTGCACCTTCCTTGTTACAGCACAACTGGTGTCTGCCTGCTGCCCATCTCCGATCCGAGCCTATCGTCGCTACTGTCTGAAGTTACCACCTATCCGAACTATAGACTTTGACTTGTACCCTGTTGGCCAGCTGCTATACCGTCAAGGCGGTACGGACCAGTGGGTCCACGCACCCAATGTGACAAGGACCAAGATCAGTACATATATACAGCCCCAGAACCAAGTTCAGTACGTATATACAACACCAGAACGAATACAGCTCAATTTAGTGCAACCCCTGCTGTATAGGTGTGTACAGCATAAATCTACAGCTCCCAGCATGGCCCGAACAATGGTAAGGATATGCTGGGAGATGCTGTTTCACAAAAAAAAATCATATCACCCATCATCATGCTGCAGATCATACAGTGACTACAGTACTAATTAGAGGCAGAATAAACATTGACATTAAGTGACTCACCGGTGATGTCTCAGATTCTAGTTCTTTTTCTCTTTTCTTCCCCCCTCCGGTCCAGATCTCTATTATGGATTTCTCCCGGCCACGACCCATATCTGCAGTTTTCCGCTCAGATGTCTTCAGCTTTTCACTTTTAAAACATTTCTGCACCTATAAACAAAGTTAAAATTCTCAACACCTCTAAATATAATAAAGTGCCATACACTGCACCTCTAATTATAATAGCACCATACACTGTGTCTCTGTTTATAATAGCACCATACACTGTGTCTGTAGATAGTACCTCACATATATATCTCCCCCTGTATATAGTGTCCCACATATAGCCCACCCCTGTAGACAGTGCCCTACATATAGCTCACCCCTCTATATAGTGCCCCACAGGTAACCCACCCCTATATATAGTGTCCCACATATAGCCCACCCCTATAGATAGTGCCCTACAAATAGCTCCCCTATAGATAGTGCGCTACATATAACCCACCCCTGTATATAGTGTCCCACATATAGCTCCCCCTGTACCCTGTATATAGTGCCCCACATCCTCACATATAGACCTCCCCTGTAGATAGTGCCCCACATCCCCACATATAGACCCCCTGTTTATAGTGGCCTACATCCCCACATATGGACCCCCCTGTATATAGTGGCCCACATCCCCATATATAGACGGACCCCCCTGCAGATAGAGCCCCCACTGTAGATAAGGCCACTCAAAAATAAAAAACGACATACTCACCCTGATCCAGTTCCCGTGTTGTCCGGTGGCAATGCAGATCTGCTCTCTTCTGAGCAGGTCTGCTGGAGCTGAACGAAGCAAGCGGCGCATCTTTCAAAGGCGCTGATTGGCAGTGCAAGCACGGAAGTGGCACGATGACGTCATCGCGCCGCTAGCGTGGTTGAAAGGCGCTGATTGGCGGGGCAACTAATTGTGCCCCGCCAATCAGCGTCATTGTAAGGTGCTGAATGGTCGAGCACAGAGCGTGCCCAGCTATTCAGTGCTAATGCATGTATTTGTACCTGCATGCTATAGACGTAGGTACAATTACTGCTAGAGGGGGTGGCTCCCGTGCTAGCAACGCCCCCGGGCATGAGAGGGCCTGTGTCGCCCGGCCCATACATGTTAGAGACTGCTAGCGGCGTCACCGGACAATTGGGGTGTGTTTCGGCTAGCGGCACGGGTCCCCTCAAGCCGCGGGCCCCGTAATACCCCTGAATAATACCGCCGCACCATAACCACATAGTGACTGAATAATACCCCCGCACTGTTACTGAATAAAGACCACTATACAAAGACCAATATTACCACCGTTTAGTGACCATATAGTGGTAGATGTCAGTTATACACAGGAGCTCTGCAGATGATATAACTGATTACAGCACATTTGTATCTAGTGACTCACAGGTGATGTTTTCTCTGATTAGAGTTGTTCATTTTGCCTCTTTTTTCTCCATCCAACCAGAACACTGTGACTACTTTTTCCAACCACGACTTTTCTCTGCAGAATTTGACACACAGACATGTTGGTTTCTCACTTTTCAAGCATCCTCCACACCTATACCCCATCCTCTAAACAAACTCGTAATCGATGGTGCCCCAGATGGTAATAATGATTCCTCAGAGATTGATACAATAAAAGTGCCTCATCAGTAACCGTGCCCCCTTTGTGCAATCGCGGGTCTCCGATGGGGTGTCATGGCAGCCGGGGGCCTGATAAAAGCCCCCAGGTCTGCCCTCGACATATGCCTGTTAGGATGCGCCGGAGGCACGTCCTAACAGATTGCCTGTCAGATTTACACTGACAGGCAATAATGCTCTGGTATACGAAGTATACCAGAGCATTATAGCAGCGATCGGAATATCGCACAGTAAAGTCCCCTAGTGGGACTAATAAAATAAGTCATCAAAGTGAAATAAAGATTATTAATAAAAAGTACAGTAAAAAAAAACAAAAACCATTTTTTTCCATAAAAAGTGGTTTTATTTCGTAAAAGTGTAAAAAAAAAATAAAGTACACATATGTGTTATCGCCGCGACCGTAATGACTCCATTAATAAAGTTAATATGTAATTTAAACCGCAAAGTGAACACCGTAAAAAAAAACGCAAACAACCATGGCGAAATTGCTATTTTTTTCCATTGCCCCCCAAAAAAGTCATAATAAAAATTAATAAATAAGTCCCATGCACCCCAAAACAGTACCATTCAAAACTACGTCTTGTCCCGCAGAAAACAAGCCCAAAAAATCACTACATTGATGGAAAAATAAAAAAATTACGGCTCTTGGAAAGCGACGATGCAAAAGCAAATAATTTTAGTTCAAAAGTGTTTTTATTGTGCAAAAGTCGTAAAACATAAAAAAAATCTACATATGTGGTATCGCCGTAATCGTACCGACCCATAGAATAAAGGTAACATGTTATTTACGTCGCATAGTGAACGGCGTCAATTTAAAAACGCATAGAACAATGGCGGAATTTCAGTTTTTTTGTTATAATCCCCCCCAAAAAGGTTAATAAAAGTTAATATAAAAATTATATGTACCCAAAAATGGTGCTATTAAAAAGCACAGCTAATCCCGCAAAAAACAAGTCCTCATACAGCTATGTAGACGAAAAAATAAAAAGGTTATAGCTCTTTGAATGCGACTAAAGAAAAACGAATAAAATAGCTTGGTCATTAGGGCCTAAAATGGGCTGGTCACTAAGGGGTTAAAACAAAAATTAGTACAGCAGCGCCTAGCAATTTGGTCCTTTTTTTTCCTCTCTCTCTACTTCATTGTTGGCGGTGAATTTCCGTTCACCGGCTCTTGGACCTGGGCAGCAGCTATACCTCGGATCTGTCTGCACACACCCTGGGTGTGTCTCCTCTTCACGCATCTCCATAGCGGTGATCTGCATGGAGGTTTGACTCATACCTTTTAACAGCGTTGTGCCTGGTCAGCATAACCTCCCTAAGTGAGCATAATTTGCCCTAGTGTTTTGTTTTCCCATGACCCTTGGATAATTGCACTATGTGGCGCCGTGTGTTTTTTCTCTTTGTCTAGTATCCATTGTATATAGTGCCACACAGCCCCCCTCTCCCTTGTACATAGTGCCACACAGCACCCCTCCCCTGTATATAGTGCTACACAGCCCCCTCCCTTGTATGTAGTGCTACACAACCCCTCCCCCCCACTTGTATATAGCGCTACACAGACATCCTTTATACAGTTCTACACAGCACCCCCCCCCCCCACACACACACACACACTTGTATATAGTGCTACACAGCCCTCTTGTATATAGTGCTACACAGCCCCCCCTTGTATATAGTGCTACACGACATCCCCCCGTATATAGTGCTACACAGCACCACCCTTGTATATAATGCTACACAGCCCCCTCCTCGTATATATTGCTACACAGCGCTCCCCCTTGTATATAGTTCTACACAGCCCCCCTCCATTGTATATAGTGCTACACAGCCCCCCTCTTTTGTATATAGTGCTACACAGCCCCCCTCCCTTGTATATAGTGCTACACAGCCCCCTCCCTTGTATAGAGTGCTACACAGCCCTCCTCCCTTGTATACAGTACTACACAGACCCCCCTCCCTTGTATACAGTGCTACACAACCTCCCCCTTGTATATAGTGCTACAAAGACCCCCTGTATAAAGTGCTACACAGTCCCCCTGTATATAGTGCTACACAGACATTCCCCTGTATATAGTGCTGCACAGCTCCAATGTATATAGTGCTACACAGACATCCTCCCCTGTATATAGTGCTACACAAACATCCCCCTGTATGTAGTGCTCCCCCCTTGTATATATTGCTACACAGCACCCCCTTATATATAGTGCTACACAGCCCCCCTGTATATAGTGCTACACAGTGCTCCCCTGATTGTCTATAGTGCTACACAACCCCTCTCCCTTGTATATAGCGCTACACAGCCCCACTCTCTTGTACGTAGTGCTACACAGCCCCCTCCCTTGTATATAGTGCTGCACAGCCCCCCTCCCTTGTATATAGGGCTACCCAGCCCCCTCCCTTGTATATAGTGCTACACAGACATCCCCCCTGTATATTGTGCTACACAGACACTCCCCTGTATATAGTGCTACACAAACACCCCCCTGTATATAGTGCTACACAGGGGCGTAGCTAAAGGGTCATGGGCCCCGATGCAGAGGTTCTTCTTGGGCCCCCCCCCCCCCAAACGTCTCATGGCCGATAGCTCGCAGCTCTCAGTTGCATCGCTGGGTCTCCTAAGTGATCCAACAATCCAGCACTAGCAGCCAGGGGCGTCACTTAAAACATCAGTGGGAATAGCCTCAACACATATGTGTCCCCCCGAAAAAAAAATGTGTGCATGTATGTATATGTGTGTGTGTGTGTGTCTGTGTGTCTGTGTGTGTGTGTGTATATATGTATATATATATATATATATATATGTATATATATATGAGACAGCATATCTATACCAATACGACCCTATAGCAATGGATGGATTAGATACAGCAGATCAGCAGACAGTATCACACATGATAGGATTATATATATGGCCCAGCAGACAGTATCACACATGATAAGATTAGACATAGGGCCCAGCTCGCTGACATTGTGGCTCTAGCGCTGGACCCAGGAAAGGTAAGTATAAGAATTGTTTTGCTTTTTTATGTGCTACCAATTATTTTTGTGTGTTTGTGTTTTTTTACAGGTTCAGTTGTTGGACTACGTCGGATTGGAGGATTACTTCGATAACAGCGTTGTGTGTGGGATTTTTATTTCAATAAAATATTTTATCTATGTCTTTGTATTTTTTTAAACTTTATTACTACCACTTTAGTAATGGCCGCTGACTGATTGACAACGTCCATTACTAAGGCGGGGCTTAGTGTTTGCCGGTGCAGCAGGTAACCCTAACCCCCATTATTACCTTGGTACCCACAGTCACCAGGGGTACCAGGAAGAGCCGGGTACGATCCAGTACCTGACCATCTGTAGTGATGGTCGGGAACTGGGGCGTGCCGCAGACTGGTATTATTAGGCTGGGAAAGGCCAAAAACAGTGGCCCTTTCCATCCTGGTAATGCTAGACTGCTGCTGTGTTGTATCTGGCTGGTTATGAAAATGGGGGAACCCCACATTGTGCTTTCCAATTATTATTATATATTTTTTTTTTAAATGACGTGGGGTCCACCCCATTTTTCATAACCAGCCAGATACAATTCAGCAGCAGCCTAGCATTACAAGGGTGGAAAGGACCACAGTTTTTAGCCTTTCCCAGCCTAATAATACCAGCCTACGGCCTGCTCCAATTCCCGACCATCACTACAGATGGTCGGGCACTGGATCGTACCCGGCTCTTCCTGGCACCCCTGGTGGTGGTGGGTACCAGGGTAATAATAGGTGTTAGTGTTAGCCTTTTCACCAGCTAACACTAAGCCCCACCTTAGCAATGGACATTGTCAATCTTTGTTCTTAGAAGCAATATATTGCAGAATTTCTGTTTAGATTAAAGCTTTTATCGCACATTATAAATTCAATATACTCATTCTATTTTTATTCCTAACCCGACCGCCCACCCACTCTTGCCTAGCCTGTGAAAGAAAGGAGATATTTTCCAACACAAAAAGAAAAACTACTTACGCTTATATACCAAATAATTGTCTATGTCATCCAATGCTAAAATCTATGGCTTCCAGTGCAGTCTGAAAGACAAGATTATTCACAACCTGCTAAAATAAGTTTTCTACTGTATCATAATTCAAATCATTAGTTCTTTCCAGTCCTCAATTTTGGGGCATCTATCAGCCATCCAGTATCGTGCAATTACTTTGCGTGCTGTGTATAATTCCTTCTGTATACTTAGGTGAAATTTCAGAGAGTTACTTTTTTCTTCAATATAACCCATAATGCATATTATGGGAACAAATGTCAATACAATATTGAAACTATCATTCCCAAAACCTAGGTAATTTCAAGCATCTCCATCAGCCTAATTTCTAAGGCATTTGGGTCATTTGACCTCCGGCCCAACCCCCATTCTGATAAATATTTTGGATGTTAAATACAGTCTATGAAATATAAAATATTGGGATTGTATAAATCTCGGATTCTGCAAAAGACACACACTTATGGGGCTGGGCTTGCATACAGTACCCCATTAGTATTTTATACAATTTAGACATTACCCCTTTTCTAACCTTAGTATTCATCAATAGATCAAGTACTTCTGAATTAACAACATACAGTTTTGATTTATCATTTACTGATTGAAGCGCATGTTTTAGTTGTATATATCTAAGCCAGTCATGTTCTGATATCCCAAATTTCTCTTTTAACGTGGTTATTTAATAGTTCCGTAACTAAACAGATCTTTAATCATTAATAGACCATATTGCCTCCAAAATTCCCCTTCAAACTCACGTAATTGGCCCAGATTGTGATTCCTCACACAGTGGAATACCCCTATATGGATGTTGGTTTAGTCGTCCAGATTCATATAGTTGGAATACATCAGAGTACCTGCTTTATTATTCATATTGACTAACAACATAATAACCATACGGTTTTCCTGCTTCATTTAGTATTGTAACTGGACAGCCAGGAAATACAATCTGAAGTCTGAGAGGCCTAATCCTCCCCTAACCTTTGGGTACTGAAAATACATCTGTTTCAGGCTAACCCGCATACTCTCTCATGTGAACTCATTGATTGTTTGCTTATAATGTTCTAAAGATAAAGTCCTTGAGTGGGAAAATTGGTCAGAACATATAGGACCAGTAGAAGTATGACCATTTTTACTAAGTTTATCCTCGCCATAAATTGTATCAGCAACTTATTCTTATTTCTATTTTTTGTAATAAAGGCTGTATAATTATTATCTGATATTTCCTTTAACCCCTTCCCGCTGCAGCCACTTTTGACCTTCCTGACAGAGCCTCGTTTTTCAAATCTGACATGTGTCACTTTATGTGGTAATAACCTCGGAATGCTTTTACCTATCCAAGCAATTCTGAGATTTTTTTTCTCGTGACATATTCTACTTTATGTAAGAGGTCAAATTTGGTTGATACGTTTAATTGCAAAATTAGCAAAAATGAGCATTTTTCTAAATTTAAATGTATCTGTTTGTAAGTCAGACAATAATACCACACAAAATAGTTACTAAATAACATTTCCCATATGTCTACTTTATGTTGGTATTGTTTTTTGTACATCCTCTTATTTTTATAGGACTCAACAAGGCTTATACGTTTAAGAGAAATTTCTCACATTTTCAAGAAAATTTGCAAAATCCTATTTTTTTAGCGACCAGTTCAGATCTAATGTGATTTTGAGGGGCTTATATTTTAGAAACCCCCCATATTTCACCCCATTTTAAAAACTGCACCCATCAAAGTATTACAAACAGCATTTATAAAGTTTCTTAACCCTTTAGGCGGAAGGGCTCAGAAGGGAAGGAGCGCCATTTGCCTTTTGGAGAGCAGATTTTGCTGGATTGGTTTTGTCGGCACCATGTCACTTTTGCAAAACCCCTGAGGTACCAGTACAGTGGAAATTCCCCAAAAGTGACTCCATTTGGAAACTATACCCCTTGAGGAATTAATCTATGGTTGTAGTGAGCATTTTGACCCCACAGGTGTTTCATAGATTTTATTAGAATTGGGCAGTGAAAATAAAAATGAAATTTTTTTTTCAAAAAGAACCCTAACATTTGAAAATAAATTTGTGTCGAGTACGGCAATACCCCATATGGTCATAAACTGCTGTTTTAACACACAGCAGGGCTCAGAAGGGAAGGAGCGCCATTTGGCTTTTGGAGTGCAGATTTTGCTCAATTGGTTTCTGGGCACCATGTTGCATTTGCAGAGCCCCTGCGGGACCAAAACAGTGGAAACCCCCCAGAAGTGACTTCATTTTGGAAACTACACCCCTCAAGGTATTCACTTAGGGGTGTAGTGTGCATGTTAACCCCACAGGTGTTTTCCAGAAATTAGTGTGTACTCGATGTTGCAGAGAGAAAATGGCAAGATTTCCAAGGATATGCCATTTCAGTGTCCAATATGTAGTGCCCAGCTTGTGCCACCATGAAAAGACAGCTCTCTAATTATTATTCTGTGTTTCCGGTTTTAGGAAAATTCTAATCTTTTGCCTGGATATTCAACAGGGCTCAGGAGTGAAAGAGTACCATGCAAAATTGAGGCCTAATTGAGCAATTTACAAAGTATTGGTTCACTATTGCAGAGGCTCTGATGTGAAAAATAAAAGAAACCTCTGAGGCATGTATTAAATTGTTTCCATTTTGACCCCACAGGTCTTTTCCATAAATGATTGCACTCCGGATGGTGAAAACTAAAAATTGCAATTTTTCCCTAGATATGCCATTTCAGTGGCAAACATGTTGTGCCCAGTTTGTGACACTGGAGACACACACCCCAAAAATTGTTAAAAAGGTTCTCCCGGGTATGCTGATGCCATATATGTGTAATTAAACTACTGTTTCGGCACACATTAGGGTTCAGAAGGGAGGGAGTGCCATTTGGCTTTTGGAGCATGGATTTTGCTTGGTAGTAGTATTGTTTGAGTATTACTGGTATTTCAGTTTATAATGCATATGTAAGCCGGGCAGAGTACACCAGAGCATAATAAGGTGGTATAATAATGGGGTAAAAAAAACAATAAAATGATCCATAGATGTGTGTTACGCTGTAAAGCAATCCTTTATGCACTGGCCGGTGTCGCACTGATAAATGGTGTCCTTTCTTATCCCCCTTTTGGTACACACTCTGCACCTTGGCAGTTTGGGTAATTTTGCTGGGAAAGTGTTGTCCTGGTATAATACCGGCACACTCACTTCCAGCAGATATGTTTGAGTCCTCCCCTTTCTAGTTCCCTAATTTGAGGGCCTTGATATATCGCCTCTTGAAACAGAAGAAATATTCCCCTCGAACCTGCACAACTGCATATATTTTATTTACTGACTTATTGGAGCCTTAACGTATTTTATTTTTTCATAGACGTAGTGGTATGAGGGCTGTTTTTTTTTGCGGGACGAGCTGTAGTTTTTATTGGTACCATTTTGGGGTACATGCGACTTTTTGATCACTTTTTATCTTATTTTTTGGAATGCAAGTGCAGCATCCCAGAAGATACCCTTCTGGTTCCCTGTTATTTGTATGTCATGCATTGTATGTGTTTTACATGTCTTTATTATTTTTCACACAGTGTGCTGTTCACCAGCTGAAGAGAAGGATGAAGGTATCAGTGGGGAGCCACTAGAGGGTGCATTGTACATCTAGCATTGTTTGAAAAGGGGGTGGAGCCTGGCTACAGCCCTAGAGCCTCACTCTGACTCTGTCTCACAGTCTACTCAGAGGAGTCGGGTCGTGTCTGTGAGGAGACAGACATGTCTGCTAGCTGCTCTGACACAGCAGATTAATACAATCCTTTCAACTGGCAACAGGTCTCAGCACCTGCAGCCCAATGCAAGAGGAGGAACAGTAAGGAGATTGTAACCAGCATATCATCTCTATCATCACCACAGCAAGTATTATTTAGCTGAAAATCTGTCTGTCTGTTTCTGAGGAGAAGTCTATATAATATTGGGCCTCAGAACTCCTGCTGGCGCTGTTACCGGTTCTGCCGCACGCCACAATTAATATAAGAAGTGTCTATCAAGTCACTCAACTACAACCCTCATCACTGAGAAAAGTGAGTTCATTTATTACACACGCTGCTGGAAAAGTGAATGATTTCTAGATATAGCTGGACAATTGAAACCCTCATTGGTCACCCACTGGTCCCTTCTTCCCCTCAACTGTTGAAGTGGACAGAAGATAACGTGCCTCCATTTTGGAAGACTGTATAAAGTTCTTCAGTAAACGTGAGTTATTCAAATCCCCTGTGTCGTCTGGTCCCTGCACTGCATAACATCAAGGGCACCCCACATACCACCTTGCCAGGCGCACACATACTACTACCACCATCACGGGAGTTGCTACGGGGGAAAAGACTATTACCACCATCATCCATAGTGCAGCC
Source organism: Rhinoderma darwinii (assembly GCF_050947455.1). NCBI lineage: Eukaryota > Metazoa > Chordata > Amphibia > Anura > Rhinodermatidae > Rhinoderma > Rhinoderma darwinii. The sequence continues at coordinate 193,954,796 of NC_134689.1, read as the reverse complement.
CCCCTGTCACTGTGCCAGCCCGAGAAGGAGCGAGGGAGGAGAGGTAGAGATTCCTACAGATACCTCAGGCCATACACCGTGCACTTCACTACTGCTCCCATCCTCCTGGGAAGCTCTTCCTCGTGGTTGCTGCATATGAACTTTGGCGTCACGAACAGGATACGTTTGAATCTCATGTGGGCCCCAAACCAGAGAGACTTTGTCCCAAAGCCCTGGTCCCCACCGTACAAAGCTGCAACCGCAGCTGCAAGAGACTATTTCAGCCCCAAAAGGGGTTAAAATCACTGTTTCCCTGCAGTTCCAGCCCAAAAGGGGTTAATCCGCCATTTTACCTCACAAACTGCTGCGTCACAGTTCCATTTACCCGCTCCAGACAGGTTAACCTGCGGCGCCAGTCTAGCGCCACCATCTGGATGATTATAGGAACTCACAATATCCAGCACAGGCAAGAGGGAACGGCCGAAAACTGCTAGGCGCCGCGATCCTGGATGAGTGAAGCCTCTGCACGGCACCTCCACCGCGGATCCCCTGCAACCAGCAACTCTCCCAAAAACATCACAGGAGAGCAACGGAACAGCCCGGTAACAAAGTACAGCCCAGAGGGAAGCAACAGCATACCATCGGTGAGTCCCGATTCAATTGGCCATCAAGTTAACCCCTGCTGTACCACCACCGGTGCCCAATAAAAAGCCCGGGAGCATCCTGGACATCACTCCGGACCCAATAAAAAGTCCGGGAGCACCTTTAACAAGACCCCCGACTCAGTTAAAAGTCCGGGAGCGCCAATAATAGACATTGGAAAAATTTAAAGGGACAGTAACAATGTCGGACTCAAGTGACACGGAAGAGCCCGGTCTCAGCACGGTCACTACACCGGCCATGACAGAAAGAACAACACCTGCTGCAGCACCCTGCATCATGCCGCTGTCCATGCCCTACTATGCAGGGGCCCCATGGCTGCCCCACTACAAAGGTGAACCACACACCTTAAAAGACTTTAGAAAAAAAATGCTTGCCATGTTCCGCCTCTACCCCATTCCAGAAGAACAGAAGGTAGAGATCTTAATGGGACAACTACAAGATGTGGCCCTAAAAGAAGTGGAGTCCTGGCCACGTATCCAAAAGAAGGCTGTGGATCAGATCCTGGTCCAGCTACGTACCACCTTTGAGCCCAAATCCATCTCTGAGCTCAGGATGAGGTTCATGGACACAGTTCAGCAACCAGGTGAGACACTCCGAAATTTTGCTCTTTCCTTACAGGAGACCATGAGGGCCATGATACAAGCCGACCCCCATGAGGCTGAAAAAGCAGACAGAATCCTGAGGGAGCAGTTCATTGAAGGAGTCGCCTCAGATTCCATGAGTCATCAACTACAAATGATGTCCGTCCAGAACCCTGACAGCACCTTCCATGAGTTTAAAGAACTGGCCATAGAGGTACTAGAAAGAAGGCCCAGAAGAAGAACAGTCAGGGCTACCACCCCTCTTAAAGAGGCAGAAGAGGAACCTGCCCCAGTAGCACCACATCCAACACCTTGCAAGCCCATCACCTACCAGGCTACACAGGCTCAAATCACAGCTGGAGGAGATCAGTACCAAGATCAACTGAAACTCATTGCCAAAAGCCTGCAGCAAGTCTGCCAACGACTGGAGAATCTAGAAGCCAGCTCACCAGTAAAATGTGAGCTGCCAACATCTAGAGACAGTTATCCAAATAGTCCTAGCAAGGGCTACCGCAATAGTCCCAACAAAACGTCGACAGATCGCTTTGATGAACATGGGAGACCTGCCTGCAGACACTGCCATAAGATAGGTCACCAAGAACGTCAATGCTGGGCGTTAAACGGACGTCTCCCGAGGCAGAGGACCATTCCTCGGGAGGAGAAATAATAGGTCCCAAAGATCCAAAATGGCTGCCACGGTTTGTCGGACCTCGTCCAGAAGTTACCATCCGCATCAATGGAGTACCATTTGCTGCCCTCCTGGATACGGGATCCCAAGTGACAACCATCCAGCAGGCCGCCTTTGAACAACACTGGAGTAGCGAGATCCTGATGCAACCTCCAGAAGCCTGGTTAGACGTCATCGCTACCAGCGGCCAGTCCCTACCTCTGCACGGGTACTGGGAGCCTACTGTCCAAGTGGGAGGAGTGCACTTACCTCAGCAAGGAGTCCTCGTGATCAAAGTTAAAGATCAAGGACAACCCACAGTAATTCTGGGAATGAACATCCTAAAGCACTGCTATGGAGAAATGCTAGAGGCCCTACGACAATCCGTCCCCAAGGCTTCCCAGGCTGCCCAGAAGGTAATACATAAGACCATCCGTGCACTGGCTGCCCAACAGCGATTCACCAACGCCAGAGGAGAGATCTGCAGAGCTCGCATCAAGGACCACCATCCAGTAACCCTAAAACCTGGCACAGAAACACTGCTATGGTGTCGGGCCCGTTCAGGCCTACAAGGACTTGACTACCAAGCCCTAGTGGAACCAATACCACTAGATGAACATCCAATGGTTATGGCTGCCCGAAGTTTAGTGACTGTGGTCGAAGGGAAAGTACCCATCCGTCTTCTCAACTTAGGAGACCATTCAGTAACCCTGAGGAAGTACTACCCTGTAGCACAGCTGTCCCAACTCAGTGTACAAGACCTGGTGGACATTCCAACTGTCACCGCTAAACAGGCTGCACAGCAACTAAAGACGTCAGAAGAAGCACCAGTAACACCCTGGTGGGGAGAAATCCATGTGGGAACTGCAACAACACCTGCCTACCAGATCCAAGGAGTACTTGAAGTGGCTCAGGATAGCCATGAAGCCTTCAGTAAGCATCCTCTGGACAATGGGAGAGCAAAAGACATTGAGCACACTATTCCCACTGGTACTCATCCTCCCATTAAGGAAAGACACAGGCCTATACCACCTGCCCTATACCAAGACGTGAAGCAGATGGTCCACGACATGAAAGAGGCTAAAGTCATCCAAGAAAGTCACAGCCCCTGGGCTGCACCACTAGTTCTTGTCAGGAAGAAAGATGGCAACCTTCGCTTCTGTGTGGATTACAGAAAAATTAATAACATTACCCACAAGGATGCCTATCCTCTTCCAAGGATTGAAGAATCTCTGACAGCCCTGGGATCAGCTGCCTACTTCTCTACACTGGATCTCACAAGTGGTTACTGGCAAGTACCAATGTCTCCAGCTGATAGGGAGAAGACAGCCTTCACCACCCCAATGGGCTTATTCGAGTTCAATTGCATGCCCTTCGGACTGTGCAATGCTCCTGGAACATTCCAAAGGCTGATGGAAAGATGCCTAGGTCACAGGAACTTTGAGACTGTGCTCCTATACCTGGATGGCGTCATAGTCTACTCCAAGTCCTATGAAGATCATCTCAAGCATCTAGCTGAAGTGTTCCAGGTCCTAACCAAAAATGGCTTAAAAATCAAACCCTCCAAGTGTCACCTCCTCCAACCTCAAGTCCAGTACTTGGGACATATAGTGAGCGCAGAAGGCATAAAGCCAGATCCTGAGAAGATAGCTGCTGTCCACAATTGGCCTACACCTACCACTGTGAAGGAAGTAAGAAGCTTTCTCGGATTTGCCGGGTACTACCGGAGATTCATTCCTCATTTTGCCCGCATCGCTGAACCGCTACAAGAACTCTTGAGGGGGCACCCTAAAGAACACTTGAAGAGGAGAATTCCCATTAACTGGAAAGAAGAACAAGAAATTGCCTTCCAGTTACTGAAAAGATTATTGACTGAACCACCCATTCTGGGCTACCCAGATTACAGCCTGCCCTTCCATCTTTACACAGATGCAAGCAACCAAGGACTTGGTGCAGTGCTGGCCCAACAACAAGGAGACAAAGAAAGAGTGATCGCCTATGCAAGTAGAGCACTCAAAGGAGCTGAAAGAAACGATCAGAACTATAGTTCCTTCAAGCTGGAGTTCCTTGCATTGGTCTGGGCCGTCACAGAGAAGTTTAAGGACTACCTTGCCGCTTCTTCCTTCACTGTCTTCACAGATAACAACCCGCTAGCACACCTGAACACCGCAAGGCTGGGAGCCTTAGAACAGAGATGGGCTTCACGATTAGCAAATTACAACTTCGTGGTCAAATACAGCACAGGCAAGTCCAACATCAATGCGGATGCCTTGTCCCGCCTGCCTACAGGAGAAGACCCGGAGAATCCTGATGATGACAACCACAAAGAGGAAGTAGAGATGCCTGCATTCTACAACCGCTTTGCAGATCCTGATGCTATCAACAACCAAACCCAGGTACATTGTTCTTCCCAACAGGCCAAGAAGCAGTCACCAGAACAAGAACAATGGGCCCTGTTGCAAGCTGAGAGCAGAGTGATTGGAGATATCCTAGACTACCTGGATACCAAAAAAATACCCATTAGAATCCGCCGAGGCAACACAGACCCAGAACTACTTCGCCTTTGGAGACAAAGGAAACGTCTCTTTGAAGAGAATGGTCTGCTGCTGAGGAGAGTGCTGGATCCCATCACCAGTAATCGGCTGCACCAAATTGTCATCCCAAGGAGAGATGCCAAAGTTGTCCTTGAGGCATACCACAACAAGTCTGGACACTTTGGAGTTCAAAAGACAGAAGCTACAATTCGCAGAAGATTCTATTGGATCGGAATTAGAGGTGATGTCGAGAAATGGTGTCAAGAATGTACTGCTTGTGCCTTAGCAAGAGGAGAGAAGCCAAACCAAAAGGCCCCTCTGCATCCTATCGTGAGTCATCGACCGCTGGAGATCGTGGCCATCGACCATGTGTAAATGGAACCAAGTAGAACAGGATACACTTATGCCATGACCATCATCGACCATTACACCAAATTCACAGTCGCAGTACCAGTAAAGGACTTGACAGCAAAGACCACCGCTGCAGTCTTCCTAAAAACTTTCCTTCTACCCTATGGCTGTCCTGAGAAGATCTTGACAGATAGAGGTTCTGCATTTGAATCCCAACTATTTCAGGAACTTTGTCAGCTGTACAACTGTAAGAAACTAAGAACAACCGCTTACCATCCCCAAGGAAATGGGTTGTGTGAGAAGATGAACCAGATTCTGATTGAGATGCTCAGAACTTTACCGCCTCATCAGAGAGCTGTCTGGCCAAATCATTTGCCTGAGTTGGTGTACATCTACAACAACACTATGCAAGCCTCCACAGGTTACACCCCATACTTCCTATTGTTCGGAAGACAAGGAAAGCTGCCTTCAGACATTTCATTGAATGTGTCCGTTCCAGATGACTTGAACCCTCTACCAACCACAGAGTGGGTGAGTGAACACCAAAGACGCATGGCTGATGCAAATGAAATTGTTGAAGCTAGGATGGAAGAAGCGAGAAAGAAGCAACAACATGATTATGACCAACATGCTAATGCTAAACCCTTTCAAGTTGGAGACATTGTCTGGTTGAAAAACTTTCAAAGAACCAGCAAATTGGACACTAAGTGGGAAAGAATCCCTTATACCATCAAGGCTGTCCCATACCAAGGAACAGATATCTATGAGATCCAAAGAGATGGTAAACAACCGCAAATTGTCCACCGTAACAGGCTTAAACTGTGCCTACTAGATCAACAGTTGCCTACCATTGAACAGGAAATATCAATTGAAGAACCAGTTGCAATTGATCTACCAGAAGTAACTGAAGCTATTGAAGCAACAACTACTGAGTCCTCAACTCAAGAGCAACACTTGGACATAAAGAACCCACTGAGTTGGTGGTTTACCACAATTTTGTCATTCCTTGCACCTGATCCTACACCTACAGTGTCTACAACTCACACAGAGGACAGATCACATCATGTACCTGCTGTTGTTGTACCTGAACCTGTCAGGAGATCAGAGAAAACCACTAAAGGAGTGAAACCAGTTCGCTATAGGGATTGAATATAATTGCAAGTAGGGAACAAGAAAGACTCTTATGTTCTAGAGCCCCTTCTTCATTTCTTCATTTATTCCTATCCAAGTTAGGCCGAAGCCTACCAACCCTTGTTACGTTCAAGAGGGAATATCCCCATAGACTCTGACGTACCAGAGCCCCTCATATCCTAAGTGCCATAAACTGTTGGACACTGCAGCTCATCTTGACTTGAGACTTCTGCCCCTCATCTTCCAACTGTTACAGAAGAAATCTTCGCCCCTATTCCCCCTTCGTGAGTCAAGAATACAGGAATACAATGTTATTAAGATGTTTGCATTTCATGTTAACCCTTTTTACATCTTTTAGGCTGTTCATATCCAAGAAAACGACGAGGACGTCTTGTCTTAAGTCCGGGAGTATGCAGCATCCCAGAAGATACCCTTCTGGTTCCCTGTTATTTGTATGTCATGCATTGTATGTGTTTTACATGTCTTTATTATTTTTCACACAGTGTGCTGTTCACCAGCTGAAGAGAAGGATGAAGGTATCAGTGGGGAGCCACTAGAGGGTGCATTGTACATCTAGCATTGTTTGAAAAGGGGGTGGAGCCTGGCTACAGCCCTAGAGCCTCACTCTGACTCTGTCTCACAGTCTACTCAGAGGAGTCGGGTCGTGTCTGTGAGGAGACAGACATGTCTGCTAGCTGCTCTGACACAGCAGATTAATACAATCCTTTCAACTGGCAACAGGTCTCAGCACCTGCAGCCCAATGCAAGAGGAGGAACAGTAAGGAGATTGTAACCAGCATATCATCTCTATCATCACCACAGCAAGTATTATTTAGCTGAAAAGCTGTCTGTCTGTTTCTGAGGAGAAGTCTATATAATATTGGGCCTCAGAACTCCTGCTGGCGCTGTTACCGGTTCTGCCGCACGCCACAATTAATATAAGAAGTGTCTATCAAGTCACTCAACTACAACCCTCATCACTGAGAAAAGTGAGTTCATTTATTACACACGCTGCTGGAAAAGTGAATGATTTCTAGATATAGCTGGACAATTGAAACCCTCATTGGTCACCCACTGGTCCCTTCTTCCCCTCAACTGTTGAAGTGGACAGAAGATAACGTGCCTCCATTTTGGAAGACTGTATAAAGTTCTTCAGTAAACGTGAGTTATTCAAATCCCCTGTGTCGTCTGGTCCCTGCACTGCATAACATCAAGGGCACCCCACATACCACCTTGCCAGGCGCACACATACTACTACCACCATCACGGGAGTTGCTACGGGGGAAAAGACTATTACCACCATCATCCATAGTGCAGCCCCCCTGTCACTGTGCCAGCCCGAGAAGGAGCGAGGGAGGAGAGGTAGAGATTCCTACAGATACCTCAGGCCATACACCGTGCACTTCACTACTGCTCCCATCCTCCTGGGAAGCTCTTCCTCGTGGTTGCTGCACAAGGTGGCCAAAAAACAGCAATTCTGGAATAGTTTTTTAGGGGTTTTTTTTTGTACGCCGGTCCCCATGCAATATAAACTACATGTTAACTTCATTCTGCGTGTCAGTACAATTCCGGCGATACCAAATTTATAGCGCTTTTTTATGTTTTACAACTTTTTGCACAATAAAATTACTTTTGTAAAAAGAATGTATTTTTTCTGTCACCATGTTGTGAGAACCATAACGTTTTAATTTTTTGTCAACAGAGCTGTATGACGGCTTGTTTTTTGCGAGACGAGCTATAGTTTTTATAGGTACTATTTTGGATACATGCAACTTTTTGATTTTATTGTTTTTTAAGTTTCTGATTTTACGGCGTTCACCGAGCAGGATAAATAACATAATGGTTCAGGGGTGCCGATTTGGCCACAAACCACTAAGATGCAGTGATCGCTTTTGATCGCTGCATCTAAGAGGTTAATGGCAGGGATCAGAGCTAGCTCAGGTCCCTGCCATTACAACAGAAAGTCAGCTGTAACATACAGCTGACACCTGCCGCTGATGACGCGGGGTTGCCGATTGGCTACAAACACCTTAAATGCAGCGGTCGCTTATGATTGCTGCCTTTAAGGGGTTAATGGCGGGGATCGGAGTTAACTTCAGTTCCCACCATTACAGCAGGGTGTGAGCTGTAACATACAGCTGACACCCACAGCTGATGGTACGGACTTAGCTTCTGAGCTTTTGCCATCCATTTGTTGTAAGTATACGAAAAATTGCGAGAAGCACTAGCTTTCCATGACGTATACTTACTACAAATGTCGAGAAGGGGTTAATCACTAGACGCATGTATTCCCAGATATTTAAAGTGGCTGCCACTGGGTAAAATGTGAATGTTTGTTTGTGGCACAGTAAGCATATCATCCAAAGGGAGCAAGACAGACTTTGATAAATATATTCTCAGTCCTGAGAAATTCCCAAATCATTATAAAGCACTCACCTCCTTGTTTATAGATGTGGAGGTAATTTACAAAAACAATAGGATGTCGTCAACTAACAAGGAAATATTTTCTTCTGCCCACCTACAGTATATCTAAATACCGGGATGTTTTCACTATGTCAGAGGTACTACTGCAATGGCAAACAGCAAAGGAGACGGCGGGCACCCCTGCCTCGTTCCCATTCCAATAAAAAAAGGTTCCGAAATATTGGCATTCACCTCAAACCTAGCTCTCAGTTCAGCATAGGGTACCTGTATCCGGTTAATAAAGTTTGGAATAAAGTTTGGAGTTAACCAAAATTTTCCCAAAATGTTCCATAAATATTGCTCAGCTGTAGGTTGCCAAAAAAAACTTCTAATATTAAATGACGTGGACTTCGATGTCATGAAGCCCGTCTGGTCAACTCCGAACACTGACAATATGACCCCTGCCAATCTAGTAGCCAACACTCTTCCTAACAATTTATTGTCACAATTAAGGAAATCAGGCGGTATGAATCTGTGCTCAACAGATCCTTGTCCTTTTTCCTGAATTTTTGTTTATTTGTCAAATGGATATTGGAAAGATGCTTCATTCATAGGCAAAGAACACTAAATATTGAATAGACATCCTGAATCATGTTCCTCACATGTAATTAAGCAAATATTTGATGGTCATAAATTATTTAACAGAATGTAAGTATTACAAGAAGGATAACATAAAAAACAAGGAACTGGAAAGTCAAACGTATTCTATTGCAACACCCTTCATTATTTACAATTAACTTGGCACATACATATCTAGAAGTGGAAACTTTACTGTATACTGTGCCAAAACAAATATAGTGTTTAGAAAACAAAAAAATTGCGTCTAAGGCATTGGACGCACTTTTGAAACCATATTTTGATATTTAAAAATTTAAGCCCAAACAAACAAAAGAAAGGTGCAAGCATTGATTTAAGATATATATATTGATGTGTGTGTATATATATATATATATACACATTTTTAAATTGAAAGCTATTGTGTAAAGCTAATGTGTTGCACCCTTGCTGGAAACATACTTCTATCCATTTCCTGCTTTTAGCCAGGGGCGTAGCTAGGGGAGGGCAAGCGGGGCATGTGCCCCGGGCGCAACTTAGAGGGGGCGCCAGCGCCACCTCCTCCTTCACTGTAATTGTACCTGTGTCTATAGGACACAGGTACAATTAGAAGCAATGAATGGCCGGGTACGTTCCGTGCCCGGCCATTCAAGCGGTATCGCACTTCCGTCGCTAAAAGGCGCTGACTGACAGGGAAAGTCATTATACAGTGGGGGGCTTTATCTATGGCGGGCTTTATCTACGGGGGTGGCTTTATCTACAGTGGGGGGCTTTATCTATGGGGGCTTTATCTATGGGGTGGCTTTATCTACAGTGGGGGCTTTATCTATGGGGGGCTTTACCTACAGGGGGCTTTATCTATGGGGGCTCTATCTAAAGGGGGGCTATAGACTGGGGTGGGCTATCTATGGAGCACCATATACAAGGGTGGGCTATATCCACAGGGGGGCTATATACAAGAGAGGGCTATCTATGGAGCACTATATACAGGGGTGGGCTATAACTACAGGGGGCTATATACAGGGGTGGGCTATCTATGGAGCACTATATACAGGGTTGGGCTATATCTACAGGGGGCTATATACAGGAGTGGGCTATCTATGGAGCACTATATACAGGGGTGGGCTAGATCTACAGAGTGGCTATATACAGGGGTGGGCTATCTGTGGAGCACTATATACAGGGGTGGACTATATGTGGAGGACTATATACAGGGATGGGCTATAACTACAGGGGGGCTATATACATGGGTGGGCTATCTGTGGAGCACTATAGGGGGAGCTATTTGTGGGACACTAAATACAGGGGTGGTCTATATGGTGGCACTATTTACAGGGGGCTCTATGGCAGGCACTATCTACAGAGGGTTCTATGGCAGGCACTATCTACAGGGGGCACAGTGTGTGTGTGTGTGCGTGTGTGTGTGTGTGTGTGTGTGTGTGTGTATGGGACACGGTGTATGGTGCTATTATAATTAGAGGTGCAGTGTATGGCGCTATTATATTTAGGGGCGTAGCGTGTGGTATAATGAGAACTTTATCTTTATTTATAGGTGTAGAAATGTTGGAAAAGTGAGATGCTGAAGACATCTGAGCGGCAAACTGCAGAAATGGGCTGTGACCGGGAGAAGTCATGATAGATGTCTGGACCGGAGGGAGAAGAAAAGAACTAGAATCTGAGACGTCACCGGTGAGTCACTTAATGTAAATGTTTATTCTGCCTCTAATCAGCACTGTAGTCACTGTATGATCTGCAGCAAGATGATGGGTGGTATGATATGATTTATTTTTTGGAAACGGCATCTCCCAGCATATCCTCACCATTGTTCGGGCCATGCTGGGAGCTGTATTGCACTAAATTGAGCTGTATTTGTGCTGGTGTGGTATGTATGTACTGAGCACTATTCTGGTGTTGTGTATAGAACTATATTGCTTGTAAAATGTACAAATGTTTTTATGCTCGAGTTACATAAAAAGAAATGTGAAAAAGAAATGACACGTCATTGATTGGTAGAGAAAACTAACACAGCGAGGGGGAAGGAGATGTCGGGAAAGAGGTTGGGGGGGTGCCAAACTGAATCTTCACCCCGGGTGCTGGAGAACCTAGCTACGCCTCTGTTTTAGCACATAAAGTAATAAAACAGGATAGGATGGCATTGGATGAATGTGAAGATGTTTGTCACTAAAATGTGTCAAATTATTCTCCTAATAACACTCTGCTCCAGTAAATAAACTTTTTTAACACTAATGAACTTCTTCTTTCCTGGTTTGTTATAGCTCAGAACTTTGTACAGTAAATTCACACAATTATATCTGGTCAGTGTCTGTAGTTAAGGAAGTATTGTATGTATATACGGTATGTATTATTTATCTCCAAGGCATTTCAAGGACAAATTTAAAGGATAAGAATAAGTATAGGCTATATGTTTATGCTGTAAAATATGTTAACAGATACTCCTACTATTGCACAATAGCTTAAGCTGGTTAAATCATACATTACATATTACAAAATCCTTTACATGAAAAGGAAATGCAAGTAAAATTTGACAAGATTTGGTCTCTGTGGTGTGATAACCCTGTCACCAGCGTCGGACTGGCCCACCGGATGATCCTCTGGTGGGCCCAGGCAGCGAGCAGCTTTTATCCGGAAGCGGAGCAGAGAAACATTGTCTCCCTGCCCCGCTGCTTACCAGGGGCGTCGCTAGCACTGGGCCTTTGAGGCCCAAGCCCCGCATCTTTGGTCTGGTTCCCCCTGTCAACTGACACATTCGAGTCGCAGTTGCGACCGAGCCGCGTCCGCCCGCACCGCACCTTTAAAAGTGACTTATTAACTGGGGCCTATGTAGTAGGCTTAGATACAGGGTCTAACAGACCATGTCACACATGGACCCTGTATCTAAGCCTACCACATGGTATTCTTAGATACATGGCCCATGTCTGATCCTGTCTGATGGGCCCTGTATCTAAGCTTATCACATAGTAGGCTTAGATACTGGGCCCCAGCAGACTGTAATTTTATACAGTATAAGATCAGACAGCAGCTATTAATAAGGCAGTAGTAATAAAGTTTAAAAAAAATACAAGGACATAAAAAAGTATTTTATTAAAATTAAAAAAACACACAACCCTCATTAACCATTTTATTGAGAGTAAAAAAAGAAGTCATCGAAGTAGTCCTCGAATCCGATGTAGTCCAATGACCTAACCTGCTGGGGCCATGTTTCTAAGCCTATTATGTATGGTACTATCCGCTGAGACAAGAAGGGTATGTGGGACTACCTACAGGGGACTGCATGGCACTGTCTACAAGGGGGATGTATGGCAGGGGGACTGTGTGTGGAACAATACAGGGGGTTTGGGACACTATATACAAGGGGCATTGTGTGGGAAACTCTCTACAGGTGTCTTTGATTAGAGCCCCGAGACATAACTTTGCTTGGGGCCCAAGATATGCCAAATTTGCCCCTGAGGGTCAGTACAAGGATACTTACTGCGGGGCCCTGTATCTAAGGTTACATTCACACGAGCGTGACAGATTTACGTGCGTAAATCCGGTCGTGTGCATTGCGTTTTGCATCAGTGTGCTTTGCGAGTGGCATGTGTTTTTCACGCACTTGCAATCACTGTTTTTTTTAAATGTAATTGATGCGTGTGCTGTCTGTGGTTTTCACGCACCCATTGACTTCAATGGGCGACTGGGAGTGTGAAAATGCACTAATATAGGCCATGCAGTGAGTTTCACTCGATGGACACTCGCTGCGTGAAAACTCACACATGTGTGAATAGCCCCATTGAAATCCACGGGCCAGTGTGCTATGCGTTATTTCAACTCACAGCACACGAACGAGATTCACGCTCATCTGAATGAGCCCTAAGTCTATCATGTATGATACTGTCTGCTGGGGCCATGTATCTAAGACTATCATGTATGATACTGTCTGCTGAGACAATGCATCCAATTCAATCAAGCGGTGTAGCTATAAGAGCCTTAGTCTTATAGATATGCTATCTCCGATACATATGTAAAAAACATATATTCTTCGAAGGGGGGGTTAATATATATCTCGGGGCTTGTGCCTCTGATCTTTTAAGACCCTAGCAACGCCACTGAGGAGCGCTGTGTGGCACCTTCTACTAGGGGGGCTGTACAGCACTGTACAGGGGGAGGGCTGTGTAGCGCTCTCTACTAGGGGGGCTGTGTGGCACTATTCAGGGGGAGGGTTGTGTTGTACTATCTATGAGTGGGAGCTGTATGGTACTATCTACTAGGGGGCTGTGTGGCACTATACGAGGGGGCTGTGTGGCACTATACGAGCAGCTGTGTGGCACTATCTACAAGAGAGGGGCTGTGTGGCATAATCTCCAAGAGGGGGCTGTGTGTGTGTGTCACTATCTACAAGAGGGAGGCTGTGTTTGGCACTATCTACAAGAGGAGGGCTGTGTTTGGCACTATCTACAAGAGAAGGATCTGTGTGTGGTACTATCTACAAGGGAAGGGGCTGTGTGTGGCACTATCTAGAAGAGGGGGGCTGTGTGTGGCACTATCTACAAGAGTAGGGGCTGTGTGTGGCACTATCTACAAGAGAAGGATCTGTGTGTGGTACTATCTACAAGGGAAGGGGCTGTGTGTGGCACTATCTATAAGAGAAGGGGCTGTGTGTGGCAATATCTACAAGAAACCTGTTTCAGTACGGGACAGTATTCCCGCGGGGAGGCAGGGACACTTAGCGTTATAAATAGCTATGATGTTAGGAGCCCGGCTCCCTGAACTGTGTTCGGTCTGGGAAATGTGGCCGACATGTGGACCGTATATCACGGACAGAACGCGGTCGTGTGAATAAGGCCTAAGGCCGGGTTCCCACGGGTCGGATCCACTTCGTAAAAATCACACAGCGTACCCAACCTGGAACCCGCAGTACGTTCCATCCGAAAAAGGTGTGCGGATCCGTATTTGTAGACAGAAAAAAACACTACCGTCATGTGCATGAGGCCTTAAGGTGGTTATACATGGGCATATATTCCCAGTGTTTTACACCAAACGAGCGCCGATCGGCACTTGTTTGTTTTACAAGATGCAATGATATTATGGGCAAAAACGATTGTTACTATAATCGTTCGTCCGCATGCATTTGCATGATGTTGGCAGCACATCTTGTTTACACAGGAAGATGTGCTGCTGACTAGCAACCATTTTTTTGACTGCATAAAAATATATGATAAGCCAATTTATTCATTCATTTCTTCTTTGTTGTGGCTGAGTTATGTTTAAGTTACTTTATAAAAGTGAAGAGTTCTCTCTTAAAGTTTACCCCTCTCTATTTAATCTTTTACTAGAGCTATAACTTGTTCAATCTAAATAATGTGGTGGGTTCTAATCCACGGGGGAGTATTTCAAGGTATTACAAAACCAGATCTAACTGCACATATTAACATTATTTAATGGGTATTTATCAAGGTCTGCAATCCCATGTTGGGTTAAAATGGCCTATATAAAAGGTATTTCCCAAACCTGACAAGGATTTTATCCAGGCAGTGTCATACAGATCTGAAACTAATGTCTAAAATCATGGTGGACAGACTAGCGCATCCTCCCATGCCTCACCAGCCCAAGTAGGATTTGTTAAGGTTAGAGATCAGTGGTAGATGAAACCATGGTTCATTCGGAGCACCACCCATTCACAGCAATATTAACCATAGACGCAGAGAAGGCTTTTGTATTATGGGGATGGCTGGATGATGTATTTGACAAGATTCATTTTTGTGGCCCTATATTTGTTCATTATATAGTACCCCGGTGGCGAGAGTATATACACCAGGTTTTTATATTACCTATGTACTACTGCATAAATGCACCCGCCAGGGATGATGCTTTTCCCCTTTACTATTTAATATCTTATTGGAACCTTTAATAAGGACACTGGAGAAACCCAAAGAAATAGAAGGTATGTAGGTAGGGAAAAGTGAGGTTAAAGCCGTTCTATTTACAGATGATGTATTACTATTTTTGGAACCTCTTAGAGACCTGCCCAAAGTTTTTTTTAAGTATCTAGAAACCTTTAGAGCCCAATCAGGTTTGAAAGTTAATATAGCTAAATGTGAACTCTTAGACCTCTCTCAACATATACTGCATGATAAATGGGCAAATATGGACACTCCAGTAATTGAAGCTAAATCGTCTATAAAATAGATAAGCACTTAAAAGAACATGCTACCAAAAGATAAAGGGAAGATCAATTTCCCTGATGATAGAAAGTATAATTTGGCTAGTTTATTTAGGCATACTATTGATTGGATTTAGGGTTCTTATTTTTAGTCTAACTGAACCTTAGATGCAAGTTTAGCCTCTCCATGGAACCTTACCGCTTTATTTCACCACAATAAACATTGTTCGATTTTCAAAGACACCATCGCAACCTGGAAGGCAATGTACCCAATGTCTAAACGGTTTACTCCATGGGCACACCCAGAATTTGAGCAAGGTATATAAAATATACTGTTCGTGAAATGGAATGAAAAATATATATTAAGGGCATGTTGAGACGTGGCGGAATTGCTGTGGAATTCCGCTGCGGACAGTCCGCAGTGGAAATCCGCAGCAGACAGTTTGTCCATTGGTTTTAAAACCTTTTTAGTTAACATCGTGCAGATGTTGCGGAAAACTCCGCTGCGGAACATAGTAGTTTTTACTGCTTGGTGAATAAAGACCAACACTTTTTTGGAGTGCTGCAGCTTTTCTTCAAATCTATTCGATGCGGAACATAAGCATGCACTGTCTGTTGCCGACTTGTTGCGGAATTTCCCCATTGACTTCAATGGAGTTTCAAAATGCCACAATGAAATCCGCAGATGTAATGTGTGTTGCGGATTGCTGTAAGTTGCGTTGCGGATTTCTTTCAGGAACAGGATATTTCATCATTCTGATGAGGAAGAGAAAACCTCAATTTTCGCCTTCGAGGCTTATTACATGAACACAGAGCTATTACCATGGCCAGATATAGGCGAATGGATATGGAAGTGTCCACTCTTATTAATCTTGTAAGTAACTTTACATGTTTATGTCATGTTTTCACTAGTTTACTTGTATGTATGATGTCTGAATAGCAGCATCTGCAGTATGTAATCATTATAACAAAGATAAACATATAACATTATTCATAAGTACAAATCAAACTTCAATATGCACTGTCTATTTGTTTTTCAGGTACATAACCGTCCCGAATTGTGGGACACCTCCAGTGCAGGGTATAGTGAGCGCAACACACGGGATCAAGGCTGGACCTATGTGTGTCGAGATCTATACCCAGACAGGGATGGAATGTTTGAAAGAGAGCAGGGTGTGATCCGAACCTGAATCCGCAATGACAAATCCGCAGCATTTTACCTAACATTTTAGCCAAATCCGCAACGGAATCTGCAACGCGGATTATGTACGGCATTGATATGGACAGTGTCTGCAGCAATTCTGCCACGTCTGAACATGCTCTAACTGTGGAACTCTTGTTTTACCCATAAGAGTGCAGTTATATGACTTCCCTTAACTATACACCAAATATAATATAGAACTGGACAATATTTTACCATATTTGCAGCTTATGGATTTTATGAAACCAAGGTTGAGAGATCTGTCCAAAGAATGCACTCATAATATCATGGATCTTCTAATTGTTTACTCACTAAAAATTAGGGAAGGTCAAATAGAAGTAGATGGTTACTTGATCTTCTAGAGTTGGGAAAGGTCATGTCATGATGCAGATATCCATCACAAAATACTGGAAGGTTCCTCGATCTTCCAGAGATGGAAAAGAGAATATCATGATCCAGATATCCATAAAAAAAAATACTGGATGGATGGAATCTTGTACAGAAAGGCTGTAATTAATGAATTATTTTCACTTTAAATGAATCCACATTGCCATGTACAGATTTTCTACGTCTCCACAAAACGCTCCAGACAGGGTGTTCGCTTGTCTAACATGCCATCATCCAAAAATGGACCTGAACCATAGCATATGGTCTTGTACAGCAAGTCAAAGGTTTTGGATTAAGGTGTTGAATTTATTAGCACAAAAGTAGCATTTGACATTGCCTTTAGAACCCCAGCCTCTACTCTTTCATTCATTGACAGCTGACATGTTCCAATTATAATACATATTTTATTATTAGTAGCGAAGAGATACCTTTTGCATAAAAGGCTCCAATCGTCCACCCTTGTATTTCGGAGGGGATTTAACAAATGTAGTACTTCTTGAATATGGATAGATTAGAGGTGGAGCAAATAAACGAGTCACGATATACTAATTTCTTGAAAAAAATTCAAGACATTTATTTAAAGAGGCTCTGTCACCAGATTTTGCAACCCCTATCTCCTATTGCAGCAGATCGGCGCTGCAATGGAGATAAGAGTAACTTTTTTTTCTTTAAAAACGAGCATTTTTGGCCAAGTTATGACCATTTTTATATTTATGTAAATGAGGCTTTCTAAAGTACAACTGGGCGTGTTTAAAGTAAAAGTACAACTGGGCGTGTATTGTGTTCGTTACATCGGGGCGTTTTTTCTTCTTTTACTAGCTGGGCGTTGTGTATAGAAGTATCATCCACTTCTCTTCACAACGCCCAGCTTCTGGCAGTGCAGACACAGCGTTTTCTCGAGAGATCACGCTGTGACGTCACTCACTTCCTGCCCCAGGTCCTGCATCGTGTCGGACCAGCGAGGACACATCGGCACCAGAGGCTACATTTGATTCTGCAGCAGCATCGGCATTTGCTGGTAAGTCGATGTAGCTACTTACCTGCAAACGCTGATGCTGCTGCAGAATCAACTGTAGCCTCTGGTGCCGATGTGTCCGACACGATGCAGGACCTGGGGCAGGAAGTGAGTGACGTCACAGCGTGATCTCTCGAGAACACGCTGTGTCTGCACTGCCAGAAGCTGGGCGTTGTGAAGAGAAGTGGATGATACTTCTCATCAGAACGCCCAGCTAGTAAAAGAAGTAAAAACGCCCAGATGTAACGAACACAATACACGCCCAGTTGTACTTTTACTTTAAACACGCCCAGTTGTACTTTAGAAAGCCTAATTTACATAAATATAAAAATGGTCATAACTTGGCCAAAAATGCTCGTTTTTTTCAAAAAAAAAACGTTACTCTTATCTCCATTGCAGCGCCGATCTGCTGCAATAGGAGATAGGGGTTGCAAAATCTGGTGACAGCCTCTTTAATTAATTTAGATATACCTCCTGGTTCTTGCAGTCTGACATACCAGAATCGTTGGGAAGATACAGTGACAGATGTAGACACTTATACCTGTGACATAAATACCATACTAATATTTTTGAGTATACTTTATGTTTTATACAACACTATACACATGAGAAGTATTGTATTGTATATTGTAAAAATCATACTTTCAATACAACATTATTGTACAATGTAACTTGATATACAATGTATTTCTTGCCTTTTTTTTCTTTGAAAATTGAAAATAAAAAGATATAAAAAAAAAGCTATATTGAGTAATACTAGTGTCATAATAGTCAGTAAAGTGTCTTCCAAAAGTATTTAGGCAAACGTACATAATTATAAATTAAATTGTTATTTGTTTAAACTTGGTGCAAATTATTTGCGATCAAAGACTACACAAAATCCTTTTATAAACATTACCAATTGCTAGGTTTCTATCCAGGTGATATTCTGCCAGGGTTTAACAGTAAATGTCTTCAGTCTCTGCTTATTTTTAGGGTGTTTCAAGTGAGACATGAGTTGTTTTAGCGCATTCTCAATTGGTATGAGGTCAAGTGACTGACTTGGTCATTAATGAACATACAATTTTTTTTGCTATAATAAAGTCTTGGGTTGCTTTCACAGAATGTTTCAGGTCATTGTTCATCTGCCCTGTGAAGAGCAATCCAAGAAGTTTTGATGCATTTGGCTGAATCTGAGCAGATAACAGAGCCCTATACACATTAGAATACGCTTCATTCTTGCTCCTTTTCTCAGCAGTCACAACATCAACATGGTCTTGCCATAACCCGACATTCGCCAGACTAGGTGGTATGCTTTGGATCATTGGCAGTTTCTTTCCTTCTCCATATGCTTCTTATTCCATTAATCTGGAACAAGTTGTTTTTTTATTTATCTGTCCTTAAGATGTTGTTCCAGAACGTTCAAGGCTATTTTTAGATTCTTTTTTCCAAATTCTATTCTGATCTTCCTGTTTTTGAGGCTTGCCAATGATTTATATCTCGTGGTACACCCTCCTTATTTACTCTGGCGAAATTTCTTTATTGTTGACTATGACACATTTATGCCTAAGGGTATGTTCACACGACCACTTTTCAGACGTAATGGAGCATTTACGCCTCGAATTATGCCTGAAGAGACGGCTCCAATACGTCGGCAAACATCTGCCCATTGCTTGCAATGGGTCTTACGATGTTCTGTGCAGACGAGCTGTCATTTTACGCGTCGCTGTCAAAATACGGCGCGTAAAATGACTGCTCGTCAAAAGAAGTGCAGGACACTTCTTGGGACGTTTTTGGAGCCGTTTTCTCATAGACTCTATTGAAAACAGCTCCAAAAACGGCCATAAAAAATGCAGCGAAAAACGCGAGTTGCTCAAAAAATATCTGAAAATCAGGAGCTGTTTTCCCTTGAAAACAGCTCCGTATTTTCAGACGTTTTTGGTTAAGCGTGTGAACATACCCTAAGTGGCCATTTATTGCAAAGTGTTATATTTTATTTTTTTTACCAGGGAAACAATACTTTTCTTTCTTTTTGAGAATATAAACAGTTGATTTGGCCACATCTTCTGTTTTACCTATCTTTCGGATTGGTTTGTTTGGATTTTTACTTTACTGGCAAGTAGAGCTCTTTGGACTTCGTATTGAGAGTTAACAGCAACTATTACACTTGAAATCAAATCTAGGCCCTACATCTGCTTACTTGTGTCTGCTAGAGTGAAATAATGAGAAAATAGCACAAACCTGACCAACCAATTGACAAATTACTTTTGAACCCCTATAATGGGAAAATCTTTATGAAAATGGATGCAACTCTTAGGGTATGTTCACACGCAGTAGCAAAATACGTCTGAAATTACGGAGCTGTTTTTGCCAGAAAACAGCTCCTGATTTTCAGACGTTTTTGTAACTACTCGCGTTTTTCGCTGCGTTTTTTACAGACGTTATTGGAGCTGTTTTTCAATGGAGTCAATGAAAAACGGGCCAAAAAACATCCCAAGAAGTGACATGCACTTCTTTGACGCGGGCTTAACGTTAATTTATACATTTCTTTTATCTCTATAAAAATGAATTTACGACCACATTCACACTTGCAACTATATTACAGTCAGTACTGTTCTGTACGAGTGCCATATAAATGATTACCGAAAACACTGAAAAAACAGCATTATGAGAAAGAATCTGTGTGAACACTTCTAAAGAATAACAATGGCTCTATATTATGCACCTACCCTATACAAACAGAATATCGAGCCAACACACGCAAGTGTGAATGAGGCCTTATAGGGGTTGTATGACATAGAACAATACTATTATGTGCTATTAAGGGATTTTGGATTACAGCGGTTAAGGTGGAGATTGACTACTCAGTGGCTACTAGGAGCGGCTCTTGCTCCAGATGATTTAGTGCATTTGTGAATCACATGGATGGCTCATTAAGATCAATGGGTACAGTGTAATGCTTCATTAGCCCTATGGTGGCACTGTAGGAGAATTAAAGACTTGCTGCTGCTTTGCAGTTGATCACTGAGGGTCCCAGAGGTGGAACACAATGTAATCAGCTTATCCTCAAGGAGATCTTCTACAAGGTAACAGTCAACACATCAGGTAGGCACTCTTTATACAAAGGGTGTTTCTCATATACAGTGCTCTCAGAATGAGGAAGAAGGTGGACATAACATATGTGAACCTTTATTATTCATGCTGCTATGAACATGGTATGCTATGAGAGACGAAGGGAAAGATGTACTTGGATATTTGTTTATGACTTTGTTTTTGCCATTAGTGTGAAGATAATAAAGCTAGATCAGGCAAGTTTAAAAAAAAACTTTCTGCATGGATTGACTGTGTATGTTTGCCTGTGTCCATCTACTCACAGTGACTTCCCTTTTTATGTTCATTTATAGGTAAATTTTTATTCTCTTCTTTTTTCTTTTTTTTTATATATAATTAAATCTATAGACCAACTGGCAAATAAATTAATGTTATTGATTGATCATTTACCATAAAAGGGGGGATATCATTCAAATATTCCAAGCAATAGGCTTCCTTTTTGGTGGATGATCCCTTATCTAGATGATAAACAGAGAAATAACTGATCCATTCTATTCATTACACTGGTCAATGGGATTCTAGACTCAAATCCAACTGTGCTGTTCACAATTAATTAGCAGTGGCCATAGATGCAAAGATTAAGAGGTGTGTGCATTTTAATAAATTTAGCTCAAATCCAGGGCCGCCATCAGGGGGGTATTAGGGGTAGTGGTGTGAGGGGCCCGGCCAAACCTAATTGAAAGGGGGGCCCGGCCACTGCTGCGACTTGTCTTTGGTAGAAAAAAACGGGCCCCTGCAAAGGGGCCAGTTTTTTTCACCAAATGAATGTCGTGAGCTGCGGGCCCCCCCGTCAAACACCGCCGACCGATCTCGCGCACCCGCAAACTCGCGACCGTCCGAGCACGCACCCGGAAAAAGCGCGCAACCGCGACAGCACGGGCGCTCGCAGAAGCAACAGCACGCACGCTCGCAGCCTCGACAGCACGCGCGCAACCGCGGACACACATGGACCCAACTTACCTGGAGCCTGGCTGGAGGTGAAGGACTGGACGTCTGGACCGAAGACATCGCCTGAAAGAGAGGACTGGAGTGGGAGCAGCTCTTCTGACACGGTGAGTAAAGTGTGTCAAAGTGCTGTTTATGTATGGCCCTGTTCACACAAAGTATTTTGCAGGCAGAAAAAAAATCTGCCTCAAAATTCCTTAAAGAATTTTGAGGCAGATTTTGATCTGCACACACTATCTTGCCGCGTTTTTTTGCTGCGTTTTTTGCCCGCTGCGATTGAGGACAGCAGGCAAAAAACGCCGCGAAAAATGCATTTTCTGCCTCCCATTGATTTCGATGAGAGGTCAGAGGCGGAACCGCGGCAAGAAAGGACGTGCTGCTTTTTCTTTTTTCTGCGACTTACTCTCATTGATTTCAGATTAAATCAATGGGAGGCGGTTTTGGAAGTTGTTTGGTGCTGATTCTGACGCAGTGTCCGAGTCAATATCAAGGCCCAAAAACTCTGTGAACTGGGCCTTATTGTTAGGGCTTATTCAGACGAACGTGTAATACATCCGTACAACGCGCGTGATTTTCACGCGCCTCGCGCGGTCCTGTGTTACTCTATGGGGCCGTGCAGACTGTCAGTGATTTTCACGCAGCGTGTGTCCGCTGCGTAAAACTCACGACATGTCCGATATTTGTGCATTGTTCGAGCATCACGCACCCATTGAAGTCAATGGGTGCGTGAAAATCACGCCCAGCACTTCCGCAGCAGTATAAACTATGAAGGAAAACAGAAAAGCACCACGTGCTACAAATATACAAACAGAGTGTCATAATGATGGCGGCTGCGCGAAAATCACGCAGCCGCGCATCATACGCAGCTGACACACGGAGCTGTTATGGATCTTTTGCATGCGCAAAACGCCACGTTTTTTGCGCGCGCAAAAAGCACACGCTTGTGTAAATCCGGCCTTAGGGTAGGAACACACTAGGCATGAACACTGCGGATTTTATGCAACACATTTTATTGTGGAAAATCCGCAGCGTATTACAGTCGCAGCAGAGGGGATGAGATGTGAACAAATCTCATTCACACGCTGCAAAAATAATGGACCTGCAGTGTGGCTTTTTAAGTCGCAGCATGTCAATGTATTCTGTGGAATCGCTGCTCCTCTGTTGCGGAAATGCTGCGGTTCTGCCGCAAAAATCACAAATGAGAAAAAAAAAGAAGGTACTTTTTTAAATTGATAAAGTTTAGACTTACCCCGGCCGTAGTCCTGGTGACGCTATCCTCTATTCTTAGCGCAGCCCGGCCTCCTGTCATGACGTTTCATCCCATGTGACTGCTGCAGCGGTCACATGGTCTACAGCGTCATCCCAGGAGGCGGGGCTACGTTCAGAAGAGAGAGATGCGTCACCTAAACTACGGCCAGGGCAAGTCTAAACTTTTTTTTCCCTGCAGGATTCCCGCAGCGGACACGCCTCACCAAACCTGAGCCACTATTTGGTGCGGTTTTGCTGGCAGAATTCCCTGCGGCTACCGGGGCGGATAAGCTGTGTAGTTTTACTCAGCATATCCGCCTAGTGTGTCCCTTATGATGTCGCTTCTGGAGCTGCTGCCGCTCTCTAAATAGGCAGTTGGTCCAGTAGAATTTGGAATTATTTTTTTTTGTGAACCAGCTTAAAAAAATACAAAACTTTTGTGTTAGGGCCTGTTCACATCACCGTTCGCTTGCGTTTCGGGGTTCCGTCTGAGGTTTCCGTCGGGTGAACCCCGCAACGGAAAGTGAAAGTGACAGCACAGCTTCCGTTTCAGTCACCATTGATCTCAATGGTGACGGAAACATCGCTAATGGTTTCCGTTCGTCACCATTCTGGCTGGTTTTCGGACGGAATCAATAGCGTAGTCGACTGCGCTAATGGTGACGGAAACTTTTAAACACACCCACTTGGACTTTTGCAAGCCTCATTTGCATAACTACAAAAATGGTCATAACTTGGCCAAAAATGCTCGTTTTTTAAAAATAAAAACGTTACTGTAATCTACATTGCAGCGCCTATCTGCTGCAATAGCAGATAGGGGTTGCAAAATCTGGTGACAGAGCCTCTTTAAAGGGTAATTCCCTACCCAGAGATCTATGACATATCCACAGGATATGCCATAAATGCCTGATGCATTCCCAAACCGGTGATGCGGCCGCCAGCTGCCTCATCCGGGCAAAGATTACATGCATAGGTGGCCTCGCATGTGTGCGGATTTCTCCATTCATTTATATAAGCGTGACAAAAACTTCCAGGTCCACTTGCGTAGCCAACTCTGCGAGCCGACGGTATTTAAAATATTTTTTAGTATTTCAGGAAGGGCTAAAATGAAAAAAAAAAAGACCCCATTGTTCAATTATATGGAAAATAGGATAAAATGGCATATAATTGTGCGCATGATACGACAAGCATTTAGATTTATTTATGGAATTGTAGCATTTGTTAGGAAAGGGTAATACAGATATTTTCTACAATATGAAAGATTTATCCAGTGTCAAAAAATTTGTATCATGGAAATATTTGTATTGTCCCCTATGTGCAGTACAAACCTATTACCTTTTTAACTTTTCGTATCTGCTTCTACTGGGTTTTTATGATGAATCATTTCTACCCAATCTCTATTTGTACGAGCGGTGCGGCCCCTTCAAAACAGCTGATCGGCGGGGGAGCCGGGAGTCAGACCCCGACCGATCAGATATTGGTGGCCTATCCTGAGGATACGCCATCAATTTCTTAGGACTGGACAACCCTTTTAAACTTGAATAATCCTAAATACTTCTTTGAGACCAATTTTTAAACTTCACATTATATTTGACCATGATGCATATAAATAGACACATATAAAATGTATTACTCTAGAGCAGAGGTCCCAAACTTGGCCGGATAAATGGGCCGCACAAAGAAAAAAGTTGACGGGCCGCATTACTTTCAAATTTGATACAATACAAAATTATTGTTAATAAATTCGTTATTTGAACTATTATAACAATGCCACATTAGTATAACAATATTACATTACTACATTACCATAATACTACATTACTATAATAACAATACTACATTACTATAATAACAATACTGCATTACTATAATATTATAATACTAAATTACTATGATAACAATACTTGATTACTATAACAATACTACATTACAATAATACCGCAAGATTTAAATTTACTGGAAATTTGCGAGATTACTCTACGTATATTTTAACAATCCAGTTCTCCAGTTTAAGTGTCGCTAAATGCAGTCCGGCGGCTCATTTGGCAGCGTTTGGCAGACACAAGAATGTCAAGATTAGGCAGTCCCTTCTTAGATAGTGCCTCAATGCCCTCTTTAGATAGTGCCACTGTGCCCTCTGTAGATAATGCCACACCCCCCTAGATAATGCCACAGTGCCCTCTGTAGATAGTGCCATATTGCTCTTTGGTGTTCCCCACTCCATTTATCATAGTTATGTATTGTGGCCATTTGGTGCTTTTGTTTCTACTGTAAGGCCCTATTCACACGGCGTGCATTTGTCACAACGAAAAACACGTAAATAATGCTTGGTTTAAGCTTCCTATTGACATCAATAGTATAGCACGCTGTTAGTGCATACAAAGCCTTTGTTTAAAAATGTGGTGCGTAAAAAAAGAAGCGTCATGTCAAAAACGCGCCTAATTTATATAGTCAATGGGAGTTCTGATTGAACGGCAAAGACAACACGCTGAAGGCGTGCCAAAAACGCGATGAATACGCGTCAAACGCCTGTAGTTTAAAAAGCGCTTTACAAGAACACTAGTGTTTTCAACACGTTTACTTGTTGTTGTTTTTTTAGCACAGTGTGAACAAGGCCTATATTTTGGTAAGGCTGTTTTCACATTACGTCCTGCCTGTCCATTTATCATATGCGGCGGAAACTTTCCCAGTGCATACATTAACCCTTTCATGCCGACAATCTGTAGATTCACGTCCTAGCCGCATATACCCCGTGCAGCCAGGGCGTGAATCTACAGACCTCTGCTCCAGCCAGCATAGCGCTGTGAAAAGCGCTCGGACGCCGGCTGTGTCAGTGTCCCCGGCTCCCCAGCAACCTGCTCACTGACAGCCGAACTGATTGGGTCGGCTGGTAAGCATGTGATCACCATGATTAACCAATACATACATACATACATACAATACATACAGTGAAGGAAATAAGTATTTGATCCCTTGCTGATTTTGTAAGTTTGCCCACTGTCAAAGACATGAACAGTCTAGAATTTTTAGGCTAGGTTAATTTTACCAGTGAGAGATAGATTATATAAAAAAAAAAAAAGAAAATCACATTGTCAAAATTATATATATTTATTTGCATTGTGCACAGAGAAATAAGTATTTGATCCCTTTGGCAAACAAGACTTAATACTTGGTGGCAAAACCCTTGTTGGCAAGCACAGCAGTCAGACGTTTTTTGTAGTTGATGATGAGGTTTGCACACATGTTAGATGGAATTTTGGCCCACTTCTCTTTGCAGATCATCTGTAAATCATTAAGATTTCGAGGCTGTCGCTTGGCAACTCGGATCTTCAGCTCCCTCCATAAGTTTTCGATGGGATTAAGGTCTGGAGACTGGCTAGGCCACTCCATAACCTTAATGTGCTTCTTTTTGAGCCACTCCTTTGTTGCCTTGGCTGTATGTTTCGGGTCATTGTCGTGCTGGAAGACTTAGCCACGAGCCATTTTTAATGTCCTGGTGGAGGGAAGGAGGTTGTCACTCAGGATTTGACGGTACATGGCTCCATCCATTCTCCCATTGATGCGGTGAAGTAGTCCTGTGCCCTTAGCAGAGAAACACCCCCAAAACATAATGTTTCCACCTCCATGCTTGACAGTGGGGATGGTGTTCTTTGGGTCATAGGCAGCATTTCTCTTCCTTCAAACACGGCGAGTTGAGTTAATGCCAAAGAGCTCAATTTTAGTCTCAT
Organism: Rhinoderma darwinii; assembly: GCF_050947455.1. Taxonomy (NCBI): domain Eukaryota; kingdom Metazoa; phylum Chordata; class Amphibia; order Anura; family Rhinodermatidae; genus Rhinoderma; species Rhinoderma darwinii. Next base: position 193,928,098 of record NC_134689.1, on the reverse strand, counting down.
CTGACCACAGCACCTTCTCCCAACACTCTCAGAATCATCCATTTGCAAACTTCAGACGGGCCTGTACATTTGCCTTCTTGAGCAGGGGGACCTTGCGGGCACTGCAGGATTTTAATCCATTACGGCGTAATGTGTTACCAATGGTTTTCTTGGTGACTGTGGTCCCAGCTGCCTTGAGATCATTAACAAGTTCCCCCCGTGTAGTTTTCGGCTGAGCTCTCACCTTCCTCAGGATCAAGGATACCCCACGAGGTGAGATTTTGCATAGAGCCCCAGATCGATGTCGATTGACAGTCATTTTGTATGTCTTCCATTTTCTTACTATTGCACCAACAGTTGTCTCCTTCTCACCCAGTGTCTTACTTATGGTTTTGTAGCCCATTCCAGCCTTGTGCAGGTCTATGATCTTGTCCCTGACATCCTTAGAAAGCTCTTTGGTCTTGCCCATGTTGTAGAGGTTAGAGTCAGACTGATTAATTGAGTCTGTGGACAGGAGTCTTTTATACAGGTGACCATGTAAGAGCTGTCTATAATGCAGGCACCAAGTTGATTTGGAGCGTGTAACTGGTCTGGAGGAGGCTGAACTCTTAATGGTTGGTAGGGCATAAAATACTTATTTCTCTGTGCACAATGCAAATAAATATATATATGTGATTTTCTTTTTTTATATATATATATATATAATCTATCTCTCACTGGTAAAATTAACCTAGCCTTAAAAATTCTAGACTGTTCATGTCTTTGGCAGTGGGCAAACGTACAAAATCAGCAAGGGATCACATACTTATTTCCTTCACTGTACATACACACATACAATTGTGTGTGTATATGTGTATATATATATATATATATATATATATATATATATATACATATACATTTACAAAGTATATAGAAACAATGTATTTTGTATTCCCTGTGCCCCTTAGTGTTAGAATAGGCAGGCAGGAATAGTAGGTTAGTTAGCTTGATAAGAAATTGTTAGTTAGTTAGTTAGTTAGTTAGTTAGTTAGTTAGTTAGTTAGTTAGTTAGTTAGTTAGTTAGTTAGTTAGTTAGTTAGTTAGTTAATTAATTAATTCATACATTAACTATTTGGTGTCATTTAATAATTTTTTTCACAATTAATTAATTTTAATTTTTTTCTGAGGAGTTATCTGTAGTGCGGTTTGGCGAGTAAATCGCAATTCATTATACGTGAACAGTTATAAAAAAGAGGTGTTTTAATCAATTATTAGCGTGAACTTAAAAAGTACCAAAAAAATTGTAAACCAGTAAGGATGTCACGCAAAAAGTATTCCGTGGATCAGGCTTATTCATTATTATGCATGGACAGTGTTCAGAAAGCGACATTGCCTTTGAAGGCTTTGATAGAAGCGATACAGAAAGCTCTGATGACAGTGCTATGTCTGGCCCCAGTGCAAAAAGGGCAAAAGCCAGTGGCCAAAATGTAGAAAGTCCGCCTTGTACTAGCGCAGAAGGCGGATGGAATTGGTACATGGCCAAGAACCTGAAGTTCTTGAGGAGTTGGCTCTACATTGGGAACCCCCAAGTACCTCTTTGTTCCTGAATTAACTGTTGACCCTGGCGTAACAAATGATGTTACAGATTTTGGCCCTTTAGAATTTTTTAATCTGTTTTTTTGATGGCCATTTATTTAATCTATTTGTTCAACAGACAAACCTTTATGCTGAACAATTTTTTTAAGCCAACCTGTCCTCCTACTACGCAAGGGTAGGACAATGGACACCCACAAATAAAAATGAAATTGAAAAGTTTCTGATGCTTACACTAATAATGGGCATTGTGGAAAAAAAAACAAAAAAACGCATAAGATCCTACTGGGAAGAAAGCCCCATACATGGGACCCCAGGTTTTGCCAAAGTTATGCCAAGAACCCGTTATAAGATTTTGTTACAATTCTTCCACTATAGTGACAATAGTCAGCGCCCCCCAAATGAATACACAGACTATGATTGTTTGTACAAGATTCGGCCTCTTCTAAACCATTTTTCTCAAACATTTCTGAATCTTTATGCACCTAGCCAAAATTTGTCAATTGATAAATCCCTGGTAAAATTTAAGGCCAGACTCTATTTTAACCCCTTCAGGAGCCAGCCTGTTTTGGCCTTCAGGACACAGCCTATTTTTTCAAATCGGACATGTGTTACTTTATGTGGTAATAACTTCGGATGCTTTTACCTATCCAAGTGATTCTGAGACAAGCATCGTCAGCCCCCACAATCACTTTGTGGGGGCTGCCCATGTGCTTCAAACCCCTTAAATGCGGCGATCGCAATCGGTCGCCGCATTTATGGGGTTAATTGCCTAAATCAGCGATGGTCCGCTGATCGGCAAGACTCGAGTGTCAGCTGTCGGGGACAGCTGATCTCCCGGTTCCCTGACACTGTTAGGACAGTATGCGCCGGGAACCGCTCCGCAACTGTACTTCCTGGTGCGGGAAGCAAGCCCTCTGCAGGACGTACAGTTGAGGTGCAGCGCGTGAAGAGGTTAAACAGTATATCCCTTCAAAACGTGCCAGATATGGAATCAAATTGTATAAGGTATGCGAAAGCAACACTGGCTATACATTGGATTTTCGTGTCTACCATGGGAAGGACAGTCAGATAGATCTTCCAGGTTGCTCTTGCTCACCAGAAATCGAAACAAGTGGCAAGATTGTATGGGAGTTTATGGTCCCATTGCTCCACAAAGGCTAGAAGTTATATGTGGACAACTATTATTCGTGTATCCCCCTATTCTAGAGACTCCAAGAAGCCAATACAGGGGCCTGTGGCACTATCCGCCATACAAGAAAGGGATTTCCAGTTGCTCTAAAGAGCCAAAAGCTTAAAAAGGGGAATCTTCTTCTCTCCGTTGCGGCAATATGCTAGCGCTTCTCTATCGTGATAAGAAAGACATGTTCATGTTGACTACTGTACACACTGACGCCACTAAGCCAATTAAAGAAAAGAGGTCGTCCAATAAAATTAAAAAGCCCATGTGTATTATTGATTACAACAAAAACATGGGTGGGGTCGACATCTCAGACCAGGTCTTGAAGCCATATGAAGTTATGCGAAGATCTTATACCTGGTATAAAAAATTGTCTATCTACATATTTCAGATGGCAGTTTATAATTCATATATCCTGTATAAACAGTCTCACAGAGCGGCACTTTGTGGCACCTATCCCTGCAACAGCGAACCATAAATATCCACAGAGAAAATGCTGTGCCTGCACCAAAAAGGGGCAGAAGCAGGGATACTCGGTATCATTGCCTTGATTGCCCTTCCCTGCCACCCCTGTGTCTGATTGAATTGTATAAAACGTACCACACTAAGGTCCGCTTTTAATTCCCATCAGCAACTTTAGAAATATATGTCATCATTCTTTTATTTTTTTTTCTTATTTTGTGTTTTCATACAAACGTAGCCACTTAAACTGACGAGGGTGGATGGAATAACTTTTGCTTTCTGGAAAAAAATGAAAGTGACAATTTTCCAATAGACCCCACTTTACTATAAGTGGTGTACTTTACTAAGTGGAGTACTTTTTAGGTCACTTTTGATGTTTTTACTCCATAGGTGGTATGCAAAGACAGTGTGACCTCATAAAATGGTTCATGCAAAAAACGCAACTTGAACGTTAAAAGGTACATGTTTGCCTCTGGGCGTCATAACATGGCCAAAAAGCGGGTTACATGCACAAGTGGGATATCGTTTTGCTCAGCAGAAATTGCCGTATAGTTAATATGGATATTTTTTTACCATGATGTGCGGTGTGCACAAGAAAAATGCCACCGAGTTGACACCAAACTAGAAAAAGTGCCCATTTAAATTTTTGGGTGTCATCCTCTAACAAAATTAGAAAAAAGTGACAATTTTCTATACACCCCTTTTTGAATACCATAAGTGGTCTACTTTACTAAATGGTTTACTTTGCTGGCCACTTTTAATGTTTTGGTACCACAGGTTTAACACAACTGCAGTGTGGTGTGATAAAATGGTCCATACAAAAAATGCAAACTGAATGTAAATAGGGGCATCTGTGATTCTGGATGCTATAGCATGGTGAAAGAAAGGGTTGCGTGAATTTTAGTGGTATCCTGAAACGTAGGAGAAGTAGCCTACTATGTTTTAGACCTTGATTAAAATTTTCAACAAATTTAAAAGGCAAAAAAATACAGCCAAATTAAAAAAAACTTTTTTTTTCCACTTTTTTGATCAATTGTTTGTTTGTAATATAAATTGTTTGTGTTGCATATGTAGTAAAACTATATGTTTTTTGAATGTGTGATTTGTTCTAAAAAAAAAATAACAAAAAAAATTGTTAAGTTATCCAAAGTAGTTTAACCCCTTCAAGACCAAGCTATTTTTGGCCTTCAGGAATAGACCCATTCTGACATGTGTCACTTTATGTGGTAATAACTCTGGAATGCTTTTACCTATCCAAATCGATTATGAGATTGTTTTCTCGTGACATATTGTACTTTAGGTTAGTGAAAAAATTTGGTCGATAAATTTATTGCTTATTTGTGAAAAACACCAAAATTTAGAGAAAATTTGAACAAATTATGATTTTTCTCATTTTAAATGTATCTGCTTGTAAAACAGATAGTAATATCACACAAAATAGTTACTAATTAACATTTCCCATATCTCTACTTTATGTTTGCATCGTTTTTTTAACATCCTTTTTATTTTTCTAGGACGTTACAAGGCTTAGAACTTTAGCAGCAATTTCTCATATTTCAAGAACATTTCAAAAGGCTATTTTTTTCAGGGACGAGTTCAGTTCTGAAGTGGCTTTGAGGGCCTTATATATTAGAAACCCCCATAAAACACCCCATTTTGAAAACTACACCCCTCAAAGTATTCAAAACAACATTCAGAAAGTGTTTCAACCCTTTAGGCGTTTCACAGGAATTGAAGGAAAGTAGAGGTGAAATTTTCAAGTTTCATTTTTTTTTACAAAATTCATTGGTAATAAAAAAAATTCTGTAACACAGAAGGTTTTACCCGAGAAATGCACTCAATACTTATTGCCCAGATTCTGCAGTTTTTAGAAATATCCCACATGTGGCCCTAGTGTGGAAATAGACTGAAACACTGGCCTCAGAAGCAAAGGAGCACCTAGTGGATTTTGGGGCCTCCTTTTTTTAGAATATATTTTAGGCACCATGTCAGGTTTGAAGAGGTCTTGTGGTGCCAAAACAGTGGAAACCCCCAAAAGTGACCCCATTTTTGAAACTACACTCCTCAGGGAATTTATCTAGGGGTATAGTTTGCATTTTGACCCCACAGGTTTTCTGCTAAATTTATTCGAATTAGTCTGTGAAAATGAAAATCTACTTTTATTGTGGAAAAACGTAGAATTTTCGAATTTTTGCAAGGAATAAAAGAGAAAAAGCACCCCAACATTTTTAAAGCAATTTGTCCCGATTACGGAAATACGAGACATGTGGTAATAAACTGCTGTTTGGACCCACGGCAGTGCTCAGAAGGGAAGGAGCGCCATTTGGATTTTGGAGCGCTGATTTTACTGGAATATTTTTCGGTGCCGTGTCGCGTTTGCAACGCCCTGGAGGGACCTAAACAGGGGAAACCCCCCAAAAGTGACTCAATTTTGGAAACTATGCCCCTCAAGGAATTTTTCTAGTGGTATAGTTGGCATTTTGACACCACAGTTTTTTTGCTGAATTTATTAGAATTAGTCTGTGAAGATGAAAATAGACTTTATTTCTGAAAAAACATAGAATTTTCTAATTTTTATAAGGAATAAAGGAGAAAAAGCACCTCAACATTTGTAAAGCAATTTCTCCTGATTACAGGAATACCCCATATGTGGTAATAAACTGCTGTTTGGACCCACGGCAGGGCTCAGAGGGGACGGAGCACCATTTGGATTTAGCAGATCAGATTTTTCTGAATTGGTTTCTGGGAGCCATGTCGCATTTGCAGAGCCCTTGAAGTACCAGTACAGTAGAAATTCCCCAGGTGTGATCCCATTTTGGAGACTATACCCCTCAAAGAATTAAATTAGAGGTGTAGTGAGCATTTTGATCCCTCAGGTGTTTTACAGATTTTATTAGAATTGGGCCGTGAAAATGAAAAAATATTTTTTCCCAATAACCTATAGATTTAGCTCATAATTTTTCATTTACACAAGCAATACAGGAGAAAAGACACCCCAAAATGTGTGACAAAATTTCTCCTGAATAGGGAAGAACCCCATATGTGGTTGTAAACTGCTATTTGGACACACAGCAAGGGTCTAAAGGGAAAAAGCACAATTTCGTTTTTGGAGTGGAGATTTTACAAAATTTGTTTTTGACTCCATGTTGCATTGCGCTGAGGTACCAGTACAGTGAAAACCCCCGAGAATTCATCTAGAAGTGTAGTGAGCATGTTGACCCCAAAGGTTTTGTAGAAATTAGTGCACAGTGGATGTTGCAGATTTAAAATTGCCATTTTCCACAGATATGCTATTTCAGTGCCCAATGTGTTGTGCCCAGCTTGTACCACCATAGACACACACCCCATAAATTATTGTTAAGCGGTTCTCCAGAGTACAGTAATACCCCATATGTGGTCATAAACTGCTGTTTGGGCACACTGCCAGGCCCAGATGGACCGCCATTTGGCTTTTGGAGCACAGATTTTGCTTGGTAGTAGTATTATTTAGTGTTTTACTGGTGTTTCAGCTTATAATATGGGGGCATATGTAAGCTGGGCGGAGTACATCAGGGTATATGTTAGCTGGGCGGAGTACATCAGGGTATATGTAAGCTGCGCGGAGTACATCAGGGTATATGTAAGCTGCGCGGAGTACATCAGGGTATATGTAAGCTGGGCAGAGTACATCAGGGTATATGTAAGCTGGGCGGAGTTCATCAGGGTATATGTTAGCTGGGCGGAGTGTATCAGGGTATATGTAAGCTGGGCGGAGTACATCAGGGTATATGTAAGCTGGACGGAGTGCAACAGGTGATAATAGGATGATGTAATAATGGGGTAAATGAATAATAAAATTAATTATCATGGATAGTGACGTACGCTTTCAACCAATCCTTTATGCACAGGCTGGATTTTTGGGTGCAGGAGTCACACTTCCACAGGGTGTCTGTGGTATTGTACAAAATATCCACACTCCAGCATTGCCTAATCTTTGACTTCTTCACTAGCCCCATATGTAGCACAGACTCCAAAATGTCATCGTTTTCGCTGCATTTACAGGGTCTACCAATGGGGGCTGCAAATGATGACGTGGGGTTTTAGGTGAAGAACTGCTGCACATATAAATTAGTCTGGGCCGTCATTTTGCATTATTGCATTCCAAGAGTCATAACTATTTATTTTTCCGTTGACGAGCTGCGTGAGTGCTTGATTTTCATGGGACAAGCTGTAGTTTTTATTAGTATCGTTTTGTGGTAAATGTGATAATGTGATCAGTTTTTATTCAATTTTTTGGGGGGTGAGGAGACCAAAAAACAGAAATTCTCTCGCTGTTTTTTTTTATCAATTTTTAACGGTGTTCTCTGTGCAGCATAAACAACATGTATAGTTTATTCTGCGGTTTGATACGATTATGGCAATACACAATTTGTATTGTTTTTATATGTTTTACTACTTGTACACAATAAAAACCCTTTTTATAAATAAAATGTTTTAGTGTCACCATATCCTGAGAGCCATAACTTTTGTATTTTTCTGTCGACGGAGCTTTGTGAGGGCTTGTTTTTTTGCGTGACACACTGTCATTTTTATTGGTACCTTGTTTGGGTACATGTGACTTTTTGATCACTTTTTATTCCATTTTATTGGAAACAACGTGACCAAAAAAGGAAATTCTGCCATTGTTTTTTATTGTATTTTTTTTACGGTGTTCACCGTGCGGGATAAATAATATGATATTTTTATAGGTCATGCCGATATAAACGCGGCGATACCTATTAGGTCTAGTTTTTGTATTTTTTTCCATTTTTTTTCTAATTATAAAGGGCTCGATCAGGGAAACAAGACGATTATTGTTTTTATTACGTAAAACTTTTATTTATTTATCTAAAACTTTTTTTAACCTTTTTTTTTTTGCTTTTTATTTTACACGTACTAGGGGACAGGAAGATCTGATCTTCTGATCCCCTGTACAATACACTGCACTACTTCTGTATGTACTTGTGTAGTGCAGTGTATTGTAACTGTCATTTTACAACTGACAGTTGAGCCTATTACGTCCTGCCTCGGGGAGGACCTAATAGGCTCCCGTACCTGGCAACCAGGAAGCCATTGCTAGGATTCCTGGTTGCCATTGCAACCATCAGAACCCCGCGATTTTTCGCAGGGGGCCAACGAGGTACAGAGGGAGCCCCCTCCCTCTGTGTCAATCACTTAAATGCCGCTGTCGCTATTGACAGCGGCATTTGAGGGGTTAAATGGCGGCGATCGGAGATAACAGTGATCGCCGCCGTTGCAGTAGGATGTCAGCTGTATATTACAGCCGACACCCGCTGAGGATGAAGCGCGCACAACTCCTGTGCCTAATTCATCTCAGGGCGTTACTGTACGCCCATTTGCGGGAACGAGCCGCTAAAAAGGACGTACAGTAACGCCCATTTGCGGGAAGTGGTTAAAAGTTATGACAGTTTAAAAGAATGTATGCCAAAACTTTAAATTTAGGCCTGTCATTGAGGCATCGATGATCCTTGGTCCTGAAAGGGTTACACGGATGGGCAAGATGTAATGTGAAATTACCTTTAGGGCGGATTTACACGAACGTGTAATACATCCGTGCAGCGTGCGTGTTTTTCACGCGCGTCGCACGGACCTATGCTAGTCTATGGGGCAGTGCAGACTGTCAGTGATTTTTGCGCAGCGTGAGTCCGCTGCGTAAAACTCACGACAGGTCCTATATTTGTGCATTTTTCGCGCATCACGCACCCATTGAAGTCAATGGGTGCGTGAAAATCACGCGCACTACACGGAAGCACTTCCGTGGGATGCGCTTGATTCGCGCAACAGCAGTCAAAAGTATGTTTGCAAATAGAAAAGCACCACGTGCTTTTCTGTTTACAAACATCCAAACAGAGTGTCATAATGATGGCGGCTACGCGAAAATCAAGCAGCCGCGCATCCCATGTGATGACTCATGGAGCTGTTAAGTGCCTTTTGCACACGCAAAACGCAGCGTTTTTTGTGTGCGCAAAAATGCACACGCTCGTGTAAATCCGCCCTTGGGCTGAGTTCACAAGGGGTCGGAAACGCTGCGTAAAAGCACACAGCGCATCCGCCCTGTGCGCCGCAGGGAATTCCGGGCAAAAAAACCGCACCAAACTGTGGGGCAGTTTCTCGCTTGGCGTGTCCGCTGCGAAAAACTGCAGAACTTAGCAGGCCTGCTTGCAAACTGGCCTCCTGGGATGACCTCTCATCCCAGGAGACCGCTGCTGCGGCGGGCACATGGGATGAAGCGTCATCCCAGGAGGCCGGCCCTCTGACATCATCCAGGCCGGCCTCCTGGGATGACGTTTCTTCCATGTGACCGCCGCTACAGCCTGTGATTGGCTGCAGCGGTCACACGAGATGAAGCGTCAGTCGAGGAGGCTGAAACACAGATTCCTATGTAAGTATAATATATTGTTTGTTTTCTGAGTTGCGTTTTTTGCGGCGGGATCGCTGCAAACCCGCCGCAAAAAACGCAACAACTGCGGAAATGGGGAAATCCCGCAATAAGCAGCGTTTACGCAAATACAATTGACATGCTGCAGAATAAAACTCTGCACCGGAGGTCGTTTTTTCCGCTCATTAATACACAACGTGTGGATGAGATTTGTTTTATCTCATCCACTTTGGATTCACTGAAATTAGATAATGAATGTCGTTCAATATTAAATATGATTCACCGCCTGGAAGAACGATTAAAAATAAGTTTATTGGTTAAATTCATAAAATTGTGGCTCTACTAGCCGTTGATACCAGACCAGGCTAAAGCAAAAGATTTGCGACAAGACAGGTGGTGTGGAGTAATTGATGTCTCCTTTCACCCAAAAACCACCTATCTGTTTATGGTATAATAACGCTGTATCTTTGCCATTAGTGTCTATCTAAATCCTACGCGTTTCATCATCACAAATAATGTGATGCTTCCTCAGGGATTGCGCTTTTTCTGTGTTGCGCTTTTCATGTAGGGTTTGTTGTTGGTCATTGACACTATATGATATATACCCCACTATCTTACATACAGCATAGGCATCATATTGTCTTATTCGCCAATATTGTGCTATTGAACATTTGACCACTTATCGCGAACTCATCTGGCGTTGCGCCCTCCCTAGGTCTATTTACTACGGGATGGCTGCAATCTTTTTACCTACTCCTGCTTGTGATGCGATGGGATACTGCCCACTTTGATCTCGGACGGACATAGGGTATAATTAAGATACCGTTGGTGTCATATTCGGGGAGTTAGTCTCGGGATGAGACGGTTCCCCCTACAAGTGAGCCCCTCCCTATGTATTAACACGGCCTTGTTCTTTCACAAGGCCGTATGTTAACATTATATCCACACGATGTATTTTTGTCTATTGACAACTCAGGAGCCGCGTCTAGCGTCCCCTAGTTACCATGGACGCTTTGGTCGTCCAGGAACCATCCTCGGGTGCCAGGTCGCCGAGACGCCGCCTCCGGCACGTCACTGGTTGCCGTGTAATATGCGGATTGGCGGCTCACTCAGGGGACTACCTTTTGGGGGCGGGCTCTCAGCCTTTTTAAGCCCTTAGTTTCTCCGGCGCATGTACGGCCAATGCATCAGAGCCGTGCATGCGTCTGGAGGCTATGAATCAGCACAAAAACAGTGCTATCCAGTGCTGTAACATTGTTATCACTTCACTACTTTTGAATTTAACGATATTTGAAACAAATCAAAATCTATCAATCCCTGAGGAAGCATCACATTATTTGTGATGATGAAACGCGTAGGATTTAGATAGACAATTACTAATGGCAAAGATACAGCGTTATTATACCATAAACAGATAGGTGGTTTTTGGGTGAAAGGAGACATCAATTACTCCACACCTCCTGTCTTGTCGCAAATCTTTTGCTTTAGCCTGGTCTGGTATCAACGGCTAGTAGAGCCACAATTTTATGAATTTAACCAATAAACTTATTTTTAATCGTTCTTCCAGGCGGTGAATCATATCTCATCCACTTTGCTGTTACTGTATTTGCTGCGGATTTCCGTTGCGGAAAATCTGCAGTATTTACGCAACGTGTGAACTGGCCCTTGCTCCATTTTCTCAAAGGCTATCTTTAGTATAACAGAAAAAAATATTAAAACTGCTGTCCATGTGGGAAATGTTGGTACTTTTTTTTTATGTAACTCACACTGTGAAGGCCGTAAAATTTTTCTATAAATAAATCAATAAATAGCTAGCCAAAGTCGCTGTTTTTTGTTCACATTAGCTCTAAAAAAAATGTAATAAAAAAAGTGATCAAAAAGTTGCATGTACAAAAATATTGTACCAATAAAAGCTACAGCTCATCCCGCAAAAAAATAAGCCCACACACTACTCAATAGACGAAAATATAAAAAAAGTTATGTCTCTCAGAATGTGGTGAAACAAAACATTTTTTTAACAAATAGTTTTCTTTGTAAAAGTAGTAAAATATAAAAAAAAAACTATATAAATTTGGTATCACCGTAATCTTATTGAGCCGCAGAATAAAGTTAAATTGTTGTTTTTACCACACGATGAAAGCCGTAAAATCGAGACCAAAAAAAACATTGGCGGAATCAAATTTTTTTTCCAATTTCAGTCAACAAGGATTTTTTTTCCGTTTCCCAGTATATTATATGGTACCTTAAATGGTGCCAATAGAAACTACAACTCATCCCACAAAAAATAAGCCCTCACACCTCTCTATTGATGAAAAAATAAAAAAAAGTTATGGCTCTAGGAAGGCGGGTAGTGAAAAACGTAAATGAAAAAGCAAAAAATGTCTCAGTCCTGAACGGGTTAAAATAAGACAGCAGCCCATACTTACCTCTCTCTTGCCAGACGTTCCTGAGTTGGGGGCTCCCGTCACCTCTATTCTTGGTTTGTATACACCGGCTGCAGCGGTGACATTATGTCGACAGTACATCAGCGCTGCAGCATATTACTGGTCTCAGCTGAACACCGCTGAGGCCATAAATAGCCGGCAGCCAATGTCACTGCTGCAGCTTGTCTGTATAAAAACAGTGAACAGAGGTGACAGTAGCCCCCAGCGCAGGAACGTCTGGGAAAAGAGAGGTAAGTATATAAGTTCTTTTTATTTTAACTTCTCCTCCACTGCTTCAACAGAATTTCTTTTTAACCCCTCTAACCATATGTGTACAGGGTCTAAAAAGGCAACAAATGGCAAATGGTAAATGTACACTATGGAGGAACTGAACAATGTGCCCATCTGCCATTTATTAACAGTGTCATTCAGTGCCACCTTGGTGTCAATTTTCCACTTATTTCCCATTTAGTGTCCCTATGTTAAGTGCCCCCTTGATGTCTATTAGCCATATACTGCCCCTTTAGCACCCTTTGTCACAGAAGAACAATAAATGGGCAATAAATTGCAAACGGGCATCGAAGGGGCACTCAACAGGACACTAAAGGGGCAATAAGTGGCAAATGGGCACAAAGGTGGCATGAATCTTCTGCCCATTTGCCATTTTTAGACCCCATCAGTCTGACTGACCTGCTGGGCCTCTTACAGTGCACTGTGCCCACTGATGCTGCTAGAGCTGAGCCCTGGGGAAATAGCGGTTCATGCCAGACCAGGAATGCATGGGAAGATAGTCTCCTCCCTGTCTTGCGTCCTGAGTGATGTCATCACGCCTGATCATCACTCAGGACATAAGACGAGGAGGGCGAGCGGGTGAGCAGTAGTAGCGGGGCAGCCAGTATTGAGGTCAGTGAGTGACACCTGACCCGCTGGTGCCCCATGCGGTAGCCGCAGCGCGGGGCATATTCACCGCTGGTGCCCCCCTTACAGCATGACGGCCGGCTATCCATATACATGGCTGCCGACTGTCCATTTATGGACAGTGATGTCACGGGCTTCCCCAGAGCCGGAGTTTTGGGGCAGAGCTGCTTCTAGGACTCTCACTGGGACTCCAGCTCTGCTTCTGACATCACTGTTCATATATTGACAGTGTTGTCAGGGGCCTTCCCAGAGCAGGAGTCTCGGAGCAGAGCGCTAATATAGACTCTGCTCTGGGACTCCTTCTTTGGGGAAGCCCCTGACATCACTGTCCATAAATCGACAGTGACTTGAGGGGCTCCTCCAGCTGAGGAATCCCCGGCCAAAGTGTCGGCAATACTCTGGCTGGGGATTCCACTGCTAGAGCGAGCCCAAATAGAGCTATCTACAGGGAGGGAAGCTGTAGTGCTGTCAAACCTGCTGTGGGGGCCGGTGCACTATCTACAGGGGGCTGTGTGATAGCATGAGGAGCGCCGGCACGCTCCTCCTTCAGATTGCTCTTCTCTCCCGAGGGTTTTACGGTGCCCCGCTGGCCGCAGATAACAGTCTCAGGGGCCGTGTGTTTGAGACCCCCTGCTCTAGAGAGAAAGATTTGAACTTATGTCTCCTAGTATTAGACATTTGTATAGCAAAGCTATTTGCTGGTCACCTGTAATAGATACCATAGTGCCCCGATGCAATTAAAGGAGCTGAACAGTTTTTGTTTCCACAGAATTCTAAGAAAAATGCCTGTAATGTTGAACAGATGAGGTAGCTGGGAATGCAAGATACTGTACGTATTCTATTATGGCAGACCGCATGATATGCTGCAGGGAAATAAGTCTACGTAGAAAGATGTAGTAGACATCTGGTGTAAAGATGAAGTATGGTTCGTATTAAAGCTTTATTCAAAAGTAAAACGTCTTTGATGTCATTTTAGAAAAATCATTGCAATATATTAAGTGCAATATAGAATTAACATTAAAAGGTGGTTTCCCAGATTATAAAACAAATTCTACTTTGTTCCAAAAACAGTGCCACATCTGTCTACAGGATGAATGCGCTATTGCAACTCAGCCCTTTTCACTTCAATGGAGTTGAGCTGCAGTACACGACACAACCCATAGACAGGTGTGGCGCTCTTTCTTAAGAGAAACTTTAAAATATATATATTGTACTGAGAGTCAACATCTTACAGATTCAAACAACATATGAAAACAATTATACTAATAAACCTGTACTAGCTAAATGACTTACAGATTTATCAGACATGATAAAAAAAACTAAGAAAAATAAATACAGCAGAAATTTCTGTGACTGAAAATCAGTTTATCTATAAACAAAACACTTTCTGTATTAACTAGTAATATAACTAGTTATATAGGTTTTAGTGTTATATAAATATAGTTTATAGATTAATTTGCACCCAAAATTAAAAGTGGGTTACAGATGTGTCCTTCCTTTCCTTTTATCTAAATATGCCCTTAAAAGTTTTGATTGATGGGGGTCCGAGCATGTAGACCCCCACAAATCGCTAAAACGAATAGGCAGAAGTGCTCGTGTGAGCGCTCAGCCGCTTCGTTTCTGTTCGGCTTTTTCCAGAAATCAATGTATCGGAGTACAGGCCCAATAGAAAGTCTATGAGCCCGTACACTGATACATTGGCTTTCTGGAAAAAGCCGAACAGAAACGAAGCGGCTGAGCGCTCACACGAGTACTTCTGACGCTTCGTTTTTGCGATTGGTGGGGTCTCAGTGCTTGGAGCCCCACCAATTAAAACTTCTGACATGTCAATATGACATGTCAGAAGTTTGTCGAATGTTTAGTTACACTTTACAGAGATATTGGCATTTTTCTATTCAGTTAGGGATGTCAAATCTTTCAAAAGTGGCAATAGAAAGTGCAGCTATATCGGTTGTCACCTATGAACTTCCTTCTCAGAAATTGATGGTAAAACTGTCACTCTAATATTGATTCAACATGCTGTTAGAATTAGGCTGGGTTCACACGACCTATTTTCAGGGCGTAAACGAGGCGTATTATGCCTCGTTTTACGCCTGAAAATAGGGCTACAATACGTCGGCAAACATCTGCCCATTCATTTGAATGGGTTTGCCGACGTACTGTGCAGACAACCTGTCATTTACGCGTCGTCGTTTGACAGCTGTCAAACGACGACGTGTAAATGGACTGCCTCGGCAAAGAAGTGCAGGACACTTCTTTGCCACGTAATTTGAGCTGTTCTTCATTGAACTCAATGAAGAGCAGCTCAAGATTTACGAGCGTCTCAGACGCTTCGCATAATACGAGGAGAATTTACGAGTGAAACGAGGCAGCTGTTAACAGTCTGTCTTTTCACACGTAAATGCCTCTCATCGTGTGGACATACCCTAAGGCTGGGTTCACACTACCTATTTTCAGACGTATTGGAGGCGTTTTACGCCTCGAATTATGTCTGAAAAAATGCCTCCAATACGTCGACAAACATCTGCCCATTACTTTCAATGGCTCTTACGATGTTCTGTGCCGACGACCAGTCATTTTTACGCGTCGCTGTCAAAAGACGGCTCGTAAAATAACAGCCTCGTCAAAGAAGTGCAGGACACTTCTTGGGACGTTTGTGGAGCCGTTTTCTCATAGACTCCAATGAAAACAGCTCCAAAAACGGCCGTAAAAAACGCTGCGAAATTGCCACGAAAAACGCTTCAAAAAACGCTTTTTTGTTAAGCGTGTGAACATACCCTTAGGGTATGTGCACACGATAACGACAATTACGGCTGACATTATGGAGCTGTTTTCAGGAGAAAACAGCTCCTGCATTTCAGACGTAATTGCTCGTACTCGCGTTTTGCGAGGCATCAATTGCGGACGTTATTTGGAGCTGTCCTTCATTAAAGTCAATGAAAAACGGCTCAAATTATGTCCCAAGAAGTGTCCTGCACTTCTTTGACGACGCTGTTATGTTACGCGCCGTCTTTTGACAGCGACGCGTAAAATTACAGGTCGTTGGCACAGTACATCGGCAAACCCATTGAAATGAATGGGCAGATGTTTGCCGACGTATTTGAGCCGTGTTTTCAGGCGTAATTCGAGGCGTAAAACGCCTCGTTTACACCTGAAAATAGGTTGTGTGAACCCAGCCTTAAAGTTTTCTATCTGCTTCTGAGAAGTTAATTCAAACGTGACAAACAATATGGCTGTGCTTCCTGTTGTCACTTTTGCAAAGATGATGACCACAACAAAAAATACAAATTCCATGTTTGTAAGTAATAGAAGCATAATTACTAAATGTTGTCTTTTGCTCTCACTTCTTATTCACTAATATATGACCAATTTTACATTTTGGGTGGAAATTCATTTTAAAGTGTGCCTATCATCATAATCCATAAAACAGTAATATACAGTATGTTGATATATGGCGGCTATGATATCTTACTCACCTTCTAGCAAAAAAATCATTCTAGTGTAATACCATAAACGGAGGACAGGCTGGCATGGGGGGGGAGGGGTGTATCTTCAATACATCTGCATTAGTGCATTTGTGAGACTGCATGCTGTGGGAGACTAGGGGGAATAGCAGGGGGTGACATCTGGCACAACGCTCTTACATCACACCAAGAAGAGACCACACACTCAGCAAGCACGGAGAGAGAGAGATTTAGTTTGGCTTAAAGAGAATTAGTGTAAGGCCCTGTTCACACAGAGTTTTTTTGCAGGCAGAAAAAAATTCTGACACAGAATTCCTTCAAGAATTTTGAGGTGGATTTTGAACTGCCTGCATGTATTTTTCCGCTGCGTTTTACGCCTGCAGCCAGGGGCGTAACTAGGAAAGACTGGGCCCCATAGCAAACTTTTGACTGGGGCCCCCCCTTCCCTGGGTGTCACACAACCCCCCCCCTTGCTTTTTTTACAGCTCCCCCTTGTAGATAACGCCATACAGCCCCCCTGTAGATAGCGCCATACATCCCCCCTGTAGATAACGCCATACAGCCCCCCCTGTAGATAACGCCATACAGCTCCCCTATAGATAACGCCATACAGCCCCCCCTGTAGATAGCGCCATACAGCCCCCCTGTAGATAGCGCCATACAGCCCCCTCTGTATATAGCGCCATACAGCCCCCCTGTAGGTAACGCCATACAGCCTCCCCTGTAGATAGCGCCATACAGCCCACCCTGTAGATAGCGCCATACAGCCCCCCTGTAGATAGCGCCATACAGCCCCCTCTGTAGATAGCGCCATACAGCCCCCTCTGTAGATAGCGACATACAGCCCCCTCTGTAGATAGCGCCAAACAGCCCCCTCTGTAGATATCTACAGAGGGGGCTGTATGGCGTTATCTACAGGGGGGACTGTATGGCGTTATCTACAGGGGGTCTGTATGGCGTTATCTACAGGGGGGACTGTATGGCGTTATCTATAGAGGGGGCTGTATGGAGCTAATACAGCCCCCACTGTAGAGAACGCCAAACAGCCCCCCTGTAGATAACGCCATACAGCCCCCCCTGTAGATAACGCCATACAGCTCCCCTATAGATAACGCCATACAGCCCCCCCTGTAGATAACGCCATACAGCCCCCCTGTAGATAGCGCCATACATCCCCCCTGTAGATAACGCCATACAGCCCCCCCTGTAGATAACGCCATACAGCTCCCCTATAGATAACGCCATACAGCCCCCCCTGTAGATAACGCCATACAGCCCCCCTGTAGATAGCGCCATACAGCCCCCTCTGTAGATAGCGCCATACAGCCCCCTCTGTAGATAGCGACATACAGCCCCCTCTGTAGATAGCGCCAAACAGCCCCCTCTGTAGATATCTACAGAGGGGGCTGTATGGCGTTATCTACAGGGGGGACTGTATGGCGTTATCTACAGGGGGTCTGTATGGCGTTATCTACAGGGGGGACTGTATGGCGTTATCTATAGAGGGGGCTGTATGGAGCTAATACAGCCCCCACTGTAGAGAACGCCAAACAGCCCCCCCACTGAAGGGAACGCCATACAGCCCCCCCCCCTGTAGGCAACACCATAAAGCCCCCCCCCTGTAGGGAACGCCATACAGCCCCTCCTGTAGGGAACGCCATACAGCCCCCCCTGTAGGGAACGCCATACAGCCCCCCCTGTAGGGAACGCCATACAGCCCCCCCTGTAGGGAACGCTATACAGACCCCCCTGTAGGGAGCGCTATACAGCATCCCCAACCCCCAAAAAAAATGCGACCTACAGTGTGTCCTACAAAAGATATGTATCACATATCCACAGGATAGGGGATACATGTGTGATCGCTGGCATTGATAGGGAGAACGGGGGACTGAAAGTCCCCTGAAGTTCTCCATGACTAACCTCTGACTTCCAGCGTCTGTGCAGCGCAATATAAATGAAAGGAGCGCTGGTCACGCATGCGCACAAGTGCGACCGGCGCTCCATTCATTTCTACGGAGCTGCCGACACAGACCCCGGAAGTCCGAGGTTTGTGATGGAGAACTTTAGGGGACTTTCAGTCCCCCGTTCTCCCTATCAATGCCAGCGATCACACATGTATCCCCTGTTCTGTGGATAGGAGATACATGTCTTTTGTTTAATGGCAGAGCGGGGAGATACCTCCCTGCTCTGCCGAAGTGTTCAGTTGCGTCGCGCTGTAGCAGCCATAGCGGCTGCTAGCGGAGCCTCTGGCCATGGTGGGGGCCCGTGTCGTTGGGCGACATGGGCCCCCTCATGCCGCGGGCCCCGTAACAGCCGCTACGGCTGCTACGGCGGTAGTTACGCCACTGCCTGCAGCCATTGAAGCTAATGCAAGAACCGTGGGCAAAAGAATGCAGCGAAAGGCGCTCAAACTAGTTTTTTCAAACAGGTTTTTTCTGGCTCCCATTGATTCAACGAGAGGTCAGAAGCGGAGACTGCAGCATTCTTGCATTTCAGACGTAATTGCTCGTACTCGCGTACTAACATCAATTACGCTTTTTTTTCCCTGCGAGCGGACAAAAGCCATACCTCCCAACTTTTTAGTTTCGTAAAGAGGGACAATGGAAGAGGCGCGCATAGCAAATTTTCCCCATTGGGTCACGCCTCTAACCCTGCCCGTTCAGCCCACACAGTACATTCAGTTCTATAGCTGACCCTCCACACTGTATAATACCCCATAGTGCCTTCCACACAGTAGAATGCCACCATTGCTGCCCCAACACAGTATAATACCCCTGTATACTTTGTGGGACGCACTAATGCCCCCATAGTACCTCCTATACAGTATAATGCACCATAGCTGCCCCCACACAATATAATGCCCCCGTTTATGCACCATTACAGTATAATGCCCACATAGATGCCCCCATAAAGTATAGTATAATACCCTCATAGCTGCAGTGAATCGCTGGCCTCAGCGGTCACGTGCCATTCAGGGCAGCATCACCGATGAGGCCAGCGATTGGCTGCAGCGGCATGTGACCAATTAAGGATCTGAAACATCATATATTACAAATTAAAGGGGTTTTCCCACAAACACATGTATCCCTAATCCACAGGATAAGGGGTTAAATGTGTGATCGCTGGGGGTCCAGCCACTGGGGCCCCTAGCGATGAGAAAAACGGGGGACCAAAAGTCCCCCGAAGTGCTACATAAGAATGGAGCGCTGGTGCTCATGCTCAGCCAGTGCTCCATTAATGGTCGAGCATGCGCACTAGCGCTCCATTCTTATGGACTTTCGGTTCCCCGTTCTCCTCATCGCTGGGGGTCCCAGTGGTCAGACCCCCAGCGATCAAACATGTATCCCCTAACCTGTGGATTAGGGATACATGTTTATGAGAAACCCCCTTTAACACCATATGGCGCATGATCCACTCAAGACTTTTTAGATTTATGAAGCCAGTGCCTGAAAAAAATAGCGTTTCTTAAATCATAAAATAAATGTCATTCATTGTATGATTTTAGAAATGCTAGTGTCTCCAGGCACTCTGTGCTTTTTTTTTTTTACTCCAATTGTCACAACTTTTCTTTACTCACAGTAGTCTGTCTGGTTTTTAGTGACCGGTGGCTGGGTGCCGTGCTGCCTGTTGAGCACACATCCCGCTCCCCCACTTCGGCCACAGTCAGACTATAACTCGTGAGCTGCCTGCAGTGAGTAAGGTCAATGTAAGCTAATTCAATTTGCTTTACATTCAGGGCCGATTCTAGCTTTTCTGCTGTCTGAGGCGAAAATTTAAATGGCTCTGAAAGCAACAGGGTAGTAGGACAATGAGGGACACAGCAGGTTTGATATGTATGAATACAATGCCTGGGAGCAGTATATACTGACACTAGGGATGCACGATGCATCGAAACTTCTATACTGTTTCGATACGGTGCACCCTCAAACGGGTCGATACCGTTATTTCATGTATTTCGATTCTAAGCTGTGCGGCCGCACAGCTAAGTATAGTAACACATGAATGTATGAGAGTGGGGGTGCGGCTGTGTAATACAGCCATTGCCCTGCTCCTGAGTCCTGAGAAGTGCGCGCGTGGTCAGCATGATGTGATGCGACCAACGCTGCACTAATGAGCGGCGGCACTAAAGACAGAACATGGCGGGCGCACTGCAAAACACCCCCATGTTCACTGTCTTCAGTGCCTGCACTGCCGTTCATTACTGCACCGCCGGCCGCATCACCGCACGCGCACTTGTTGTCAGAAGCGGGGCAATGGCTGTATTACTAAGGCCCCATGCACACGGACGTGCTTTTGCGGCCGCGATTCCCCCGGGTGAATTTTGGCCTCATTACTTTCAATGGGCCCATGCACACGACCATGGTTTCCACGGTCTGTGCATGGCCCAGGAACCTGTACCGCAAAAAGAATGGACATGTCTTATTTGCCGTCCAGGCTCATAGAAAATAATGGCTACGGTCGTGTGAATGAGGCCTAACGGAACCGTTGCTTTTAGTTTAATGTTTTGATCCTCTCTTCCACTGATGGAAGAGAGGTAAACTGATACTAACGCTAGTGTTAAAAACACCTAATATTGATAGGAGTTTCAAATCATAGTTAGTATATACATTATTTGGACCTATCATCATTGTGTGAGAAATTTGACACTGATTGTGCATACCCTAACATTTAGTGACCTACCTAAAAACGCACACATTTGTGAGTGATGAATAATTTTGGAGTATTATTATATATACACTACCGTTCAAAAGTTTAGGGTCACTTAGAAATTTCCTTATTTTTGAAAGAAAAGCACAGTTTTTTTCAATGAAGATAACATTAAATTAATCAGAAATACACTCTATACATTGTTAATGTGCTAAATGACTATTCTAGCTGCAAACGTCTGGTTTTTAATGCAATATCTACATAGGTGTATAGAGGCCCATTTCCAGCAACCATCACTCCAGTGTTCTAATGGTGCATTGTGTTTTCTAACTGTGTTAGAAGGCTAATGGATGATTAGAAAACACTTGAAAACCCTTGTGCAATTATGTTAGCACCGCTGTAAACAGTTTTGCTGTTTAGAGGAGCTATAAAACTGACCTTCCTTTGAGCTAGTTGAGAATCTGGAGCATTACATTTGTGGGTTCGATTAAACTCTCAAAATGGCTAGAAAAAGAGAGCTTTCATGTGAAACTCAACAACCTATTCCTGTTCTTAGAAATGAAGGCTATTCCATGCGAGAAATTGCCAAGAAACTGAAGATTTCGTACAACGGTGTGTACTACTCCCTTCAGAGGACAGCACACACAGGCTCTAACCAGAGTAGAAAGAGAAGTGGGAGGCCCTGCTGCACAACTGAGCAACAAGACAAGTACATTAGAGTCTCTAGTTTGAGAAATAGACGCCAAACATGTCCTCAACTGGCAGCTTCATTAAATAGTACCCGCAAAACGCCAGTGTCAACGTCTACAGTGAAGAGGCGACTCCAGGATGCTGGCCTTCAGGGCAGAGTGGCAAAGAAAAAGCCATATCTGAGACTGGCTAATAAAAGGAAAAGATTAATATGGGCAAAAGCACACAGACATTGGACAGAGGAAGATTGGAAAAAAGTGTTATGGACAGACGAATCAAAGTTTGAGGTGTTTGGATCACACAGAAGAACATTTGTGAGACGCAGAACAACTGAAAAGATGCTGGAAGAGTGCCTGACACCATCTGTCAAGCATGGTGGAGGTAATGGGATGGTCTGGGGTTGCTTTGGTGCTGGTAAAGTGGGAGATTTGTACAAGGTAAAAGGGATTTTGAATAAGGAAGGCTATCACTCCATTTTGCAACTCCATGACATACCCTGTGGACAGCGCTTGATTGGAGCCAATTTCATCCTACAACAGGACAATGACCCAAAGCACACCTCCAAATTAAGAAAGAACTATTTAGGGAAGAAGCAGGCAGCTGGTATTCTATCTGTAATGGGGTGGCCAGCGCAGTCACCAGATCTCAACCCCATAGAGCTGTTGTGGGAGCAGCTTGACCGTATGGTACGCAAGAAGTGCCCATCAAGCCAATCCAACTTGTGGGAGGGGCTTCTGGAAGCATGGGGTGAAATTTCTCCCGATTACCTCAGCAAATTAACAGCTAGAATGCCAAAGGTCTGCAATGCTGTAATTGCTGCAAATGGAGCATTCTTTGACAAAAGCAAAGTTTGAAGGAGAAAATTATTATTTCAAATAAAAAGCATTATTTCTAACCTTGTCAATGTCTTGACTATATTTTATAGTCATTTTGCAACTCATTTGATAAATATAAGTGTGAGTTTTCATGGAAAACAAAAAATTGTCTGGGTGACCCCAAACTTTTGAACGGTAGTGTATGTGTATAGCCTAAATCCGACTCTTCATTTTTGTACTATAATATTTGGGGTATATATCTTTTTTTGTATTTGTGTCAGTATATACTGCTCCCAGGCATTGTATTCATACATATCAAACCTGCTGTGTCCCCCATTGTCCTACTACCCTGTTGATTTTAATTGTCTGTTTACAGCTGTTCTTCTTTTTAATGGATTATTAATAAAGATATTGATATTCTCATTTTGTTATCATTTGATATTTGGAACTATAGTTATAGAGATTGGTTGTACACTGTAGATATTGCCCAATAGAGCCCACGGTAGATAATGCCACTCAAACTGTTAAAGGGATTGTCCACTACCGTACAACTGATTACCTGTCCACCGGATAGGTCATCAGTACATGATCTGTGGGGGTCCAACATCTGGACTCCGCACCGTTAAGCCACTCTGGCTGCCTCCGTGCACCGGCCGTACATGCCGGAAGCAGTTGGCTCTGGCCAGGGAATAGCGGCCGAGCTGCAGTACAATTCAAGTGAATAGGAGCAGAGCTGCAGTTCTGCAGCACTGCTGCTATGTAAGGAGCCAACTGCTTCTGGCTCCGTACATCGCATAATGGGCAATAGCATCCGGTGCTCGCAGGCCACCGGAGCGGCTGATCGGTGCAGGGTTCGGGTGTCGGACCCGCATCGATGATATACTGATGACCTATCCGGTGGATCATGTGGTCATCAGTTGTCCGATAGTGGACAACCCCTTTAACTAAAAAAACAAACAAAGGTTACATGCTCACCTGATCCTGTTCCCGCACCTTCCTCTAGCAATGCAGGCCTGCTCTCTAATGAGCAGGTCTGCTGGGGCTGAATGATGCAAGTGGCGTGATGACGTCACCACGCTGCCTGCGTTATTGAAAAGAGCTGAATGGCAGGGCAAGAAACTAATGTACAGTACATACATTACACAGAACACATACACTATACACTACAATACATACATTACACATGCACTATACACTACAATACATACATTACACACATTACGCATGCACTATACACTACAATACATACATTACATACTAGACACACTATACACACATTACGTACTAGACATACACTATACACATACAGTACATACATACATACATTACACACACTTACCTTTTGTGCAGGCAGCTGCCTATATGGATCGTCTCTTGCTGTGCAGAGAGACTCCAGAGGAAACCACTAGCAAGTGTTGGGCCGGGTTCACACACCCTATTTACGGATGTAATTCGGGCGTTTTAGCCCCGAATTACGTCCGAAAATACGGCTCCAAAGCGTCGGCAAACATCTGCCCATTCATTTGAATGGGCTTTACGATGTACTGTGCCGACTGTCATTTTGTTTTACGCGCCGCTGTCAAAAAACGGCACGAAAAAAAGACGCCCACGTCAAAGAAGTGCCTGTCACTTCTTTAGACGTAATTGGAGCCGTTTTCTATTGACTCCATGGAAAAACAGCTCCAATTACGTCCGTAATGGACGCAGGGAAAAGCGCCTGCACATGCCATTACGTCTGAAATTCCGGAGCTGTTTTCTCCTGAAAACAGCTCCGTAATTTCAGACGTAACGGAGGCTGCCGTGTGAACGTGATAGGTAAGACTAAACGTGGACACCACAACACTACTCAGTTCTTTTCAAATCAACGGTTTACTGAAAATCACAATTTCAAACAGGCCAAATAACGACAATACAGCATTCAAATCAAGTCTCTCAGTAGCTGAGGCACTCGCCCTCGTGGGAGTCCCACCCGCTCTTGGGTGGCTGCGCCTGGCGCTCACTGACCCGGCCCGGCGGGTCTCAAGAAGGAAATGGGCCGTCTCCGCGGATCACTGTGGTGCTACCACTCACACTGCGGAATCCCCAAAGGTGGAAGCTATGCCCCTCGCCCTTTGGCTACGGCGTGAGTCCGGCGGATATATTACCGCGTGCGCCTCCGCGGGTCAGAGCGAGAGCTACTCACTACCACGCGGCATACCACCCTTACCTCTGCTTTCTGCTCCTCTGTTGAAGAAGACGACATATTTTCCCTTGTGTCTCCTGACACCGCTGAGCTGAAGTGAATGTCCAGCTAGTCCTCCTCCAGGAACGTTGAGCCAAAGATCCTTCTCCTACAAATGGCGGCAGCCTGGTCACTGTGCTCCCCCTCTGTCACACAAGTCCTCTTTCTTTTTTCCCCGAGTCCCATGGCTCTCACTCCCTTCCACTTCCTGTCACCCAGCTCTGTCTCCTCAGTCACTCGTCATGCAGTGACACCTTGTGGCTGCTAATAATATGACAGGCATACACAGGATAACACAGAAGAAAAATACCACTAAACATGAAAGATGCACGGGGAAGACAGTTCACTTTAGAAGGGCCGTATCACCCCCTTACACTTCCCCCGGCTATTTCGAGTGCAGTCCCTTGCACTCACAGAGGCTAGCCAGGCATTCATTTCTGTAGCGGTTACAGTTCCCCATCCTTGTAGAGCTGTGTTCTCCTTTTTGTCGACCTCTTGGAATCCCACTGCATCCGGTTGTCTTACTGTCGACAGGTCCCGCTGATCTTTAGGCTGGTCAGTTGAACAGACGAAAGGCTGTTGAAACGGTGGTTCTTTAGTAATCAATCCTGGTCTTGACTTGTTGGCTGCTACCAACTTAGGACGTTGCAAGACTGCTGGTGTGAATTCCGCAGCTGCAGGGGAAAGGAGGGATGGCTGGTCACGAGACGTTTGACTTGACACTTGACCTATGGCCGGGTCTCTCGATTCTTCTAAACTCTCTGACCTGAGCTGGTGAAAGGGCCGACGGGGTCGCCGCCGGTCAGGGGCAAATCTGCTTCCCTTAACTAGAACACCACCGGGGCCTGTGACATTGGCAGCTTCAGTGCCCTTTCTTCCTCCCACTACATCAAATTCTACCATCTCTCCTTCTCCAACGCTGCGCAGAGACTTCCGGGGGTTGCTCCTCTTTATAGCAGACCAGTGGACAAACACATCGCCTTTATGGTCACTTCGGCGAATAAAACCGTAGCCCTTTCGGACGTGAAACCACTTCACCGTCCCTTTTACTTGACTAGCAATAAACTTTCCTTCCGCTTGGCTAAGATTCCACACCTTGTGCTGTACTGCTGCTATTCCTGTGCAGCACCCAATAGCTCTCTGTGTGGATGATAGAGGGCCTCTACAAGGAACTTCCGCCACCCGGCCCTCAGCAGCGGGTCCTTCTAGTTTAAAGGTGGCCTTTCCATCCTAGGGGCCTGACAGTCTCTTGCCAGGTGTCCTGGTCGGCCACATTCCCAACACCAGCGAATTTCGGCCGGATCAAATCTTCTCTGCCGAGGACGGTCCTCCCGGGTAGAACTTGCCGCCTTCAGCTGGTTGATCTCTTCTCTCATCTCCCTCATGGACTCCCTCACATCCCTGGCAAAGTCTCGGAGGAAAGCACTCTCTGGTGTGGGGTCCATTTTCGGAGGCGGTCCCCTGTCGGTAGAGTTGTGTACACTAACGTGAGCACCATCCTCTCCCTCGCGCTGCCACTCTATGGCCTCTCGAACTAGGTCCACTAAGGCGGAATGTGGCTCTGTCCGTATATAGTCTCTGAGGCTCCTTCTTAGCGCTCTATTCTTCAACCCAGACACGCACTAGCGTAGCTATAGGGGTCGCAGCGGTCGCAATTGCGACCGGGCCCCGAAGCCAGGGGGGCCCACGGCCCCCCGCACCACATCAATAAAAAGTTACTATAGTAACTCGGGCCGCGGGCCCCTGTTACTATAGTAACATACTTTACTTACCTTCCTGGTTCCGGATCGCAGCGGAGGTCCTGACGTCAAGCGCTGTGCGCAGCGCATGATGTCACAGCGCTATGCCGCCGCGCACAGCATCGAGACTACAGAACTCCCGCCGCGGCCGAAGAGGAAGGTAAGGTTAGCCCTGAGTGGCGGGGTCCGACTCCCGGGACCCGCCAATCAGCTCGTACGAGAGCTGCTCCCCTTCATTCCTGTCACTTCATTCCGGTCACACTGTGAATCGGTGTCGGCGATTCACAGTGTGGGTGAGTAGTGAAATGAAGGGGAAGCAGCTCTCGTACGAGTGCTGCGGCCCCTTCAAAACAGCTGATTTGCGGGTCCCGGGCGACACATCAGCTATTGATGGCCTATCCTGAGGATAGGCCATCAATGTTTAGGGACTGTACAACCCCTAAGCCTACGATGTAGCAGGCTTAGGGGGCCCATGAGAAAGGATCACAGATTGTGTGATCCTGTCTGCTGGGCCCTGTATCTAAGCCAATCACATGGTAGGCTTAGATACATGGCCCATGCGTGATCCTGTCTGCTGGGCCCTGTATCTAAGCCTACCACACTGTAGGTTTAGATACAGGGCCCCAGCACACAGTAATCTTATACTGTATAAGATTACTGTCTGCAGGACCCTGTATATAAGCCTACGTTGTGGTAGGCTTAGATACAGGGTCCCACAGACAGTATCACACATGGGCCCTGTATCTAAGCCTTAGGGTATGTGCACAGACACTAATTACGTCCATAATTGACGGACGTATTTCGGCCGAAAGTAGCGGACCTAATTACGTCCGTAATTGACGGACGTATTTCGGCCGCAAGTAGCGGACCGAACACACTGCAGGGAGCCGGGCTCCTAGCATTATAGTTATGTACGATGCTAGGAGTCCCTGGCTCGCTGCAGGACAACTGTCCCATACTGTAAGCATGTTTTCAGTACGGGACAGTTGTCCGGCAGCGAGGCAGGGACTCCTAGCGTCGTACATAAGTACGACGCTAGGAGCCCGGCTCCCTGCACTGTGTTCGGTCCGGTACTTGTGGCCGAAATACGTCCGTCAATTACGGACGTAATTAGTGTGTGTGCACATACCCTAACACATGTGTTACTAATCATTTTTTGTGTGTTTTCTTACAGGTTCGGTCGTTGGACTACGGCGGATTCCAGGACTACTTCGATGACAGCTTTTTTTTATTAATAAAATGGTTAATGAGGGTTGTGTGGGTTTTTTTTTTATTTGAATAAAATATTTTTTCTATGTCTTTGTGTTTTTTTTTTAAACTATATTACTACCGCCTTAGTAATGGCCGCCGGCTGATTGACAGCATCCATTGCTAAGGCGGGGCTTAGTGTTAGCGGATGCAGAGGCTAACACTAACCCCCTTTATTACCCCGGTACCCACCGCCACCAGGGGTGCTGGGAAGAGCCGGGTACCATCCAGTACCTGACCATCTGTAGTGATGGTCGGCCACTGGGGTGGCCGCAGGCTGGTATTATCAGGAGGGGAAAGGCCAAAAACAGTGGACCTTCCCATCCTGGTAATGCTGCCTGCTGCTGCTTTATTGTATCTGGCTGGTTATGAAAATGGGGGGGGCCCCACGCCATTAAAAAAAATTAAAAAATTGGAAAGAACGATGTCTGGTCCCCCCCAATTTTCATAACCAGCCAGATACAACACAGCAGCAGCAGGCAGCATTACAAGGGTGGGAAGGGCCACGGTTTTTGGCCTTCCCCAGCCTAATACTACCAGCCTGCGGCCACCCCGGTGCCTGCCCGTCACTACAGATGGTCGGGTACTGGTTTGTACCCGACTCTTCCCAGTACCCCTGGTGGCGGTGGGTACCGGGGTAATAATGGGGGTTAGTGTAGCCTCTGCACCGGCTAACATTAAGCCTCGCCTTAGTAATGGAGGTTGTCAATCAGCCAGCGGCCATTACTAAGGCGGTGATAATAAAGTTTAAAAAGATACAAGCACATAGAAAAAATATTTTATTGAAATAAAAAAACACAACCCTCATTAACCATTTTATTGAGAATAAACAAAACGCCGTCATTGAAGTCCTCGTATCCCAAGTCCAACAACCGAACCTGTAAAAAAAACACAAACACACAAAAATAATCAGTAACAGATAAAGAAGCAAAATTATTATTCTTACCTATCCTGGGTCCAGCGCTGGAGCCGCAATGTCAGCGAGCTGGGCCCTGTATCTAATCCTATCATGTGTGGTACTGTCTGCTGAGCTGTGTATCTAATCCAATCATGTATAATACTGTCTGCTGGGCCCTATATCTAATCCGATCATGTGTGATACTGTCTGCTGAGCCACTGTATCTAATCCTATCATGTGTGATACTGTCTGCTGAGCCACTGTATCTAATCCTATCATGTGTGGTACTGTCTGCTGAGCCACTGTATCTAATCCTATCATGTGTGATACTGTCTGCTGAGCCACTGTATCTAATCCTATCATGTGTGGTACTGTCTGCTTAGCCACTATCTAATCCTATCATGTGTGGTACTGTCTGCTGAGCCACTGTATCTAATCCTATCATGTGTGATACTGTCTGCTGGGCCACTATCTAATCCTATCATGTGTGATACTGTCTGCTGAGCTGTGTATCTAATCCTATCATGTGTGATACTGCCTTCTGAGCCACTGTATCTAATCCTATCATGTGTGATACTGTCTGCTCAGCCACTGTATCTAATCCTATCCATAGTTTATAGGGTCGTAGTGCTATAGATATGCTATGCTGTCTCATATACACACTTTTTTTGGGGGGCGGACACATATGTATTGGGGCTATTTCCCGGACATTTTAAGCCCTGAGGGTATGTTCACACGGCAGCGTCCGTTACGGCTGAAATTACTGTGCTGTTTTCAGGAGAAAACAGCACCGTAATTTCAGCCGTAATGGCATGTGCAGGCGTCTTTTGCTGCGTCCATTACGGAAGTGATTGAAGCTGGTTTTCCATGGAGTCCATGGAAAACGGCTCCATTTACGTCTGAAGAAGTGACAGGCACTTTTTTACGCGCTGCCTTTTGACAGCGGCGCGTAAAAAAAAATGACCGTCGGCACAGAACATCGTAAGACCCATTCAAATGAATGGGCAGATGTTTGCCGACGCTTTTGAGACGCATTTTCGGACGTAATTCAATGCTAAAACGCCCGAATTACGACCGTAAATAGTGTGTGTGAACCCAGCCTTAGTGACGCCCTGGCTGCTGGTGCTGCATTGTTGGGTCACTTAGGAGACCCAGCGATGCAGCTGAAAGCGGACCGTCGGCCATGAGAAGTTTGCGGGGGGGGGGGGGGCCCAGTAAGAATTTTTGCATCGGGGCCCATGAGCCTCTAGCTACGCCCCTGCAGACACGTATTGGTCCCGCAGCACCCTGTCCGGGTCGGGGACAGCCGCGCACCCCTCTTGATCTTTCTTGCTAAGTTGGTTCCACAATCGTTGGAGTGCGACCGAGTACTGCTGGACGGATTCATCTTCCCGTTGACTACGGGTATAGAACTTTTTCCGTAAATCGGTAACTGAGGTAGTGTCTCCGTATAGGGTTTCGAGCCTGGCGATGATGTCTTCCAGAGTCGCTCTTTGACAGACTGGGAGGACTACTACTGCTGCACGAGCATCTCCTTCTAGCAGGCTCAACGCGAGATCCGCTTGGTGTGGGGGAGGTACTTGGTAGAGTCGGGCCGCTGCTCATAGCCTCTCGGCCCAATCCATCAGCGTCACACTCTTTCCGTCATATTTGGGCACATTTAACATGGCTGCCCCCATAGGGAACAGAATTGGGGGTGGGGCTGGGGCACTGATGGCAGGCTCCGCTGAAGTTCCTGGTTGGCTCATCCTGTTCGTGACGCCACGTGATAGGTAAGACTAAACGTGGACACCACAACACTACTCAGTTCTTTTCAAATCAACGGTTTACTGAAAATCACAATTTCAAACAGGCCAAATAACGACAATACAGCATTCAAATCATGTCTCTCAGTAGCTGAGGCACTCGCCCTCGTGGGAGTCCCACCCGCTCTTGGGTGGCTGCGCCTGGCGCTCACTGACCCCGCCCGGCGGGTCTCAAGAAGGAAATGGGCCGTCTCCGCGGATCACTGTGGTGCTACCACTCACACTGCGGAATCCCCAAAGGTGGAAGCTATGCCCCTCGCCCTTTGGCTACGGCGTGAGTCCGGCGGATATATTACCGCGTGCGCCTCCGCGGGTCAGAGCGAGAGCTACTCACTACCACGCGGCATACCACCCTTACCTCTGCTTTCTGCTCCTCTGTTGAAGAAGACGACATATTTTCCCTTGTGTCTCCTGACACCGCTGAGCTGTAGTGAATGTCCAGCTAGTCCTCCTCCAGGAACGTTGAGCCAAGGATCCTTCTCCTACAAATGGCGGCAGCCTGGTCACTGTGCTCCCCCTCTGTCACACAAGTCCTCTTTCTTTTTTCCCCCTGAGTCCCATGGCTCTCACTCCCTTCCACTTCCTGTCACCCAGCTCTGTCTCCTCAGTCACTCGTCATGCAGTGACACCTTGTGGCTGCTAATAATATGACAGGCATACACAGGATAACACAGAAGAAAAATACCACTAAACATGAAAGATGCACGGGGAAGACAGTTCACTTTAGAAGGGCCGTATCACCCCCTTACAAACATACCCTAAGGGAGTCCATCACAGGATTTCCCTTCAGTTGCAGAGCAGACATCCTGCACGCCTCCCTTTCCGTCCCGACACTGAGCAGGATCTTATTACAATGTCGACGGGAGAGTGGAGAGCAGGGGAGGGGGAATGCAGGCAACAGAGGGACCAGGGTCAGTGCCTCCAAAAGAATTGGGGACACTTGAGTATAACACTAAGGATACACCAAGCTAAGAAATTGCTAAAAATCTTGTCGAAGCTACACTTACAGTGCGTTCATAAAGTCTTCAGAATTTCCCCCCCATCATTCTGCACTCAATACCCCATAATGACATAGTGAAAACAGAATGTTAGTAATCTTTGCTAATTTATTGATAAGGAAAAACTAAAATATTGCATTGACATAAGTGTTCAGACCCTTTACTCAGTACTTAGTTGAAGCACCTTTGGCAGCGATAACAGCCGCCAGTCTTCTTGGGTATGATGCTACAAGGTTTGCACACCTGAATTTGGGATACTCTTCTCTGCAGATCCTCTCAAGCTCTGTCAGGTTGGATGGGCACAGGCGGTGGACAGCCATTTTCAGGTCTCTCCAGAGATATTCGATTGGGTTCAAGTCAGGGCTCTGGCTGGGTCACTCAAGGACATTCACAGAGTTGTCCCTAAGCCACTCCTGAGTTGTCTTGGCTGTGTGCTTGGGGTCATTGTCTTGTTGGAATGTGAACCTTCGGCTTAGTCTGGGGTCCAGAGCACTCAGGTTTTCATTAAGAATATCTCTGTACTTTGCTCTATTTATCTATTCCTCAACCCTGACTAGTCTCCCTGTCCCAGCCGCTGAAAAACACCCCCACAGCATGATGCTGCCGCCACCCTGCTTCACTGTAGTGATGGTATTGGGCAGTTGATTAGCAGTGCCTGGTTTCCCTTATAATTGAGGTAAAAAAGTTAAATCTTGGTTTGATCAGACCACAGAATCTTGTTTCTCACAGTCTGAGAGTCCTCCAGGTGGGCTTCATGTGTCTTTAACTGAGGAGAGGCTTCTTTCTGACCACTCTGCCATAAAGCCCAGACTAATGGAGTGCTGCAGTGATGGATGACCTTCTGGAACTTTTTCCCATCTGCACACAGGATATTTGGGTTCTTGGTCACCTCTCTTACCAAGACCCTTCTTCCCCGATTACTTGGTTTGGTGGGGCAGCCAGCTCTAGGAAGAGTCCTGGTTATACCAAACTTCTTCTATTAAAGAATTATGGGGGCCACTGTGCTCTTTGGAAGTTTCAGTGCAGAAGAAATGTTTCTGTACCCTTTTCCAGATCTGAACCTCCACACAATCCAGTCTGAGCTCTACAGGCAGTTTTCCTCCTCATGGCTTGGTTTTTGCTCTGATATGCATTGTCAGCTGTGAGACCTTATATAGACAGGGGTGTGTCTTTCCAAATCATGTCCAATCAAATTACTTTACCTCAGGTGGACTCCAATCAAGTTGTAAAAACATTTCAAAGATCATTTAGAGAAATGGGAGGCCCCCAGAGCTAAATTTCAGGTGTCATAGCAAAGGGTTGGAATACTTATGTCTATGCGAAATGTGTTTTTAATTTTTAATACATTTGTAAAATAAATTCAAATTCTGTTTTCACTTTGTCATTATGGGGTATTGAGTGAAGAGTGATGGCGGAAAACTAGATTTTTTTTATTTTAGCACAAGGCTTCAACATAACAAAAAAAGGTGAAAGGGTCTGAAGACTTTGCACTGCATAGATGCACCTCGGAAGGAGCCCTCATTGTCCGATATTCTGAAAGTGATCATTGGGCTGTCGGTGCAGATTGCAGAAGTCAGAACTGATATATCATTAATAAAAGACGATATGTCCAATGTCAAAGAAAGGATATCACGGTCAGAAGGAAGAATAGCCATATTAGAGGACCAGATTCATAATATGAATTAAGACAGAGCTGATCTGAGAGCTCAGAACGGTCATGGCCGCTAAAATGACCGACCTTGAGGATCACTCGAGGCGACTAAATATTAAAAGTGTGGGATACCCTTAGGGAGCTGACTTTACAACAATGTGGTCCGTAAGGACATTCGGGATGGAGAATACGTTGAAAATATTTGGGATTCAGAGAGCTCATCATATCCCCCTGTGCCCCCTACCTCCATGGGCATGACCCAGACCCATATAAGTCAAATTACTATTCTTCTGACAGGTCCAAAATTCTGAGGTTGGTAGGTCACGGGACTTAGCTCACAATGGCTACAAGATGTTGTTGTTCCCAGACTTTTCCTCAGTAACACAGAAAGCTAGGCAGTGTTTTGTAGACGACAAGAAGCATATGCAATGCTTTACCCTGCAAAATTAATAGTGGTGTTTAAAGCGCAAACCCATTTTTTTATGTCAGCCGCCGAAACTGTAAATTGGCTAGGCATTCGTTAAATGTATTAGCTCTTGATCAGGATTAAATTAGTCTATTTTGTAAAATTTATGGAGTTAGCTGGGGAGTGCGGTGGGGGTAGATGGGGTTATTCATCAGTTGAGAAACCTGCCGCAAAGAATACTTCTTCTCTGGAGGATGCGGGTTGGGGGTAGGTCACAAAAGGCTGTGGAATGGGTGTTTTTTTTTTTCTCCCTCTATTCTACTCAGGGGAATATGAAAATATTATCATGGAATATTAGAGATATTAAAGGGAAATTTAAAAGACTACCTATATTTAGTGCACTGAAGATCACCTTCCTGCAATTAATGGTCTGTTAGAGATGCATTTAACTAAAGGCACTGCCCATTTGGTCACCTTAGAGTTGGGATACAGAAAATTTTCACTCGTTTAACATGGAATATTAAAGAGGTATTGGTATTCTCATGGACACTAGGATTGAACTGGTGGTTCTATCCTCACATATTGATGACCATGGTCAATTAATTTTTTTAAATCGTAATAAACAAGGCACTATATGGGTGTTCGCGGTGATACATATAACGCCCCCACCTATTCCCCTAGGGTTCTGATATTCTTTCATGATTTTTTTTTAATTGCCCTGCGGTTATAATATGAGATTAAAATAACATCTTGGACTCCAGTCTGGATCGAGATAAGGAGGGACATGCAAAAGCAGAAGGGGAGGACACTACATTTGCAAGATTAAAGATTGCGTTAGGGCTACGATCTCTGGCGAATTCGGTACTCGAAGAGGCGCCAATACGATTTTTATAGAGGTTCTCAAACTATTATCAAGAATAGGTTTGGTGTTCGGCAATGCTTCTTTTCTCCCCAGAGTGAGGAAGGTTAGTTATCTAATGAGGGGTCTCTCGGACTACTCAACAGTTCGTCTGGATTTAGATCTCTGCCTTCCTAGCAGGAATTCACAGTTCAAGCTCAATGCTCATTGATATCTCTGACAAAGACACATGAAGAGATTGCGGGCAGAATTAGACAATTCTTAGATGCCAATGTGCCTTCATCAGAGATACTCTGTGTATGGGAAGCCCTCAAGGCTTTCCTTAGAGGAGTATACATTTCCGATATTAATGCCCTAAAAGAGTGTTTTTAGACAAGAGGAAGCTGCTGTTATGAGTAGGATGGATAATAGTGAAGTAGCCTACGTTAATAATCCTACTAAGCCAAATAGGGGGAAGTGGGAGAATAGGCAGAATAGGCAAATACAATTATGACAAAGTTAATTATCTGTATAATGCAGGTATTCCAGGAAGGGCTCTGATGAACTGAATAATCAAAAATCTATTAATTTTGTTGGGATGATTAGGGCCCCAAATGGAGAGTTGATGAGTGACTCTGATAAAATCCTTAGTATATTTAAGTTACACTTTAAGGAGGTGCGCACCTCTAAGCTTAGTACACCAAATGCTGAAATTCAAAAATACTTACATAATATTACATTACCACAATTGTCTCAAGAAGAGAAAGCTATATTAGATAGGCCCATATCCTTAAAGGAGTTAGAGGAGGCTCTGTGTACTACCAAATGGCTAACACATCATAGACTACACTATGCTCCTACCAGGTTAGTATAAATGGGCCTGAGGTCGACTTTAGAATGTCCAAAGTGTTTTTCCAATAATGAAAACATTGATATTTGAGATGCCCAAAGCTATGGCACTATTGGGAAATGATTATGGAATGAGATTAATTGCACTTATAAATTGAATATATCTTTGGATATTAAATTGTTTATTCTTGGTAACGATGGCCTTAAAATCTCTATAAACGACCAAATGGCAGTCCTGAGGCTGCTAATGATGGCAAGGGTGGTATTAATCCAATACTGGATGTCTCCACGAAAACCTCCTTTTTTGTATTGGAAAAATCAAGAATCGTGTAATATATGGTTTGAAAAATGGATTTAATCAAGAAAATACGTTCTATTCTACAGCATGCTCTGAATTTTGCCCAGAAAATGTTCACCAGCATGGGGATGAAATTTGTTAAAATCTCATCCACATAGCCGGTACTGTAATCTGCTGTGTCCCCTATAGCTACGCCACTGCATGCCATCCGTCATCTCCATCTACTTTTCTTCTGTTCTATAAAATGGCAGCCACAATTTTCAGCGAAAGTCTGAAACTTCTTAACACCAATTAGATTAGTGTAGAAACGAGCTCTAGTTATAGGGGTTGTGTCGCTGTGCTACTCTACTTCCGTAATTCACATTCACTTGGGAGTTACAGGACAGCGTCGGGAGACCCCGATTTTGGAGATAGATGAGGGTCTAGAGCTGGGACCGGAATCTTTCAGATATTTATGGCATTTCCTGTGGATATACCATAAAAACCTGTCATGACACAATTCCTTTGAAAATCAGTTATGAATTCTGTCCCTGTAAGGACTAACAAACATTGATGGAACCATTAGCGAATGCGAACATCTGGTATTTTAAACAGGAATGAATTCTTCCCCTTTTACACCTTGCCGACATAAGGAGAATAAAATGCAAGCAAAAGTCCACTTTCACAACCAAATTTTGTTCATGTATCTAAAATTTAAAAAACATCTCCTTTTTTTGCGTCTACAGCCCCTATACATATTGATATGTATATACTTATTGATATTGTCACCCATGTGTCCCCTAATTTTTGGTTACCTACCAAATGTAAGTTAGTAAGAATAAGGCCGATTTCACATGAGAGTAATACGGAAGTTTTTTTTGTGCCCGTATTACAGACGCAATACTATGACCTCCCACCCTTCATGAGAACCGGCAAGTCCGGGTGTTGCATCCATAATATGGGCGCAATAAAGCAGCCATATTATGCTCGTGTAAAAGGGGTCTAATGGAACAGATGGAAGGCAAAATGCTGCAGAATCATACTACATAGTTTGACACTGTAGAAACATAGGTCTGGACAGAAGCTGCATACAAAAAATTATAGGAGATATTTAATTAAGACTATTTGCAAAGCTGCCTTGCGTTTTGCTGTGTTTTTCTGCAATATTTGTGATGTATACCTGTAACACTAAAGGCGTTATTTACTATGCCACATGCCCGTGCTTTAAAATTTACATAGGCATGACTACCCGCGAGTTGCGGGTTCATGTGAAAGAGCATGTTAGGGATATAGAGAACGCTAAAATAGTAGAAGATTTGGAACAACTAAAAACAATTCCTAAACATTTTCGACTCCACCACTCGAGTAATTCGAGATTGTTGAAGGTCAAAGGTATTGATCACATCAATATCGATATGCGAGGAGGTGATCTCAAGAAACTTCTCCTACAGAGAGAATGTAAGTGGATTTGGAGGCTTCAAACTGTACATCCTAAGGGCCTCAATGAGACCACTGGGTCCTCCTCATTTCTGTGATTGCCAGTTCATTTTAGTGGTGTCGGGTACATTTCATTTTTTATCTTCTGTTTGTGATTTTAACTAATTATATATCTCTTTTCATACAGATTGGATTTATACTGCATAATCCTATTGTCACATTTGGAGTCTCCATCTCCTTATTTGGGGTTCCTAAATAATTCTGCGCCAATGGGCTTTTCCATGCTCATCAAGTAATATTGTTGAAATCCGTGCAATTTTTGAAGAATTTTTGACGAAAAGAGAACTAAATCTAGATACATGTTTCTATTCATATGTGTTTCTGGAAAACTGTACTATTTTTCACGCATTTATATGTAACACATGCATTTGTTTATTTTATAATTTTGCACACTATTAATGCACATATATCTTTATTATCCTTACGACTTAAATATACTTTAGTATTAATATTCATATTTATTCACGTTTATATATTTATTATGTATATCACATTACCATTGTATATATTATAGTGATCGTACACTGCGATTTTGTGCTGTGTTTTTTGTTTTCATTTCTTTGCACCCCTTTTTTACTTTTTTCACTGTATTCATTTTTTTAGTTCTGTACTTATTTTCCTTGTAAATGCATCTTGTAGTTTTGATGATTACGATACTTCAGTATGGATCTCCTTTGTGGATATTAAGGTCATCTATGTATTCATGCATTTATGTACTAAAAACTACCATTGGGCTAATTTCCCCTTACTGCGATCTTGCGTTCTCTGCTCACTGTGTCGCTTTGTGATTGGTGCGTAGTGACCGGCCTCCGTTTCGTCCCACTTGACGTGTCAGACTCTGGACTAACGTGACCGCGTCTGTTGACGCGATGACGTGTATCCGTCTCCGGCCCCTCGTAACTGACACTTCCGGAGGGTGGCCATCTTACTATCCAGAACGACGCGACAAGTAATTATACAGTGAGGTAATGTAATTTCAACGGTGTATTTTTACCTGACCATTGCTCTTGTAATTGGTTAGTCTCCATTTAAATATGGTGAGTTTATTGTTCAACGCCACCCCCAGACGAAGACATTAGCGCCGAAACGCGAGTTGGTGCGGACGTTCGCCGTGTTTCCTCCTGCATCTATTATGGGTATGATATATTCCTTTGATATGCTTCAGCATCCTTGTGTGTAAGGCTGGGTTCACACGTGGCGGAATTTCACTTAAATTCCGCTGCGGACACTCCGCAGCGTTAATCCGCAGCGGAGCCGTTTGTCCATTGACTTACACTTTAATTTAGCAGTGTTCGTTTAGACGAGGCGTAAAATTCCGCTGCGGAGCATAGGCTGCGGAGCGTAATTTGGTGTCCGCAGCATGCTCTGTCTGTTGCGGAGCAGTGGCGGACTCATGGCGGAATTTCTCCATTGACTTCAATGGAGATTCTAATTTCCGCAATGAAGTCCGCAGCTGTCATGCACATGTTATGTGTGCTGCGGATCCGTCTTGCTTTTTTAACTTGACATTTCTTCATTCTGGCTGGACCTATGTATTTCTAGGTCTACAGCCAGACTGAGGAAGTCAATGGGGCTCCCGTAATGACGGGAGCGTTGCTAGGAGACGTCAGTAAATAGTCACTGTCCAGGGTGCTGAAAGAGTTAAGCGATCGGCAGTAACTGTTTCTGCACCCGGGACAGTGACTACCGATCCCAATATACATCTATCTGTAAAAAAAAATGAAGTTCATACTTACCGAGAACTCCCTGCTTCTGTCTCCAGTCCGGCCTCCCAGGATGACGTTTCAGTCTAAGTGACGGCTGTAGCCAATCACAGGCTAATAACAGGCTGCAGCGGTCACATGGACTGCCGCGTCATCCAGGGAGGTCGGGCTGGATGCCGAAGGAGGGACGCGTCACCAAGACAACGGGCGGTAAGTATGAATTTCTTTGACTTTCACAAGGGAAAGTGCTGTCCCTTCTCTCTATCCTGCACTGATAGGGAGAAGGGAAGTACTTTTACCGCAGTCCGCAGCAGCTAGTCCGCATCAATTTACTGCACATTTTGTGCAGATCCGCAGCAGAATCTGCAACGCAGATTCTGTGCGGCATTGATGCGGACAGTTGCGGAGGAAATCCGCCACGTGTGGTCATGCCCTAACTGCTTTCCTCTACCTTTATATTGACCTAATACATGTTCAAATACTATATATTCCTTGTGCCTATATAGCACATTTTTTGTATCTATATTTGGTCCCTTTACTTCAGTCTATATTAAACCTGTTGGAAGGTGTGTCATTGGCACAATTTTGTACTCTTTGTTTATTTGTGAGACACACAGCGTATCGTCCCTTTTTTATCTGTTGGTTTATGGATTCCTCATTTTATTTATTGTTTTTATTATGTAACTTAATAAAGATTTTTCTATTTTTTGCATATCCTTTTGTCTTTATACCACCTGTCTCTTGTAGGTTATATTTATCCTTGATGCTTTCTGGGTATATACTCTAGGATCAGCCCATATAGTTCACATACACTGATTATTGAATCATATGTTTGGGCTATTAGATCCATGCTGTATTTTTGGTTAGGTCATTAAGATTTGCGATGTGTTTAATTTAACATCTGGCCACAAAAAAAAACCATTAAAGTCTAAAATCAAGTGGTGATTTTGTTGCATTTTTACAGGAAGTGCCGTTTTGTTTTTTGTTTTCAAAAAAGCAGCATGCTCTAGATATGAATTTAGAATCTAGATATACTGTAGATATTTTTTTAAGTTCTATAGAGAAGCCTAAGGGAAATAAACGCCATAAAAGTTTTAGAAAAATTAGTACCAAACACAAACTGCAGGATATGATACTAAATATCAGTTGTATGTGTACAATAGCATCGTTTAATTCTAAAGTCCACTTTCAGCAAATTAAAGGGGTTATCTAGGACTTTCAAAATTGGAAGCAGGGAATGTTATTAAAAAGTAAACTAACAGATACTCAACCCCAGAAGTGCCTCTAGCGCTGAGGTCCCGATCTCCATTGCTTCGGTCCTGGATGCTCCTGCAGAGGTCACGTACCGTTTATCTGTAACGTGTTGCTGCAGCCAATTGCTGGCCTCAGCGGTGATGCTGCCATAAATGGCACGCGACCACTGAGGCTGGCGATTGGCTGCAACAGGACAGGACCAATGAACGGCACATGACCGCTGCAGGAGCTTTTGGAGAACGATGACCTAAGTGCTGGTGAAGGGGGCACTTCAGGGGTGATTACAGGATCAAAAAAAAAAAAGTGAAGCAAGGCTAAAAATTTAAAGTGGTTTTAATCACCAGATATGGTCCGCAACGTTTCACCTTCTCAATGAAGAAATTTTCAGGGGGTGATAATATGTTAGTTTACTATTAAATGCCAACCCCTGCCCTGCTGCAAACTTTCAAAGTCCCGGATAACCCTTTAACGTTATTTTATGTATAATAAAAAGTTATACAATTTTCCAATATACTTTCTGTATTCATTCCTTAATGGTTTTCAAGATCTCTGCTTGTTGCTATTCAGTAGGAACATTCATTGTTTACTTCCAGTGGATAAAATTCTGTCCACGGTCATGTGATGGACACACAGGTGCTGGAATCGTTAGAAGACAAAGCTCTGATACACTAAGGCCCTGTTCAGACAGGGTTTTTTGCAGGAGGAAAATTCTGCCTCAAAATTCAGTTTGGGATTTGGAGGCAGATTTTGACCTGCCTGCACGCCGTTTGCCGCGATTTTCGAGGCGTTTTTCGCTCGCGCCCATTGAGTGCTAGTGAATAACAACAAGCTGAGGTCTTGAAAACCGTGTGGAATTAATACAGAAAGGAAAGTAAATTGAAAAATGGTATAACTTTTAAATTATACAAAAAATAACAATTTGCTGAAACCGGACAACCCCTTTAGTACTATAGGCGTCCTACAACAGCTTTTAGTAGCTTATTTTTGTTGTTCTCTGCTTCTGCTGGGACTTCTGAATAATAAAAACCTTAGTCTCTCAGACAACCAACAATATCATGTATCTGGGATGCTGATTTGGTAACCTAGACATCCTTTACTATGACAATTTCGATTTGGCAATTCAAAAATAATATTATTCTCCTGTATTAATGTATTCCAGCATTTCATAGATTTTGATTTCATAGATAAAAAAAATTAATAACAGCAAGATAAAATGCTCTACCGCACCCTAACCCACACATTTTTAACAAATGAAACTTTGCAGCCTAACAAAAACAAAATTGTAAATTTAATTTGAAAAATGACAAGACCACTTCAAAGGCAGGATGTCAAAACACAGTGCACACCATAAAATCATGTTAGTTAGGCTAAAAGGGTAATTCAAGACATAAGGCATGGACCAATGTATAAGTTTATCCAGATTTGCCAACTGCCCAGTAAACAATTAGGACAGTATTAATAATGGTAATTTAGGCTGCGTACAAGAGTTGCGGCTTTGTCACAGATTTGCGAAAATCGTGGAAAAACCACCATAAAGCCAGGTAGGAGAAGCTACCATGTACTTGATAAGTGACATTGAGCTCATCAGCCGGTGTGAGATGGGCTTCACTGTACAGGTGATTACAGTAAAATAAAAATCGACTCCATAGCCATATTCCATTGATATGCCTGCAGGCTCGTGTACTGTTCTGCAGCCATAATTCCTGGAACTAAGCCCCCCATACTCACTGTCCATCTATAACATCTAAGCATAAAATCGCAGCACCCCTTATAGTGAAAATTCAAATCCTTCTATTCACCATATTCATCATTTCAGCTCAATGCAGAGACTTTTTCAAGCCTCACACAGGCTTTAGATGTCAGGGGCACAGTCCTAATCCCGCTAAACTCCTCCAGGAGAGATTAAGAAAAAAAAGCGGCAGTTTTAAAGCATAATAACCTAACTAAAATATTCAGGGGCTCACCAATGTAACATTATGTTTATAAGAGTTCCTTTTTAACTCATTTAATGGGTTGTCTCATCAAGACAATTACTGTCCATACGTTCAGCTCATAATCCCCCTCTATGAGCCTTAGTAAAGAGTTGCTACTTAAAATTGGTTCCTGCTATGGTGGGCCCAACTATGGAATATATTCATTTGAATGGCTGGTATGAAATACTACATTTCCACTGAGGGGAAATATATCTGCTGGACAAAACTCCAGTTGTTTTCACCAGGGGTTTCAGGAGCGGTACCCCTGGTGATAAGCTGATCGCTGGAAGAGCTCTGTTTAGGTGAAGGAAATAGTAGGAATAAGCAGTAAATAGGTTTGACACCTTTTACACAAAAAAAATAAGTCAGATTTACTAGGGTTAAAAGCGAGTGTGGTTTAGGGGGGGGGGGTTTACCACTGACTTTCCAGTACCCCTGATTCACGGTCTGTTAATCAGATTTATTTACATTGTGTATTCGCATTATCCTACATGTATTTCACTTGGCCAATAGTAAACTAAATGGTATGATTGTGGCTGTTACCATTAATGACGAAGAAACATTTTGAAGACGACATGACAAGTGTTCAGACCGTTTAAACACGTTTTCACCAGATGGAACGGGTCATGTACGGTTCCATAGATTATCTTTTGCATGTTTGGCTGTTTTGAGTCACACAAGAGAGAGACAGGTATATGGGACATTCAATAATAAGCAAAGAAGCACTGTGTATATTCCAGATTATGTTATGGCGGGTGCACAACTCACAGGAACGTGATTAGAAGATCCAAAAGTTAAACCCAATAAACATAAGATGTGGCAGCAATGCTAAGGCTGGGTTCACACGACCTATTTTCAGACGTAAACGAGGCGTTTTATGCCTCGTTTTACGTCTGAAAATACGGCCCCCTTACGTCGGCAAACATCTGCCCATTCATTTGAATGGGTTTGCCGACGTACTGTGCCGACGACCTATCATTTACGCGTCGTCGTTTGACAGCTGTCAAACGACGACGCGTAAATTGACTGCCTCGTCAAAAAAGTGCAGGACACTTCTTTGAAACGTAATTTTAGCCGTTTTTCATTGAATTCAATGAAGAACAGCTCAAGATATACGAGCGTCACAGACGCCTCGCATAATGCGAGGAGGAGCTTTTACGTCTGAAACGACGGAGCTGTTTTCTCCTGAAAACAGTCTGTCATTTCAGACGTAAAAGCCTGCTAGCGTGTGCACATACCCTTAATAGTGAAAATGTAAATCCTTTCATACACTATATGCAATGCTTCAGCTCACTGCAGAGACTTTTTCTGAGCGATTGGTATAGAGACTTAGGCCCTATGATAGAATGTATACTTTTATATTTAATTTCTCATCGGGGAGCTGTGTCTTTAAATTCTAACCAAAAAATAATTACATTTCATATTATACTATACTCTCAAGCTTTTTATAAAGAGGGCTGCAGGAATTATCCAGGCTGGCCCAGATTAATATAACATGGGACTGTCTTATGCTGAAGTACTATTGTGACTCAATTATTGAGATTGCAAGAAATAAAAGTTAATATGATCTCTGCTTCGCAGTATTATGGAGAATGTATTTTCTCTGGTATAAATGAAGCTCTCCTCCCTGGTGTCCTGGTGGGAGTTCTCTTTCCTCCAGGGAAAATTGGCTAGATAGAGGAAGAATTTTGGCCACTTAGGGGCTATTCCTATATGTAGGTAAATCAAAGCTGAAAAAATTGTGTCAAACATTTAATGTCCATTATAACAAATTCTCTTAGATCTGCTGAATAAATAGCTTTTCTTATTAAGAGGATATTTGGTATACATGAGTAAAAACTAGCCACATAACACGTTACCCAACAAGTATCAGCAGACCACGTGAAGTCATAAAATGCCTTGAGTACCTCTTTACTATCTTTTAGCTATCCAGAAATTCTGTGAGAGAGGTTGCAGATGTTCATCAAACCTTTGTGAATTGTTGGCATCCCATAAAAAAATGGAAGTGATCGCAAAATCTGTTAAAAAAAAAAAGTGTTCCCAAACAAACACCTCTTTATTATTTTCAATTCCACAAAGTACATTACATTAAAAATAGAGTATCATACGAGCACCTTCTCTTAATAAATCTTTTTAAGATGTCCTGGGGGGGGGGGGGGGGAGTCAGGATCCCTCGTAAATTTGCAGTATGTGTTTTTATTGTCTAGAATGGCAAGGACTTGTTTGACATACAGAACAACTTCCACACCATTCATACTTTACGTAGAACAGTATTTTTATTTTCTCAGATCGTTAAAAGCTTTAAAAGGTGTCAGGAAGATAAATTCCTTTTCTTGTATAAAGGGGTATACAGTAGATGTTCTATCATGACACTGTTTCAGATCTTTTCCAACTCGGAACTAAAATTCATTTAGTGCTGACAACCCTGATTGTAAGATAGTGAGGGGCATGCTGGAACGGCTTCTGTGACTACAGCTTTATGAAGGGGGGGGGGGTCCTGTTTTAACTACTGGGAAAGT
Organism: Rhinoderma darwinii; assembly: GCF_050947455.1. NCBI lineage: Eukaryota > Metazoa > Chordata > Amphibia > Anura > Rhinodermatidae > Rhinoderma > Rhinoderma darwinii. The sequence goes on along the minus strand of NC_134689.1, from coordinate 193,883,651 downwards.
GGGCTGAAGCCTGCTGTGACTATTGGGGAAGTTATGGGGGGCCAACTACAAAAGTGGGAGGGCTGCTCTGTCTGGGATAGTCAAACACATTTTAATACTATACTGGAGGGGAGGGGGTCGGTAAAACATTAAGTGATGTGTTAGGCCAATTTCATTGTGCAATTTTATTTATTTTTTGGTGCATGAAGGTTGTGTGGTCTCGACCTTACAGAATGTCATTGCTGGCTCCCAGGTTGTGCCATCATTAATAGATTTCCAAATCTTTTTATAATTTTTTTTTTAATTTTCAAAAACTAAGGGAAACCGGAGAGTTCAATACAATTCCTACAGATCTATTTGAAAAGCTGAATATTTCATTTGGAAAACTCTAGACTCTCAAGGACTGGAAAAATCCCAGTAAATAAAAGCTAGAAAATCAGAAACCTGATTTTGCTCCCTGCCCTCCATGTACTCAGAGGCTGTGTGCTGCTCCTACATCAGGCTGCAGGAAGCTACATACATCAGGTGGCAATGAGCTGCGCACAGTGCCGCACCAGCCATGAGGCGAGGTGAGCTGACAGCCTCAGGCGGCGCCACCTAGCCAAAAATGGGGGCGGCATTTTGAGCCAGGGACGGCCTGGACCGGGGGGAGGGGGCATGCCTTATTTCACTTACCTGATGTGCCGCATGATGGGCACGTCTGTAAGAACACTCTTCCTCTCTGATGCTGTATGCAGCACGCGCCGCCATAGAGGAGCAGGTCTGCAGGAGGAGCGGTCGAGCGCTCTCTCCTCAAAGAAGAGAAGTGACGAGATGCACAAAGTGAGTGGTGGCATGTATTAAAAACTGAGCGCCCGCTGACGCTCCTGCCTTCACTAATTTAAAAGGTGTCGGTCAGCCGTAGCTGTGGGACCGGGTCCCGGGTGTGTACTGCAAAGGGGGTCTGGGCATTTTACTGACAGCAAAGGGCTTTATGGGGGGGATTAATCCACCCCATAGAGCCCTCACGTCACTATAATGGAAGGATAGGGGGATGCAGGAGTGGTCTGAGCGTCTGACTTACCGCAGAGGGCTCTATAGGGGGTAGTATTCTGCCCCCCCTTTAGAGCAGTCAGTCGGATGCTCAGACCCCCCCTACCTTGCAGTATAGTAACTAGTGCGGGCTCTATTGGGGGGATTATTCCCCCCTATGGAGCCCACTGCTGTCAGTAAAACGCAGTATTGCAGTATACTCCCGGCCCCCCAGCGTCGTCCGACCCCTTTTAAATTAGATGGGGCAGGAAGCTGAGCGCAGTATAATCCTTCCCCATAAACCTGCCCCCACTAATTTAAATGTTATCGGCCGACGCTGAAGGGTGGGGGACTCTACAAGGGGCAGTCTGAGCATCTTACTGACAGCCGATGGCTCAATAGGGGGGAATAATCTTCCCCATAGAGCCCTCACTAGCTACCATATTGCAAGGTTAGCAGGGTCTGAGCATCTGACTGACTTCTGAGGGCTCTAAGGGGAATCCACCCCCTTAGCAGTCAATTAGACGCCCAGACCCCCACCTTGCAGTATAGTAATTAGTGAGTCCTCTATGAGGGGATTCTTCAGCCCCATAGAGCCCTCGGCTGTCAGTAAGATGCTCAGACAACCCCCGCCCGATCACTTAAATTAGTGGTGGCAGCAAGCGGAGCGCAATACAGCTTCCCACAGCAGTCAGTACCCCCATTGCAGTATAACCCCATCCCCCCATAGCGCCCACAGTAGTTATTATACTGCAAGAGGGGGGGTTCAGTGTAATTGGTGCAACTTTCTAATTACTTTTTATTAAAAATTATTTTTACTTTTTGAGATACAGCTGCTTTGTATTCTGTATACAGAGCAGCTGTATATAGCGATGAATCCTGTATCCGTCAGGTCAGTGGTCCTGCAGGATCGAGCTGTTACCGATCACATTTAAGTTCATAACTTAGATGTGATCGATAATAGATGACCAAATGGATTCACGTCTCAGCGCTAGATACAGCTGCTCTGTATACAGGATACAAAGAAGCTGCATCTCAAAAAGTAAAAATTACTTTCAATAAAAAGTAATTAAAACTTGCACCAAGTGGATTGTGTGGAAGAGTTGTTATTTCAATAAAACATTTTATTTTTTATGTCTGTTTTTAATACTTCATTACCGCCTTAGTAATGGCAGTTGTCCGCTTGAGAGCCTCCATTACTAATAAGGGGCTTAGTGTTAGCCAGTAAAAAGGCTAGCACTAACCCCCTATTATTACCCCAGTACCCACCGCCACCAGGAGTACCGGGAAGAGCCGGGTACGATCCAGTACCCGACAATCTGAAGTGAAGGGTACTGGGGTGGCCACAGGCTGGTACTATCAGGCTAGGAAGGGCCAAAAACCATCGCCCTTCCCACACTGGTAATGCTAGGCTGCTGCTGCTGCTGCTTTATTGTATTTGGCTGGTTATGAAAAATGGAGGGGATCTCACGTAATTTTTTTTCAATTATTTATTTTTAAAAAATTACGTGGGGGTTCCCCCTATTTTTCATAACCAGCCCGATACAATAAAGCATCTGCAGCCTAGCATTACCAGGGTGGGAAGGGCCACGGTTTTTGGCCCTTCCCAGTCTGGTAATACCAGCCTGCGGCCGCCCCGCTACCTAACCGTCGTTTCAGATGGTCGGGTACTGGATAGTACTCGACTCTTCCCGGTATCCCTGGCGGCAGTGGGAACCGAGGTAATCATAGGAGTTAATGATAACCCTTTTTAATGGCTAATGCTAAGCCCCAGCCTTAGTAATTGACCATTGTCCATTGGATTGCAGCCATTACTAAAACCATAATAAAGTAATAAAAAAAAAAATATGATTTTTTTTTTTATTGCAATCAAAACTCCACCATGCAACCCTCTTTCACCATTATATATATTTTTTTTAAAAGTAGATCGAAGTAGTCCAATGAATCTAAAATGTAGTCCAAATGGCTCCAGAGGAACCTACCAAAAAAAAGTTAGCAGTATAAAAATAAAAATAAATTACATTTGCCATAATAGAAACTAGAGGTCAAAGAAAAATAATTCCCTGTCATTTAACTCTGCTACCTATCAACTGAAAGGTCATTCGCCAGCGGGAAATATGTTTCCCCATGGCGAAGTACAAGAAAGTCTGATTACCAGGTGAGGCATTCTTGTACTCCGTCATCAAGAAACATTTTTCCTCCTGGCGGATAATTTTTCCGTTAACAGGTAGCCGAGTTCTTCCGCAGCGGTGTAAGGGGGGCAAACTCGCCAATTGCCCAGTGCCCCCACAATGAGCTGCTACTCCTGGGCCAGTGCTGTGTGCTTGCACCCCAGACTAAAATTTGCCAGTCAACCCCTTGCCATTGGCTCCCTGTTCCGCTGTTTGCTCTTGTAGGCCACAGCCTGGTTTAGGCCTGAGGCCTACAAGAGATCGGGAGCACGCTGATGACGTCAACTTCCCGGCACGATGACGTCACTGCATCATGCTGTCCACCCCGGGCCACTACACTCAGGTAAAAAGGGGGCTGTGTTAAAGAGGCTCTGTCACCAGATTCTCAAATCCCTATCTCCTATTGCATGTGATCGGTGCTGCAATGTAGATAACAGTAACGTTTTTTTTTTTTAAAAACGTTCATTTTTGGCCAAGTTATGAGCTAATTTATATATATGCAAATGAGCTTTGAAATGGACAACTGGGCGTTTTTTTTTCGTTATGTCCAACTGTGTTGTATTGTGTGTTTTTAACTGGGCGTGTTTTATGTGTATGACGCTGACCAATCCGTGACCAGTCAGTGTCATACACTCCTCTCCATTCATTTACAAGCAGCACAGCGTTCTTACTAGAACGATGTGCAGCCAGATACACAAGTGTCCTGATAATGAATACACATGAAATCCAGCCTGGACGTCATGTGTACTCAGAATCCTGACACTTCTGACTCTTTTCTGTGAGATTGCAGCAAGCCACTCGTAATCTCGCGAGATTACGAGGTAAACGAGATTTCGTTTCTATTGCGAGTCAGAAGTGTCAGGATTCTCAATACACATGATGTCCAGGCTGGATGGTCATGTGTATTCATTGTTAGGACACTAGATTAACGTTAATCAAGTGTCCTGATAATGAATACACATGACCATCCATCCTGACTCTTTTCTCTGAGATTTCCAGCAAGAGAAATGAAATCTCGTTTACCTCGTAATCTCGCGAGATTACGAGTGGCTTGCTGCAATCTCACAGAAAAGAGTCAGAAGTGTCAGGATTCTGAGTACACATGACGTCCAGGCTGGATTTCATGTGTATTCATTATCAGGACACTTGTGTATGTGGCTGCACATCGTTCTAGTAAGAACGCTGTGCTGCTTGTAAATGAATGTAGAGGAGTGTATGACGCTGACTGGTCACGGATTGGTCAGTGTCATACACATAAACATGCCCAGTTAAAAACACAATACACGCCCAGTTGTCCATTTCAAAGCTCATTTGCATTTATATAAAATAGCTCATAACTTGGCCAAAAATGAAAGTTTTTTAAAAAAAAACACGTTACTGTTATCTACATTGCAGCGCCAATCACATCCAATAGGAGATAGGGATTTGAGAATCTGGTGACAGTGCCTCTTTAACCCCTTCCCACAATTGGGCGTAACTGTACGCCCGAAAACCAAGTGACTTCCCGCAGACGGGCGTACAGTTATGCCCTGCAGATAAAGCGAGCACAGGAGCTGTGTGCGCTTCATCTTCAGTGGCTGTCAGCTGTAATACACAGCTGACATGCCGCTGCAATGGCTGTTGCCGCCGATCGCAGCCATTTAACCCCTTCAATGCGGCTGTCAATGACGTCCGCCGCATTGAAGTGGTTGACAGAGGGAGGGAGCTCCCTCTGTAACCCCCGGGCCCCCCCCCCCCGCGATGGAACGCGGGTGGCGATTGTTGCTATGGCAACCAGGAAGCCGTTACTAGGCTTCCTGGTTGCCAAGGTACGGTAGCCTATTAGGTCCTGCCCGAGGCAGGACCTAATACGCTAACTGTCAAATTAAGAATGACAGTTACGATGCACTGCACTACATAAGTAGTGCAGTGCATCGCAGCGGGGATCAAAAGACCAGATCTTCAAGTCCCCAGGTCAGTGTAAAAGAAAAAGTAAAAAATGTAAAAAAAAAATTGAAAAAAATAAAAAAAAATAAAAGTTAATAAATAATAAATAAATAATAAAAACAACACTTGCCCTGTTTCCCTGATCATCTCCTTTATTATTAGATAAAAAATGAAAATATGAAAAAAAACTATACATAATAGGTATCACCGCGTCCGGAACGGCCTAATCTATAAAAATATCACATTATTTTTACCGCAAGGTGACCACCGTAAAAATTTTTAATGAAAAACAATGACAGCATTTTATTTTTTGGTCATCTTGTCTCAAATTTTTTAATAAAAAGTGATAAAAAAGTTGCAAGTAACGCAAAATGGTACCAATAGAAAGTACAGTTCGTCACGCATAAAACAAGCCATCCCGCAGCGATATCAACTAAAAAATTAAAAAGTTATGGCTGTCACTAAAACATGATTTTTTTAGAAAAGAGTATTTTTACTGTGGGAACGTAGTGAAACGTAAAAAAACAATATCATTTTGGTGCCGCTGTAATCGTATCGCCCCGCAGAATGAAGTTAACATGTTGTTTATACTGCATGGTGAACACTGTAAAAAAAAAAAAAAAAAAAGGAACGTACTGGAATGGCTGTTTTTTGGTTTCCCCATCTCCCAAAAAATGGAATAAATAGTGATAAAAAAATCGCATGTACTCCAAAATGGAACCAATAAAAATTACAGCTCGTTCCACAAAAAACGTGCCCTCACACAGCTCCGTCAACGGAAAAATAACACGTTATGACTCTCAAAACGCAATGATGCAAAATGATGCTAAATGACGGCCCAGACTCATTTTTAGGTCCAGTAGAATTTCACTAAATACCCTACATCAACATTTGCTGGACCCCACAGGTGGACCCCGCAGATGCAGCGGCGATGAGGAAACGTCAGGGCCTTGTGCGGCTTATAGGGCTAGTGAAGAAGTCAAATATAAGGCAACACTGGAGTGCAGATATTTTGTATAATACCCAATAAACCCGGCCTGTGTATAAAGGATTGGTTCAAAGCGTACCACACCAATCCATGGATTCTTCATTCACCCCCATTATTACATCATCCTATTATGTATGTCCTGTTGCACTCCGCCCAGCTTACATATACCCTGATGTACTCCGCACAGTTTACATATACCCTGATGTACTCCGCCCAGCTTACGTATACCCTGATGCACTCCGCCCAGCTTACATATACCCTGATGTACTCCGCACAGCTTACATATACCCTGATGTTCTTCGCACAGCTTACATATAGCCTGATGTACACGCACAAATTACATATACCCTGATGTACTCCACAGTTTACATATATCCTGATGTACTCCGCGCATATTACATATACCCTGATGTACTCCGCCCAGCTTACATGTGCCCTGATGTACTCTGCCCAGCTTACATATATCCTGATGTACTCCGCGCATATTACATATACCCTGATGTACTCCGCACAGCTTACATATATCCTGATGTACTCCTCACAGTTTACATATACCCTGCTGCAATAATCACTGACTCAGTGCTTCTTGCTTCACTTACATCATCGTATCATTGGCACTGGAGCGACTGGTTATTGCAGCACTATCCATATCAGTTCCCTGGTGCTCTGATGCTGCTCTTGCATATAGAGATACATATATTTGTTCTCCTATCCTTCCATAAGGGTACATGCTTTTCTGCATGAGGACTTGATACCATTATACTTACCATACCTACCATCTTTATTCATTATTATATACCTGGCATATATTTTATGATATTTTAATTGTCTATAGTATATACTTGGGAGGGGGGTTTAATTTTGGTATCTTTATTCATTTATTTTTGTATTTATGTGTAATAAATTATTTGTTTTGATAAAATAAAATTACTTTGATCAAATATTATTATATCAAGATTTCTTCTTTGGTTTAGTGCCTTCCCTTCTGAGTCCTGCTGCTTGCCCAAACAGCAGTTTATGACCACATGTTGGGTATTTCCGTACTCTGGAGAAGTTGCTTTACAAATGTTGGGGTGCTTTTCCTCATTTATTTGTTGAAAAAAATAATAATTTTGAGGTCAAACTACATCTTATTGGAAAATAATGTAATTTTTCATATTCACTGCCCAATTATAATGAAATCTGTGAAACACCTGTGGGGTCAAAATGCTCACTACACCCCTAGATGAATTCCTCAAAGGGTATAGTTTCCCAAATGGAGTCACTTTTGTGGGGTTTCCTTTGTTTCGGCACCACAAGACCTCTTCTAACCTGACTTGGTGCCTGAAATATAATTTAAGAAAAGGAAGGGCCAAACATCCTCTAGGTGCTCCTTTGCTTCTGAGGCCGGTGTTTCAGTCCAGTAGCACACTAGGGCCACATGTGGGATATTTCTAAAAACTGCAGAATCAGGGCAATAAATATTCAGTTGTGTTTCTGTGGTAAAAAACCTTCAGTATTACAGGAAAAATGGATTCAAATTTGCACATTTCCCTTCCACTTTGCTTTAATTCCTGTGAAACGCATAAAGGGTTAAGAAACTTTCTAAATGCTGTTTTGAGTACTTTAAGGGGTGCAGTTTTTAAAATGGGGTGATTTGTGGGGGTTCCTAATATATAAGGCCCTCAAAGCCACTTCAGAACTGAACTGGTCCCTAAAAAAATAGGCTTTTGAAATTTTCTTGAAAATTTGAGAAATTGCTGCTAACCTTATAAGCCTTGTAACGTCCAAGAAAAATAAAAGGATGTTCAAAAAACGATGCCTATCTAAGGTAGAAATATGGGAAACGTTAGCTAGTAACTATTTTGTGTGGTGTTTTTCACACAAAAATATTGAATATATCGACCAATTTTTTTCACTAACTTAAAGTACAATATGTCACGAGAAAACAATCTCAGAATCGCTTGGATAGGTAAAAGCATTCCAGAGTTATTACCACATAAAGTGACACGTCAGATTTAAAAAATGAGGCTGTGTCATAAAGTCCAAAAGTGGCTGCGTCCTGAAGGGGTTAAACCATTTTCAGTGTTAATGCTGCGTTGTTGATCTACGATACTAAAGTAATACAGTAAGAATTCTTTAAATCTTTTCTATACTTCAAACAGAACTTTAACAAATAAACAACAAAAGTTTTCCTATTACATTTTTTTATATATTGCGTGTTTGTTGCGTAAAGCTAGTAATGAGAAAGCTCTGATAGATTTGGAGGGGGGCGTCTTTTTATAGTTCGCCTCAGGCAGCAGAGGGGCTAGGTTCACCCCTGGCTGCGCATATGTACTTGCAGAAGACATATCCTTGGAGAGTGTGAGAATTGAGTACATAGGGAAGGGGAAAGCCTTGCTGTGATTAGTGGGACATAGTCCTCCTGCTTAGATGTGTGTAGGTGGCAATGGTGGATCATCATAGGACGTTTTGGGCGGCCGCCCGCGGCCCAGGACTCCCATGGCCGTCCAAAATAGATTTGTTGTGTTTTTGCCGAGAATTGGCAAGAACCGCAACAAAACTGCATTGTGTATGTCCTGCAAAAGGACCTTTAGACATAAGGTACAATGGCCTTATCCCTGAAGTTCTTACTACTGCTTAGAGACCTGCTGGTCACATGACTGCAGTTCCATGAGCAGCAGCAAGACTCCAGAGAGAAGACTGAGGTGAGCGGCTATGTAAGTATAAGGGGATGGATTTGTTTAGCGGGACTGTATTTAGGGGGTCTGGTCTGTATTTAGGAGGTTTGGTGTCTGTATTTGTTTAAGGCGTTTAGGGTCTGTATATTTAGGGGTCTGTGTTAGTTTAAGGGGTCTGTATTAGTTTCAGGTCTGGGGTCTGTATTAGTTTATGGTGTCTATTTAAGGGGCCTGTTCTAGGGTCTATTAGTTTAGGGGTCTTTATTTAGGGGTCTGGTGTCTGTATTAGATTAGGGGTGTAGTCTGGGGTCTGTATTACTTAAGGCACAGGTATTAGTTTATGGGGTCTGTACTTAGGGGGCCTGGTCTAGCGTCTGTATTACGTTACGGGTCTTTATTTAGGGGTATTAGTTTAGTGGGTCTGTATTAAGGGGGTCGGGTATGTATTTAGGGGTCTGGTCTGAGGTCTGTATTTATTTTGGGTGCTTGTTCTGCCATCTATTTGTTTAGGGTGGTCTGGTCTGGGGACTGCACTAGTTTAAAAGGTCTGGGGTCTGTATGTATTCTATGATCTAGTCTGGGGTCCAAATTTATTAGTCTGAGTAAAAGGGGTTGTCCGGGCACATCGATAGGTCATCAGTATAAAAACTGGTCTGTGCCCGGACAACCCCTTTAATGTATGGTTTTGGGCCTTGGTGTCTAAATTTGTGTGTTTCTATAGGCTGGAAATGGCTGCAGAAGTGATGGGCAAAGATGTCTCATCTGGAGAAGTCGCCATAACGGTCTGCGTAAGATGGAAAAGAAAATGACTCCCATCAGAGAAAACATCACTTGTGAGTCACTGGATCTATAGGGGATCTGTCCCCTCTCCTGACATGTCTGTTGTAGGAAATCCTTGTATTCTACATCTCTTTGTGTACCCAGGACTAATAGACAAATGCGTGTTACCATTCCCATTGTCAAGAGGATGTGTACCTATACGGTGTTATACTCTCAGCGATGGTTGGAGACTGTCAGTATGTAGGGACACAGCCCTTTGACAAGGGGAATCGTAACAACCATTTGTCAATGCTCACACAGAAAGGTGGTGTTCACTATAGACACATCCGAGCAGCGGTGGGGAAAGGGGGCCCAAGTTTGTGGAACAGCCCAGGGCCTATTGTCTACTTAATCCGCCACTGGTGGGTGGCATAGGTTGTCCACGCCGTGATCACAAGTGGAAGCAGCTGTCTCCACAAGTCTCCCTACAATGCATAGCCAGACTACTGCCCTGGACTACTTTTATCTTACTAATATATCAGCTACTTGAACATTGCTTTTTTTCCATACTTTATTATAGCATACAATACCTTCTAGCCTATGATATTCCATCATATGAAAGAAAGTTTTGAATGAGAATATAATATAAGGGCTGGGCTCCAGGAAAGAATGAAAAGTTCATATAGCAGATATTTTTTTTCTATAATAAAGAAATCAATGTAAGTAGATAAAAAAAAAAAAAAAAGTGAAAGTATTTAGTATCTGGGAGCAGGATTCCAACTCTCTAACCTGACCGAATGGAAGAAATTAGATTTATTTTCCTTCCTTTCTAATCATCCCCTGGTTAGGGCAGAGCTTCGTAGATAAGGGGGTGAGGACAATTAAAGTGGGAGATAAGAGCAGGATTGCTGATGTCAAAGCCAGCAGTGAGGAGCATCCTACTTGTAACTTACAGCAGCTGACCGTTTTTTGGACTACGTTTGACATACGCTGGGTAAAGCTCCCAACGTATACGATAAATGTAGGCTGTGATGCATGCCTAACAGTAGCATTCTTGACAAAGTGTACTGCTTGACAAAGGCTGCATTGAGCAGCTAAACGTTGCACTACTTCATTGCACATATGGGAGAATAAACCCATCTATTTGATATTTTCAACTTGGAGTGCGGACGTATATGTCAAACTCTCATAACGGTTTTCTTGACATATACGTTAAATGGACACCTTTATAGCCTATGGGTGCCAGATGCCTCTTTTAGGCATCGGTTGCCCACAGGCGATAATGGCATCCGTTTAATAGATAAGTCATGAAAAGCTAATGAAAAGCTCATGACATATCTGTTTAACAGATGACATAGACTGATGCCATACAGTAACAACGGAAAGTGGTTAAAAAAAAATAAAAATAGGGACCGGTGAAACCACTGTTGACCGACATGAACCAGAAGGTAGTAATGCAGGCAGAATTTAATTACGGCTACGCGTTTCAATGCTAAACCAGCGTCTTTATCAGGCAATTAAATATGCAGAAAACAAGCAGAACATTTATAGTGTGACAGATGATGCAAACTTTCAAAGGAACCAAAGTCAGACTGACGAGTAACGTTATGAAAGAGTTTTGCATTCTTCCTAATCCATCTAAACTGACCAAAGGGAATATTCCTTAGACAAGGGGGATAGTGGGCACTCTTCGAATGCAAGTAGCTGTTCACATCAACCGTTTTAAAACGTGCATTTGTGTCTTTAATAGATCTACTACCTTCTGGTTCGTGTCTGATGTCAGCGGCGCTGTTTCACCGATCCCTATTTTTTTACCACATTCCAATTTATAAACGTAGGAGGAGACATTAGTCTACCGATAATGATTGAGCTACAGCTGACAATACAAATGAGTTCTGCCTACACCAGGGTTGTGCCTGTGATTGCGCAACCACACCAGATGAGCACATCTGCCACACTTCTGTTTTCCTCCCAGAAACCTACTGTTAACCTGCACCACGTTGCGCCGTGTTCCTTTTTTGTTCTAGATACTACAGTAACATCGGTCACTCATAGGCTATCATATTAAAAAAAGAAAGCGTTTTTTTTTTATTGTACTCTGAATGATTGAAATGGCATAGTAGACTACGCTCTTCGTATATTTTGCTTTTGAGAAATATTAACGTTTACCGGCCAGATGGAATCAAAGCGCACATTCTTTTGGCCTTTCTGAAAATTAAGCCATATGGACATGCTAGGCACGCAAAACATTAATAGCAAAAGCTGTGATGTAAACAGGGCCTTACACTGCAGCAGGACGTCTCATAGAAGTACAATCACTGTATTACAAGTAGGAGAAGAGGTGGAGCATCAGGAAGATCTTTCTGCTCTTTTCATAAATGTATGGATAGGGGAAGCAGAGGGCAGGGCTGTGCTATCTGTGTATGCACATCCTCTTCAGATGACAATAGCTGGGAGACTTAAAGGGGCTCTGTCACCAAATTATGTGCTCTATCTCCTACATAATGTAATCGGCGCTATAATGTAGATTATTTAGAAAAAGGATACATTTTGTCCAAGTAATGACCTATTTTAGATTTATGCTAGTTACTTTCTTAATGCCCAACTGGGCGTTTAGCTTTTGACCAAGCGGGCATTGTAAAGAGAAGTGTATGACGCTGACCAATCAGCGTCAAACACTTCTCTCCATTCATGTAATCAGCACATAGTGATCTTGCGAGATCACGATTTGCTGTCACTTACTCACACATTAACTTTATTCACTCTCAAGACACTTCAGTAAAGTTAATGTGTGAGTAAGTGACAGCAAATCGTGATCTCGCAAGATCACTGTGCTGAGTACATGAATGGAGAGAAGTGTATGATGCTGATTGGTCAGAGTCATACACTTCTGTAATGATGGGGGTGGGGAAACAGACAAGTGAGCCATAATCTACCCGCCACTCAGTCCCTGTCTACTTGCAACGACCCGCCCTAGGCGACGGGGTACAACTGGGCGACGGTCCTTACGCTCAATAAGTGCACGACAGACAAACAGACCAGGGTACACAGAAGCTAAGGGAAAAGGGGCAGTTGCCCACGGCAACACCGTGAGCAACAAGAGTAGTGAACGAGCCGAGTCAAACCAGGAGTGTACGAGGTACCAAACGCAGAGCAGGAGAGTAGTGAACGAGCCGAGTCAAACCAGGAGTGTACGAGGTACCAAACGCAGAGCAGGAGAGTAGTGAACAAGCCGAGTCAAACCAGGAGTGTACGAGGTACCAAACGCAGAGCAGGAGAGTAGTCAGTAAGCCAGGGTCAGTATGAAGCAGGGTCAAATAGTTCAAGAAGCTGCAGCAGGGCCAGGAAACCAAACGAGAAGAATCACAAGCAAGGAGGAACAGGAAAGGCAGGTATAAATAGACAGAGGGCGGGAGCTAGCTCCGTCTGGCCAGGCTGTAATAGGCTCTCCTACTCCTAAGCCTGCCATCCTGAGTGGTGGAAGATGGAGTCAGTCTCACAGACATAGAAGCAGGTGCAGACTGATTACCTATGGGCGTTGACACAGAAGCTGTGCCTGGCAGATCCTTTACAGTACCCCCCCCCCCTTTTATGAGGGGCCACCGGACCCTTTCTAGATGGACCTGGTTTATTGGGGAAACGAAGGTGGAACCTCCTGACCAATACCCCAGCGTGAACATCCCGGGCGGGTACCCAAGTCCTCTCCTCAGGCCCGTATCCTCTCCAATGGACCAGGTACTGGAGGGAGCCTTGGACCATCTTGCTGTCCACAATCTTGGCCACCTCGAATTCTACCCCCTCAGGGGTGAGAACGGGGACAGGAGGTTTCCTCGAGGGAGCCAAGGACGGGGAGCAGCGTTTAATGAGGGAGGCATGAAACACGTCGTGTACTCGAAAAGATGGGGGCAACTCCAGTCGCAAGGGGACAGGATTGAGGACTTCAATGACCTTGTACGGCCCTATAAACCGGGGAGCAAACTTCTTGGACAGGACTTTAAGGCGCAAGTTCTTAGACGATAGCCACACCAGATCCCCGACCATAAACAAGGGGTTAGCAGAACGTCTTCTATCTGCCTGAGTTTTTTGTATGCTCTGGGACGCCTCTAGGTTCTTCTGAACCTGGGCCCAGACTGTGCACAGTTCCCGATGAACGACCTCTACCTCGGGATTGTTGGAACTACCAGGTGAAACGGAGGAGAACCGTGGATTAAACCCAAAATTACAGAAAAAGGGGGAGACCCCTGACGAGTTACTGACCCGGTTATTAAGGGAAAATTCGGCGAGGGGAATGAAGGAGACCCAATCATATTGACAGTCAGAGATAAAACACCTTAAATATTGTTCTAGAGACTGATTAGTCCTCTCAGTTTGGCCATTAGTTTCAGGATGGAAGGCAGAGGAAAAGGACAGATCAATTCCCAACTTCATACAGAAGGCTCTCCAAAACAATGAAACAAATTGTACCCCTCTGTCAGAAACAATATTGACAGGGACCCCATGGAGACGCAGGATATGTTTGACAAACAAGGTAGCTAACGTCTTAGCATTGTGTAGTTTCTTGAGGGGCACAAAGTGGCACATCTTACTGAAGCGGTCTACTACAACCCACACCACCGACTTGCCTTGAGATGGAGGCAAATCGGTGATAAAATCCATGGAGATATGGGTCCAAGGTCTCTGGGGAATGGGCAAAGAACGTAGTAAGCCCGCTGGTCGGGACCTGTGAGTCTTGGACCTAGCACAAACTTCACAAGCGGCGACGTAGGCCTTAACGTCTTTAGGCAACCCAGGCCACCAATAGTTTCTGGCAATGAGGTGCTTGGTACCCAGGATGCCTGGATGACCAGATAGTGCGGAGTCATGATTTTCCCTAAGTACCCTTAGCCGGAATTGCAGGGGAACAAACAGCTTGTTCTCAGGAAGGTTCCCGGGAGCTTAACCTTGATCAGCCGCAATTTCAGAGACAAAATCAGAATCAATAGAGGAAATGATTATACCTGGAGGCAAAATACAAGCAGGATCTTCCTCCGAAGGAGGGCTGGCCATGAAGCTACGCGACCGTGCACTAGCCTTAATATTTTTAGACCCAGCCCTATAGGTAACCAAAAAGTTGAATCTGGTAAAAAATAACGCCCATCGAGCGTGTCTCGGGTTTAGCCTCCGGGCAGATTCTAGGAAAACCAGATTCTTGTGGTCGGTAAGGACCGTTACCTGGTGCCTAGCCCCCTCCAGGAAGTGGCGCCACTCTTCAAATGCCCATTTAATGGCTAAGAGTTCGCAGTTGCCAATATCATAGTTACTCTCAGTGGGCGAAAACTTCCTGGAGAAGTAGGCACAGGGACGGAGATGGGTGAGGGACCTGGTACCCTGGGACAAGACAGCCCCCACTCCCACCTCGGACGCGTCAACCTCCACGATAAATGGCTCCATTTGGTTGGGCTGAACCAGCAACGGGGCCGAGATAAAGCACTTTTTAAGGACCTCAAAAGCCTGGACAGCCTCAGGAGGCCAGTGGAGGAGATCAGCACCTTTGCGAGTGAGATCCGTAAGAGGCTTAGCGATGACCGAGAAGTTAGCGATAAATCTCCTGTAATAATTAGCGAACCCCAGGAAGCACTGTAACGCCTTCAGGGAGGCAGGTTGGACCCATTCCGCCACAGCCTGGACCTTGGCGGGGTCCATGCGGAATTCATGAGGAGTGAGGATTTGACCCAAAAATGGTATCTCCTGCACCCCAAACACACATTTTTCGGTCTTCGCAAACAGTTTGTTTTCCCGAAGGACCTGGAGCACCTTCCTGACATGCTCAATGTGGGAGGACCAGTCCTTGGAAAACACAAGTATGTCATCAAGGTACACTACAAGAAATACCCCCAGGTAATCTCTTAAAATCTAATTTATGAAATTCTGGAAGACCGCGGGAGCATTACACAACCCAAAGGGCATGACGAGGTATTCGAAATGAATCAAAGGAAGGGGATACTGGTTCCTTACAGTGACCTTATTCAAGTTACGGTAGTCAATGCATGGCCTAAGACCACCATCCTTCTTCCCTACGAAGAAGAAGCCAGCACCTACCGGAGAAGTAGAGGGGCGAATGTAACCCTTGGCCAGGCATTCCTGGATATACTCTCTCATGGCTTCACGCTCGGGACAAGAGAGATTAAATATCCTACCCTTAGGGAGCTTAGCTCCTGGTACCAAATCGATAGCGCAATTATATTCTCTATGAGGAGGTAACACTTCGGAGGCCTCCTTAGAGAAAACATCAGCGAAGTCCTGAACAAACTCAGGTAGCGTGTTCACCTAATCAGGGGGAGAAATAGAATTAACAGAAAAACATGACGTCAAGCATTCATTACCCCATTTGGTAAGATCCCCAGTATTCCAGTCAAACGTGGGATTATGCAACTGCAACCAGGGAAGGCCTAAAACCAAATCGGACGATAATACCTGCATCACCAGTACAGAGCACTGCTCCAAATGCATGGAGCCAACAAGGAGTTCAAAAACAGGGGTATGCTGTGTAAAATAACCATTAGCAAGAGGAGTGGAGTCGATACCCACTACCGGGACAGGTTTAGGCAAATCAATCAAAGGAATAGCTAGAGACATAGCAAATTCCACAGACATGATATTAGCAGAAGACCCTGAATCCACGAAGGCACTGCCGGTAGCAGACCTACCACCGAAAGAGACCTGAAAGGGAAGCAAGATTTTATTACGTTTCATATTTACGGGAAATACCTGTGCGCCCAAGTGACCTCCCCGATGATCACTTAGGCCCGGAAGTTTTCCGGCTGCTTATTCCTACGCCTAGGACAGTTGTTCACTTGATGCTTGTCATCCCCACAATAGAAACAGAGACCATTCTTCCTGCCGAACTCTCTACGTTGTTGGGGGGACACGGAGGCCCCGAGTTGCATAGGTACATCCGAGTCTTCCGTGGCAGAACGAAGCAACGGAATCTCGGGAGGCATCATGGGGGAGTCAGAGGAGAAAACACATAAACGTTCACTTTGTCGTTCCCTGAGACGTCGGTCAAGTCGTACCGCTAAAGCCATAACCTGGTCTAGGGAGTCAGAAGAGGGATAGCTAACTAGCAGGTCTTTCAGGGCGTTCGACAGACCCAACCTAAACTGGCAACTTAAGGCAGGGTCATTCCACCGAGAAGCTACGCACCACTTCCTAAAGTCAGAACAATACTCCTCAACAGGTCTCTTATCCTGACGTAAGGTCACCAGCTGACTCTCGGCAAAGGCAGTCTTGTCAGTCTCGTCATAAATGAGTCCGAGAGCAGAAAAGAAAAGATCAACGAAGGAAAGTTCAGGGGCGTCAGGAGCCAAGGAGAAGGCCCATTCTTGGGGCCCTTCCTGGAGCCGGGACATAATTATACCCACCCGCTGGCTCTCAGAACCTGAGGAGTGGGGCTTTAAGCGAAAATAGAGCCTACAACTCTCCCGAAAGGAGAGAAAAGTCTTCCGGTCCCCTGAGAACCGGTCAGGCAACTTGAGGTGGGGTTCAAGAGGTGAGGTGAGGGGCATTACCATGGTAGCATCAGGCTGGTTGACCCTCTGAGCCAGGGCCTGGACCTGTAGGGAGAGACCCTGCATTTGCTGAGCCAGGGTCTCAAGAGGGTCCATAGTAGTGTCAGGGACCAGGTTAGACTAGGTATATGGGCTTGTGATTATGTAATGATGGGGGTGGGGAAACAGACAAGTGAGCCCTAATTTACCCGCCACTCAGTCCCTGCCTACTTGCAACGACCCGCCCTAGGCGACGGGGTACAACTGGGCAACGGTCCCTACGCTCAATAAGTGCACGACAGACAAACAAACAAGGGTACACAGAAGCTAAGGGAAATGGGGCAGTTGCCCACGGCAACACCGTGAGCAACAAGAGTAGTGAACGAGCCAAGTCAAACCAGGAGTGTACGAGGTACCAAACACAGAGCAGGAGAGTAGTCAGTAAGCCAGGGTCAGTATGAAGCAGGGACAAATAGTTCAAGAAGCTGCAGCAGGGCCAGGAAACCAAACGAGAAGAATCACAAGCAAGGAGGAACAGGAAAGGCAGGTATAAATAGACAGAGGGCGGGAGCTAGCTCCGTCTGGCCAGGCTGTGATAGGCTCTCCCACTCCTAAGCCTGCCATCCTGAGTGGTGGAAGATGGAGTCAGTCTCACAGACATAGAAGCAGGTGCAGACTGATTACCTATGGGCGTTGACACAGAAGCTGTGCCTGGCAGATACTTTATACTTCTCTTTACAATACCCGCTTGGTCAAAAGCTAAACGCCCAGTTGGGCATTAAGAAAGTCATTAGCATAAATGTAAAATAGGTCATAACTTGGACAAAATGTATCGTTTTTCTAAATAAAAAACACTGCTGTTATCTACATTACAGCACCGATCACATTATGTAGGAGATAGGGCACTTATGTAGTGACAGAGCCTCTTTAACGAATGACAAGAATAAAACAGTGACTGCCCCCCACTGATATTCCATTTGCAAATATCTCTTTAGCCATGCATTTTCTGAAATGAAATATTATATTTTAACACACATTAGTCTCAATATATAAGTAATGTGTATAATTATTCAGCTTATAAAAATGGCAGAGATTTATCAAGCGTCATCTGATGCCAGTATGTTGTAGTCCTAGAAAATGGCACAACCGGAGTGCAATCACAATGGCACACATGGCATAATATATTTGCTCACTAGACATGTTGAACACTTTTCTCTAAATTATGCAACCTCATGGCTGCTATATTGGTGCATGCCCTGTACTCAATAGGGGAAAATGTACTATTCTTTCTATGGCAGTTTTCTGGCATAGAAAAATTGCAAATGCCTCAAGTCACAACTTGCACAAAATAAATGTAGGAATTAGCCTAAATTTGCATTTGGCATTTAGACTTGAGGCATTTGCGCCATTCATGTCACTTTACTAAAAAGTGGGTGGGGCATAGTGGAAAGGCAGCCCAATAAATTAAGCGCATCTCAAGCTGGATTTACACGAGCAGATATAGCCTATGTTTACAACTATTAAAAACAGCTTGTCAATCAGCATTCGTTACGCCCTTTAAAAAGGAGCAATAATCTTTTAGTATGGGGACGAACGAGCATTACTACCATCGCTCGTCCCCGTGCATTTACATCACGTCGGCAGCACATCTCCCTGTTTACACAGGGAGATGTGCTGCCCACAAGAATTATATTTTAGGCTGCATAAAAGATGCGATCAGCCGATAAACGAGCGTCTCCCCGTTCATCGGCTGATCTTTACCCTGATTTGTCGCAATTTGCAATAGAATTCAGTTTCCTGCATTCCGAATTGAGTTTTTATTATACGTAAAAAAAGCGAGGTTACCACTTTGTCACCTATAAAATAAAGTTATGCAAGTGGAATGGTCTCAAGTTGCTTTAAAATGTGGATATGTATAAATAGGAGCTCAAAACTTTTACAACTGCCTATGCAATCCAAGATTAACGGTATGTTCACATGGCTTATTTTCGGGCCGTAAACATGCCGAACAATCGAAAGCAGAACGACTTCAAACATCTGCCCATTGATTTCAACGGGAAAAATGGCACTCCGTTTCGATGGGGCATCTTTTTTACATGGCCGTTTTGAAAAAAACAGCACGTAAAAAGACGCCCCGTAAAAAGAAGTGCATGTCACTTCTTGAGCCGTTTTTGGAGCAGTTTTTCATTGACTCAATATAAAAACAGCTTTAAAAAAACGTGACTTTGCTTAAAAAAAACACTATTTTCAGATGTTTTTTTTTTTTAGTAAGCGTGTTAACATACCCTAAGTGTTAAGTCTCTACTTGCCATAAAATGTTTGTAAGAGCTCATGTACACGGCCGTATTACGGCTCAGTTTTTATACAGAGCGATAATCAGTCTTCCATAGAGGTTCATGAGCCCTCTACTGTACTTCCGTAAGCCTCAGATTTCAATTTGAGGCACACAGAGGCTTTGACTGTCTGATTCTGTACAAATACAACAGAAAAACAAAATTTGTGGCATGCTCCATCAGACTCTGTATGTATGGAGATATTCCCTCGTAGAAGCAATGCTTCTATGGGAAAACATCTTCAAACAGAGTCTGAGGGAGCCTGTACGGCATTATACTAAGGAGCTGTACAGTCTTACAAAATGTGGGATCTACAACAAATACAGCTGCAATTACATTTTAGAATATTATTTTATTGCATTTAAAATTCACAGAAGACAATAAAATCATGTATTGATCATGTCGTTTATTGTAGGTAATTTTAGACTTGTAGAAGAAAGGAAGTCCGGTTCAGAGATTCACTGGACACTATAAAGGCTTTTATTCAGTGATCATTTCATAAAACACCCGGCATAGTAAAGTGAAATCGCATAACATGCTTACGCGTTTTAAACGCCAATTGCGTTCTTAAATCATATGTTTTGTGAAATGATCATTTAACAACAGCATTTATACAGTCAGGTGGATCGCTGGACCAGACTTCCTTTCTTCTACTACTGCTACACGCTATACCAGAGGGGGGTCTGTGCACCGAACCACTGACAGATAGAGATGAGTTGGAAAACCATTTTTCTTACTTTGCAAATTTTAGATTTGTCAAGAAACAGGAGTTTTATACATAAAATTTTGGGTTGATAGTTGCCTACAGAATTACATACAGGAAATAATTTTTGTTTCAAAATTTCACATTAGAAAGAGTCTAAACAAACTACTGTACATAGAGTCAAACTGGGTCTCATTGTACAGAAAGTATGGTCAGCTGGATATCAAGTCAGTGAAGTACAATCTGGCGGCAAGGTAAATGCTCAGAAGCATGGGGGAAAAACAAGGCTATTGGCTCATTTGTACCATAACAGCTTTCCATGCCTTTTCTTTGTCTAAGTCTCTCAGGGAATTGCTGGAAACCTGCAAAGGAGAAAAAAAACAAAAAAAAACTCATTCAAGCATTGGCTTTTTCAAAAAACAAATAAAATGTGACGATCATAAAATAATCTACCAGGTGTGAGATGGAAAGTAGGGAATTCACTGCACATATGCCAGAAATTTGGATGTCTTTTGCAATGCAAGATTTGAGTTTCGGGCATGGCAACTTCCATTGTTCAGTGGAACAAGACAGCGTTGACATTGAATATGGTCTGTCATGCTATACCCTCAAAAATGCATATTAATAATCAACCTTTTCTCTAGCCATTGGAGTCTCCTGAATCATCAGCCCAGTTTGTCTCTGCTGTCAAGGATGGGAGGAGAGATTAGTTTCTCCCCTCTTGCATATACAAGTTCCTACTTTTTTTTCTCCCATTAATTATTCAGCTCACTCGTACACTCCATTTTTGTATGCCCCATTAGGAGAGGTTAACATTGAAAACTATGGGCCAATACTGCCCATAGAGCTGACGGTTTGAAAAAAATAAAATAAAAATAATAATGAAAAATAAATAAATAGGCCAGATTTGCTAAGACTTGCGTTTTATACGCCAGACTTGCCTTTCTACTCTGATGGAGTAAGATGTGACAGATTTATTAAGAGGTGCAGTGTCTTATATGCAACGCAGCACTTAACGTCCTGAGTGCCGTGTCATACACAACAACCAGACCCTACCTGGCATCAGTACGTTGTATGAGCCATGGCATGCTATGGGGACCCAAAGGGGAGTAGCCTTAAAGAGGCTCTGTCACCAGATTTTGCAACCCCTATCTGCTATTGCAGCAGATAGGCGCTGCAATGTAGATTACAGTAACGTTTTTATTTTTTAAAAACGACCATTTTTGTATTTATGCAAATGAGGCTTGCAAAAGTACAACTGGGCGTGTTGAAAAGTAAAAGTACAACTGGGCGTGTATTATGTGCGTACATCGGGGCGTGTTTACTACTTTTACTAGCTGGGCGTTGTGTATAGAAGTATCATCCACTTCTCTTCAGAACGCCCAGCTTCTGGCAGTGCAGACACAGCCGTGTTCTCGAGAGATCACGCTGTGTCGTCACTCACAGGTCCTGCATCGTGTCAGACGAGCGAGGACACATCGGCACCAGAGGCTACAGATGATTCTGCAGCAGCATCGGCGTTTGCAGGTAAATCGATGTAGCTACTTACCTGCAAACGCTGATGCTGCTGCAGAATCAACTGTAGCCTCTGGTGCCGATGTGGCCGACACGATGCAGGACCTGTGAGTGACGTCACAGATCTGCACTGCCAGAAGCTGGGCGTTCTGAAGAGAAGTGGATGATACTTCTCATCAGAACGCCCAGCTAGTAAAAGTAGTAAACACGCCCCGATGTACGCACATAATACACGCCCAGTTGTACTTTTACTTTTCAACATGCCCAGTTGTACTTTTGCAAGCCTCATTTGCAAAAATGGCCATAACTTGGCCAAAAATGCTCGTTTTTTAAAAATAAAAACGTTACTGTAATCTACATTGCAGCGCCTATCTGCTGCAATAGCAGATAGGGGTTGCAAAATCTGGTGACAGAGCCTCTTTAAGAGCATATATATTTTTTGTTTGATGGGGGTGCAGTGTGATCGGAAGCGGGAATGGGGATATAAAAGGCACAAGGCCCGGTACAGGCCTCTACTTTGCTACGACCCAGAGTGAAACCTATGCCAGCTGATTAGCGCTGTAATTTCTACCTTTTTTTCCAGCATTTATGATAAGTGTTGGCATGCTAAGCCACGCCCCATTTTACAAAAGTGCAGAGACTTTTCTATGCCAGGAAACTAGCGTAGAAAGGTTGATAAATTTCCCTCAATGTCTTCCTCTGCGGTAGCCGTCCCAAAGATCAGAGCATAGGAGACAAAAAAGCATAGTCTCTGCCATATAGTTTCTGAATGTTAAAAGATAACCAAACTGGTCTTAAAAGGTGTTCTGCAAATTAAACGTTTTAGGTCAGTTTCATACCGATTAGCAATATAAAAGAAACTGTAGTCATGTGTTCATAGGAGTTACCTAATAGACATTGAAAATACAGAAAGGGATGATACGTAATTCAAGAAAGAAAAACCAATTTCACAAGAATGTTTTGATTTTTTCAACAGAATACGCCATATGCACGCCTACATTTTGTTTTGATGGAAGCATTTGAAAAGCACAATGTATATTTTCTCTTTACTTCATCTGACACTTACTTCATTACACCTGTAATCAGACTTGTCCAAGTGTGACACATTCCACAATGAATCCTGTAATCTTATTTGTGATTTGTAATGTACACACTGGATGATGGTGACATTCGTGAGGACAGCTTGTACTAGCAGAATCAGCATCAGGAGTAAGAGCAAAACCTCGTGAAAATGCTGGGAGAAAAAAAATTCTACAAGTCACTAATTAGAAATAAAATAAAAATAAACACACAATTTACTGTAATAACATGATTTAAATCATAACAAGGAAAAAAAATAATCAGCTAACTACAATTATGTCAACATGTAAAAAATGTTTTATGACAAGCTAGTTCAAAGCATGTAACGCTTATTTATGGATTAAAGTGTGCGTGCAGGTTTTCGTTCAGCCATAACATTAAAACTACTGACAGGTGAAGTGAATAACATTGATTATCTTGTTGCAATGTCAACAGTCAGTTCTTTAACCCGTTAGTGACCGACGTAGAAACACTATGGGCCGGTCACTAATGGGCCTTATTCCAATGCAATAGACTTTTTACGTCGCTGCATCGGAATAAGTAAACAGAACAGGGAGCTGTCAAATCTCCCTGCTCTCAGCTGCCAGAGGTAGCTGAGGGCGTCCCTTCTCGACCGGGTGAGATCGATATTAGTATCGATCTCACCCATTTAACCCCTCAGATGCGGTGCACAATAGCGTGCACCGCATCTGAGTGGTTTTGGAGAGAGGGAGGGAGCTTCCTCTCATCCCACTGACACCCGGCGATGAGATCGCAGAGTGTCTGTGTCTCCGAGTGCAGCCGGGGGCCTAATAAAGGCCCCCAGGTCTGCCTGTGGTGAATGCCTGCTAGGTCATGCCTCAGGCATGACCTAGCAGATGTCTGTCCGTTTTACACGGACAGGCATAATACACTGCAATACAGAAGTATTGCAGTGTATTATAAATGCGATCGGATCATCGCATAGTGAAGTCCCCTAGTGGGACTAGTAAAAAAGTTTAAAAAAAAGTGGAAAAAAAAAAATAAAAAAAATATTAAAAACTCACTTTTCCCCCCCTTACAAACTGCTTTATTATTAACGAACAAAATAAAGTAAAAAAGTTACACATATTTGATATTGCCGTGTCCGTAACGACCCCAACTATAATCTTATTACATCATTCAACCCGCACGGTGAACATCGTAAAAAATAAAATAAAAAAACATGCAAAAATTGCTGTTTTCTTTGAATCCAGCCTTAAAAAAAAATTTGATAAAAAGTGATCAAAAAGTCGCATCTACTCCAAAATGGTACCAATAAAAACTACAAGTCGCCCCGCAAAAAAAAAGTCCTCCTACAATTGAATCGGCGAAAAAATAAAAACGTTACAGCTCTTCAAATATGGAGACACAAAAACAAATAATTTTGAAAAAAAAAAGTGTTTTCACTGTGTAAAAGTAGTAAAACATACAAAAACGATACAAATTTGGTATCGTTGCAATCGCAACAACCCGCTGAATAAAGTTAGTTATTTATACCACACGGTAAACGGCGTAAATTTAGGACGCAAAAAAGTGTGTCGAAATTGCTGTTTTTTTTTCTATTCCCCTCCAAAAAAAAGTTGATAAAAGTTAAATTAATTCTATGTACCCAAAAATGGTGCTATTAAAAATGACAACTTGTCCTGCAAAAAACAAGACCTTATACAGCTGTGTCGACGCAAAAATAAAAACGTGTATAGCTCTTTGAATGAGACGATGGAAAAACGTAAAAAAAATGGCTTGGTCATTAACGTCTAAAATAGGCTGGTCATTAAGGGGTTAAAGAGGCTCTGTAACCACATTATAAGTGCCCTATCTCCTACATAAGGAGATGGGCGCTATAATGTAGGTGACAGCAGTGCTTTTATTTAGAAAAATTATCTATTTTCACCACGTTAGGAGCGATTTTAGCTTTATGCTAATTAATTTCTTAATGCCCAAGTGAGCGTTGTACAGAGGAGTGTATGACGCTGACCAATCAACGTCATGCACTTCTCTCCATTCATTTAGTCAGCGCATAGTGACACTGTGTTGTTCACTATGTGCTGTCTTATACTGACATATTAGCGTTACTGAAGTGTTTAGACAGTGAGTAGACATTCCTTCCAGCCAGGATGGGATGTCTATTCACAATCCCTGCACTTCTTTAACGTTTGTTTGGTACTTACAGCAGAGCAAGCGTAATCTCGCTGTAAATGACAGGTTACAGCGAGATTACGCTTTGCTCTGCTGTAAGTACCAACGAAGTGCAGGGATTGTGAATAGACATCCCGTCCTGGCTGGAAGGAATGTCTAGTCACTGTCTAAACACTTCAGTAACATTAATGTTAGTATAAGGCAGCACATAGCGAACAACGCAGTGTCACTATGCGCTGACTAAATGAATGGAGAGAAGTGCATGATGCTGATTAGACCAAGTGGGCATTGTACAGAGGAGTGTATGACGCTGACCAAAGTAAAAACACGCCCACTTGGGCATTAAGAAAGTAATTAGCATAAAGCTAAAATCGCTCCTAACGTGGTGAAAATAGATCGTTTTTCTAAATAAAAAGCACTGCTGTCACCTACATTATAGCGCCCATCTCCTTATGTAGGAGATAAGGCACTTATAATGTGGTGACAGAGTCTCTTTAAGTTGGTGTTGGAAGCTGGAAATATGAGCAAGCATAAAGATCTGACAGGCTTTGACAAGTGCCAAATTGTGATGTCTTGAAGATGCTTTGACCCAGTCGTTTAGTGTGAAGTGTTCCTGGTATGCAGCAGTTAGTACCTACCAAAACTGGGCTAAGAAAGGAGAACTGGTGAACCAGCGACAAAGTCACAGATGCCCAAAGCTCATTGATGCACCTGAGGAGCGAAGGCTAACCAGTCTGATCCAATCCCACGGAAGAGCTACTGTAGCACAAATAACAAAAAAAAATTAATACTGGCTATGAGAGAAAGGTGTCAGAACACCGTGAATCCTAGCTTGCTGCATTTTAGGCTGCGTAGAAACAGATCGCTCAGAGTGCCCATGCTTACCCGTCTACCGCCAAAATCGCCTACAGTGGGCATGTGAGCATCACAACTGGACCACAGAACAAGGTGGCCTAATCTGATAAATCACGTTTTTTTACATCATGCGGCTGGGCGCATGTGCATCGCTTACCTGGGGATGGGGAAGAGATGGTACCAGGGTGCACTATGGCAAAACGGCAAGCAGAGCGATGTGAAGCTCTGATCAATGCTCTGCTGGTAAACCCCAAGTCCTGCCATTCATGTGAATGTTACTTTGACACGTACTACCTACCTAAAAAACATTGTTGCAGACCAAGTACAACCCTTCATGGCGTTGGTATTTCCTAATGGTAGTGGCCTCTTTCAGCAGGAAAATGTGCCCAGCCACACTGCAAAGATTGTTCATGGTTCTAGGAACATGACAAAACACCTAAAAAATAAATAAAAATAAAGGAATTGTGGAGTCTATGCCTCGACAGGTCAGAACTGTTTTGGCGGCACAAGGAGGACCCGCAATATATTAGTCAGCTTGTTTTAATATTATGGCTGCCAGCTGCCTAATAGTGTACTACCAAAAAAAAGCTGTAATGCCCACATGCCCATGGTAGGCACTTTCAAAAGGGGTCAGCATTGGCACTCACTGGTCCACAACTACTAAGCCCCAAACGCAGCAAGTTGCCATGCACTGTGTGTTCGACAACTCTATCATAGCCAGCATTAACTTTTCAGCAATTTGTGCTACAGTAGTTCTTCTGTGTGATCAGACCAGAAGGGCTAGCCTTCTCCCCCACACGCATCAATGATTCTTGGGCATACATGACTATTGACAGTTCACCGGTTGTCCTTCCTTGGATCACTTTTGGTAGGTACTACTGCATATAGGAAAAACCCCACAAGACCTGTCATTTTGGAGATGCTTTGACCCATTTGACTAGCCATCACAATTTGGCCACTCAAATCCTTACCCTTGCCCATTTTTCCATACTACCAACACATCAATTTCAAATAACTGTTCACTTGCTCCCTAACAATTCGCACCCCTTGACAGGTGCCATTGTAACAACATAATCAATCTTATTAACTTCACCGGTCAGTGGTTTTACAGTTATGGGATAGATGAGAGATAGATAAAACAAACTTACATTAACGGCAGGTGGGTAGGTTTTAAAAAAATCAATTGTCCTCACAACATTCACAGATAGGTAGGCAGATGTAGTAAATAATACTGGCGATGTAATACTGCTAGTAGCAATCAGAACTTCCACCTATTGGAAACCACAGAAGAGTAAAACAGAGTGAAGCTGGCATTTAGAGCAACCAACGACCTAAAGTGTATGGGAGCCTCAGATGGCAGATGGCAGATGTCCGGGGGGGGGGGAGAAATCCAACATGCCCGATCCCTCTCCCTTTGTTTACATGGGAGATTAGCAACTTCTCTCTCCTTGGAAATAAACACTCAGCCGAATGTGCATGCTTATCATGGATTTGGGAGAAATAGCAGTCAGGCGAACAAGACTGTTTGACATGACCACAGTGTGACAGTTACTTTTTATTTTAACATGAAAGTGTATGGGCGACTGATCGCATTCGTCAGAGGCACCCATCCAGTAAAGAAATGTCTTCGTTAAACCTATACTTTCTTTTGGGAGTCTATGGGCGACGGATGGCATCCGCAAAAGGGATAATTTTTTTATTTATGTTTGTCTGACATATCATGCCATACACCACTTGATAAGTCCGGTTTAGAGTTAAGTTTAGGAAGGACACATCTAGGGACATTTCTAACGGAGTATTGTCTACAGGAATGAAACAAAACCTAATAGAACAAATTACTATAAAAGTAAACAATTTTTAAACATTTTTTACTACACTAAGCTTAGTTCTTTCAAATATACTAAAAAGAAATGTGGGGGAGATTATGGCCTTTTAAATGTACCTCCCCGCAGCAGCCATTATTGTAGCTTTTTCAGAAGTACAGTATATGGTTGGGCAAGAATTTATCTCAGGATACTGAAGTAATGGTCAGGAGACCAAACGTTGATATTTTGACATCTGTTACTCTTACCAAACATTTACTTGGATACTCCGCTGCAACATGACTTGTAATAGCGCTGGGAAAACACTGAAAGTGAACACGTCAAGTTAATGTTTTGCACAAACATAATATATATTTATTATAATTTTGATGACATTTGCCACAAGCATTATATTTTAGTATAAATTATTCCAATGCCATTCCGAATGATTACATCTAGCACACCACACAGACAAAAATAGTACTAACTCAATTACCAGTGTAGATTCTCCTTTTCCTCCATATTGGGGGGATTATACATGGAAAGTAGAAGAAAGCTTTTGTAATAAACTTTTATTATGGTCTTGATTTACATAGCAGAAACAGGAAAAAAATCCTCCGGGTATTAATGGATTCTTAGGGCAGTTAGGAACCAAGTGGCGCAGCTATAGGGGGTTGCAACATTCACTGTGCCGTGAGCAGCTCGGTGCAGGCAGGCACGATGAAGTGCCGGTCCTGGAAACGAGGATAGGCAAGTAATTCGGTTATTATTTTTCTATAAGGCACATATGGGGACATTATACTAGGGAGGCTGATGTGGTGCCCGCTGAGGGAGCATTATACTGTAGTGGTCAGCTATGGGAGGCATTATACTGTGTGGGGGCATCCGTGGTGTCTGTCGGACAAGGTGGCTGGGCATAAGTGTGTGCAGGGGTCTGGTGGTGTTGGGGAGGGGTACGGGGGCCCCCAAGCTGAATTCATGCACCAGGGCCTATGAGGCTTTAGCTACACTCCTGTCAGAACTAGGGATGCACGATGAATCGAAACTTCGATACAGTTTCGATACTGTGCATCCCCAAACGGTTCGATACCGCTATTCGACGTATTTCGATACTAAGCTGTGCGGCTGGACAGCTAAGTATAGTAACACATGAATGTATGAGAGCGGGGCTGTCGCTGTGTGATAAAGCCATTGCCCCGCTCCTGAGTCCTGACATGTGCGTGCTGTCAGGATGATGTGCTGCGGCCAGCGCTGTACTAATGAGCGGCGGCACTTTAGGCAGAACATGGCGGACACACTGCAAAACACCCCCCACGTTCTGACTTCAGTGCTGCCCCTCTGCTCATTAGTGCAGCGCCGGCCGCATCACCTCAGGCTGACCGCGCGCGCACTAAGGGTATGTGCACACGACCCCTTTTCAGGTGTAATGGAGACGTTTTACGCCTCGAATTACGCCTGAAAAGACGGCTCCAATAAGTCGGCAAACATCTGCCCATTGCTTGCAATGGGTCTTACGATGTTCTGTGCAGACGAGCTGTCAGTTTACGCGCCGCTGTCAAAAGACGGCGCATAAAATTATGGCCGCGTCAAAGTAGTGCAGGACACTTCTTGGGACATAATTGGAGCAGTTTTTCATTGACTCCAATGAAGAACAGCTCCAATTACGCCCGTAAAAGACGCCACGGAAAACGCGTGCACTTGTAATAACGTCTGAAATTTAGGAGCTGTTTTCTCCTGAAAACAGCTTCGTAATTTCAGACGTATTTGGCGTTGCCGTGTGAACATACCCTTTCTGTCAGGAGCGGGGCCATGGCTGTAACACAGCCACAGTCCAGCTGTAACGGCGGAGATAAGAGAAACCCCTCATCTCCGCTGTTATTCCCCTGAATGCTGCGATGAAAGCTGACCGCAGCACTCAGAGGAAAATGAGAAGGGGAGATGCCCTTTGGATCGAGTCACAGGGAATTCCTGTGACACGATCGAGGGCCACACCATATATGGGCAAACAGCCCAGGGCCCATTTCCCAATATTTACCCCATGATATAAATTAATAGCTGAAATGTATGTACCACAAAATGGCATCTGAAGAAAGCAGGACAACTTGTCTCGCACAAAACAAGGCCTCAAAGTACTATGTCGGCATATAACTAGAGTTATGAACTTTATAATCCGGAGATAAAAATAATAAATTTAGGCCATTAAGGCAAAAATGGCTTGTTACTCAAGATGGTGATAAGGGGTGCCTACATAGAGTAAAGCTTTAGGCTAAATGGCGTATTTATCTTGGAATTTTAGTGCAGAAAATCTTCAAATACATTACAATGCAAGTTACTGTACTTTCACTCTGCATTCAAATGGATGAAATTTGCATGTAAACAGTAAGTTCCGCATAGTGAAGGCTACAGATAAAATTTTATCATTTTAGGCTTCGGTCACATCTGCGTTCAGGATTTCCGTTGTTCTGCTCTGTCATAGGAGCAGAATAACGAAGAAAACTGGAAGTGCCAGGTCCGTCGCATGACAGACACCAAGAGCTCCTGACAGAAACACGTTGACTTTAAAATCAGTTCTGTCTGGCTTTCTGAAAAAAAGAAATAATGCTGATATTTTGTACGGAATCTTTACGGAAACACCAACCCCGATGTGAACAAAACCTACCCCAAATGGCTGTATTAAAGGAGTACTCCAGACGAAAGCATTTTTCACCTATCCACTGGATCGGTGATATATGTTACATCGGTCCTCGTCCCCGTCCCCCCAGTTGCAAGACAGTAGCTAGAGGTTTGACAGGAGCAGCTTGCGCCCAGCCACTCCATTCAGAAAGGGGGGGGGGGGACTGATTTGAGTTTTGTATTAAAATACTGTATATCAAGAGATAAATCCGTGCCAAATTTTGCACCTATGTATAGTAGAAAAACTGGAGGAAATTTAAAGTTCTTGTGTAACCGTTACCAGAAACGTGGGAAAAGAGCAATGTTCACACGATACAGATTTGCTGTAAGCAAATACGCCATGCATTTTCTTTTAGAAAACTCACATTTCTGCCACAGATTTGCACGCTGATTAGCCCCATTGTAATTCAATGGAGATAACCAGTAGCTCTTTTGCATGGGAAACAAAGGGCAATAATGAACATGCTTCAGCGCAATCATTTTTCCATGCGGATGTCTTCCTGGGTAGGAATGGGGTATAAACGTTAGCGGTTTCTGGCAGAATCCTTAATGTGTGAGCATGGCATGCTGTCAATGTTTTTTGGCACAACGTTTGTACTGAAGGCTATATTAACTGCGGAGTTCACTGCCATAGACAGCAGTTTGTGTTGAAATTCCTGCAGTGCAACAAGCCTCACAGATGACTCAAACAATAAGCACACACAGATATAAGTTGTTGAAGTACTACTTCTTTACTCTACTGAAAATTTGACATCGGTGCCATTCAGAACATGCTTCTATTTTATTGAATTGTAGCAACACCTAGTGGTCTGAAATTGCCATGTGTACTAACCAAACAGAAAACAGAAAGCGTCAGCCTGTTGCGAGGGCTCAGTGGTCAGTATGAAAACTGCAATATTTCTGTTTTGTTTTTTAAATCGAGAATAGGAGTGGCTCACATGTGATACAAACAATGGGGATAGCCGAGTGCAATGTTCGATCCAAGTCGCCAAAATAATCGTACAGTCAAATATCACTCAAATACCTGCTCTCCATGCTTCCCTTCCTTACAATACTTAGTAAAGTTTAACCTCTTGGACACAGCCTATTTTTTTTCCAAATCTGACATGTGTCACATGTGGTAATAACTTTGGAATGCTTTTACTTATTCAAGCGATCGAGACAGTTTTCTCGTCACACATTGTACTTTATAAAAAATGGGAACTCAGAACTCCAAGGTATTATGCAATAAGTGATATTTTATTTCATATATAGCGAAAACTAGTAATGACGCCATTACCTAACAGTGACGCATATCCACGGACGTAATCAGTGTCTGAAGAAGATCGAATGTATAGACCAAAACGTTAAACCTATTTTTGGATTACTAGTTTTCGCTATATGTGAAATAAAATATCACTTATTGCATAATACCTTGGAGTGCTGAGTTCCCATTTTTTATACATTGGCGTGGAAGCCTACTCACCCACCCTTGAAACACGGAGTGCTGCCGGATCAAGAAAGTAACATTGTACTTTATTATACTAGTGAAAAAAATATGATCGATCAATTCAGTATTTATTTGTGAAAAAATCCAAAATGTAGAGAAAATGTGAAAAAAAAAATTACATTTTCAATTTAGAAAAATGCTATTTGCTTGTAAAACAGACAGTAAGACCACACAAAATAGTTACTAGTTTATATTTCCCATATGTCTACTTTATGTTTGCATCGTTTTTTTTGAACATCCTTTTATTTTTCTAGGACGTTACAAGGCTTAGAACTTCAGCAGTAATTTCTCACATTTTCAAGAAAATTTCAAAGGGCTATTTTTTCATGGACCAGTTCAGTTCTGAAGTTGCTTTGAGGGCCTTATATATTAGATAGACCCCATAAATAAAACCCCATTTTAAAAACTGCACCCCTCAAAGTATTCAAAACCGCATTCAGAAAGTTTAACACTTTAGGCGTTTCACAGGAATGAAAGCAAAGTAGAGGGGAAATTTACAAATTTTATTTTTTTTGCCAAAATTCATTTGTAATACATTTTTTTCTGTAACACAGAAGGTTTAACCTGGGAAATGCAACTCAATATTTATTGCCCAGATTCTGCAGTTTTTAGAAATATCCCACATGTGGCAATGTACTGAAGCACAGGACACAGAAGCAAAAGGAGCACCTAGTGGATTTTGGGGCCTCGTTTTTATTAGATATTTTAGGCACCACGTCAGGTTTGAAGAGGTCTTGTGGTGCAAAAATAGTGGAAACCAGCCCAAAAAAAACAAACATTTTGGAAACTACACCCCCCAAGGAATTAATATAGGGGTGTAGTCAGCATTTTGACCGCACAGCTTTTTTGCTAAATTTCTTTGAATTAAGCTGTAAAAATGAAAATCTACATTTTTTCCAATAAAACATACAATGTTTTCATTTTTACAAGGAATAAAGGAGGAAAAGCACCATAACATTTGTAAAGCAACTTCTCCAGGGTAAAAAAACACCCCACATGTGGTCCTAAATGGCTGTTTGGACACAGGGCAGGGCTCAGAAGGGAAAGAGCGCCAGGGCTCAGAAGGGAAAGAGTGCCATTTGGCTTTTGGAGCTCAAATTTAGCAGGAGAGGTTTGCAGAGGCCATGTCGCATTTGCAAAGCCCCTGAAGGACCAAAACAATGGAAACCCCCTAAAAGTGACCCCATTTTGGAAACTACACCTTCTGGAAATTATCTAGGGGTATAGTGAGCATTTTGACCCCACAGGCTTTTTAGCAGAATTGCATATATGCCGTGAAAGTGAAAACCTACATTTTTTTTCCCATAAAATGTAGTTTTAGTGTTTTTTCCATTTTCACAAGGTCTAAAAGGAGAAAAACCACCCCAAAATTTCTGAATCAATTTCTCCTGAGTACGTGAATACCCCATATGTGGTCCTAAACAGTTATTTGGGCACACGGTACGCCTCAGAATGGAAGGAGCATTTTTAGGCATGCAAATTTTGCTAGATTTGGTCCCTCGGTGGCTTTGCCAATTCGACATGGCCCCTGAAAACCAAACAGTGGAAGCCCCCTAAAAGTACCCCATTTTAGAAAGTACACCCCTAGGGAATCTCCAGCTAGAGTTAAAAATAAGCAGTATTATTTGGGGGGGGGGATTTTGCTAGTATTTAAATTTGTAATTGTGGGGGCATATGTAAGCTGTGCGGCGTGCATCAGGGTATAATAAGGTGGTATAAAAAAGGGTTAGATGAATAATAAAATGAATAATTCATAGATGTGTGGTGCACTTTGAAACACTCCTTTATGCACAGTCCAGGTTTTCTGGGCAGGTGTCACACTGATAAGTGGCGTCCCTTCTTATCCCCCTTTTGGAACACACACCCCACCTTTTTTGGGTCCTTCCCTTCTTTGCAGGTGAGGAACATCGATGGGAAAGTGCTGCCCTGGTACAATACGGGCACCCTCGCTTCCAGCAGATGTGATTGGTCGCTCTCCTTCCTGGTTTCCAAATAGAAGTGCCTTCTTGATAACTACCTCTTGAAACTGAAGAAATGTCCCTGTCCAGCCTGCACATCAGGATAGCACGTAAGCGTTATACAATGCCATCTGTACAATGTGCACGGCCACTTTTTTGTACCACGCCCTTATCTTCCGCATTGCACTATCTTCAGCACATGAACGGAAAGATCAACCTCTCCCATGTATTTATTATATCCCAGGATGCAATCTCGCTTGGGGGGTCACTGTACTGGTACCTCGTACAGGGACAGGGGTGCTGCCATTTCTATGTATTGTGGTCAAGAGAAGGACATCCCGCTTGTACTTGACAAACACATTCTCTCTGCATAGTGCCCTGCTCTCACCCCTTCTGAGACTTTGGCCAAGAAGGGTTTTAGGGAAGCCTCTCTGGTTTTTGCGCACGGTGCCGCATGCTGCAGTATTTCTGGTGGAGAGGCATTTAAATAATGGGATGCTGGTGTAGAAGTTATCCTACACTATTTTCCCACTAACTCCCAGGACTAAGGGGCATGCTGGAGGTTCAATCCTGGAGTCCTTCCCTTCTTAAACCCATAACCTGTGGGTGTACCCTGAGCTACTCTCGCACAGCTTGTACATTTTTATCCCATACCTTGCCCTCTTACTTGGCAGGTATTGGCGGAATTTTAGTCTCCCCTTAAAATGCACAAGGGACTAATCTACTGCAATGTTCTTTACGGGGGTGTACACTTCTTGAAATTTGGTGCTAAAGTGATCAATGACTGGCCTGATTTTAAATAGGTGGTCATATGTGGGGTCATCATGGGGCAGGCACTGTGCATTATCATTATAATGCAAAAAACATTGAAATCGCTTCAAAGCGAGTCCGGTTCATGGCCATGCAGTAAATTGGGGTGTTGTACAAAACATCTGTACTCCAGTGCTGCCTAATATTTGGTTTCTTCACTAGACCCATATACAGCACCAAGCCCCAAAATGTCCTCATATCTGCTGCATCTACGGGTGTCCACCTGAGGGGTCTAGCATTTGAAGATGTGGGGTTCTGTGCAATAAATTCCTGGGCGTATAAACTGGTCTGGGCCATCATTAAAATCACAAATTCCTCTCTAAAAAACAAAAAAAACAAAAACAAAAAAAAATCTATTTCTGTGAAACCTTTAGTCTCAAAATTAATTCCCGAGTTGCCCATAAAATCAGGTATCTGAGGCTGATAATTTACGGAGGCTGGGTTTCACATGAGTTCAGTAATTTGGGGGGTTTCCTCAGCTCATGTTCTGGGGCGCCTTTGCGGGGATTCCTCATCACCGGATGATGAGGAAGAGGACGACGACAAGATGTATGGGGCAAATTCCTCTTCTCCCTCGCTGGCCGAATCAGTGTGAGAGGCCAGGATGGCGTATGCCTCCTCTGCGGAGTAGACCCTTTGGGATGATTGGGACATATTTATTAGGGGGGTGTGAAGTGCTTCAAAACGTGTAATACTCAATTTATTTTTACACAGGGGGTTGTGTGTGTGTTCTTTTATACATGTATAGATGTACATAATAAAAAAAATTTGACTAAAAAGTACTGAATAAACGTCAGTTAAAAAAAAATTCAAAATGATATGGCAATATGAAACTGCAAAAAAAGTTCTGACTTCGACACAAAAAAACTATCCCTTACTGTAGTATAAAAAATATACTACAGTAAATTTAGAGAAACTATAAAAAGCTATACCTATGTAAAACTTCAGTAAAAACCAAACTGAACGTCCCTCACTAACGGACGCTAATCCGGGAACGCTACGGGGAGAAGGGTGGGGGACAGGGAAATTTAGGGACAGATCATGAAAATGCTTCCATTGAGGAAGTGAAACGTTGCATTTGTTGGGTGAATAAACTTCACTTTTTTTCGTAAGTGCTGCTTCCATGCTCGTCTTTTTGTTAGGGACAGATCACAGTGCTGCTGCTAAAAAACAAAACAGCAGCAGCACAGTTGATGATGACGATGATGACAGAAGGATGCAGGAGCAACACAGGCCTCAAAAACGGTCAGTATGGTTCACAGTGGGTATGCACCAGCTCTGCTCACCGTTCCTAACCGGAATGAGGCGGGCAGAGCTAGTGCAGGGTATTTGAAACACCTGCAATGGCTACAATTGGTCGGTCTGTGCAGAGGTTAAGTGATGTACACTATATTAAGAAATTACACTATATTAACATATGTTTAGAATGATTATCTCACCAATATTCTTATACCAGGGATAAGAAAAATAAAAAATAAAAAAAAAATAAGTGACCGTTAAATTAACAAAAATGTATCAATACAGTAAAAGTTGTAAAATTGTAACAATATCCTATTTTTAAGCTCGCTTGCAATACTAAGCATGGTACATCAATAATATATCTCACATGGTGTTCCACATGATTGTGGCTTCAGTCATTTTTATTAGGGGGGGGGGGGGTTTAGAATATTTAGTATTTTCTACTAAGGGTACATCACTTGCACCTTGCACATATAATTTTACAAAGCATTTTAGGGAAGCCTAGAAAGGAGGTATTTGTTTGAGTGATTTTTTTTCTAAATATAGATAATGACTTGGTAGAGGTAATAATAAATAATAATAAAAGGGGTTTCATATTCCTGTAGTGTGACTCATTTATAGCACTTTTCTGCTACTTTTTCAACTTTCAAAATGTGGCAGAAAACACCAGGTTTGACCTGGCAATGTTTTTAGCCATCAACAGGGCTTGTAATGAATCTAAAGCACACAAGAAGGAGAGATACTGGAGAACTTCTGGTATGGTGCACCAGTTTTTTTTTTTTTTTTTTAAAAACTCCCCGCGTGTGGATTCAAAACACCATCAGCATAAAAAAAAGACTGCTTTTTTTTTTTTTTTTTTTTTTGATTTTTTTTTTTGAAAGCATAAGTCATAATCACATCTGTCTGTATTCAGCTAAATAACTTTAATTAAACAAATCAAATTTTCTTAATTATAGTTACTAAATCCTGACCAAAAATTCCGTTTTGGGTGGAATTACCAAGGATTCCCATGATGAACATTACACTGACCAAGGTTTTGCAGAATCCAAGATCTTAGAGGAGGATTAAGTGAGAAGCTCATTTTTTTTTCTTCACATGGACCCTGCTGGCTTGGTCATTTTCTAGAAAGGTATTGACAGGAAAAGGAGCTCATAGTGGCAAATTCATAGTCTGACTGGTAAGCCTAAACTGAAAAGAGACTCTCGAGGTCTTATTTATCTCCATGAGATCTTAGACTCAAACCCTAGGTAAATGTTATTTGGGGAGTAAGGACAACAATGATAAAATACTAAAAGGTGTCCAAACACATTAGATGAGAGTAGGCAAGACCAGCCAACTATCTAATGTGTATGTTGGTGTCCCAACTCTCCCTGTCGGCAGATGTCAGGGGATAGAAGGAGCGGGCATGTTGGACATCAATATGCCCGATCTTTTATTGCCGCATGAGGCAAACCTCTGGTAGCGACTTATTCCCCTCTTCCTATTTTATAGGGGAATCGGGAAAAATAGCTTTCGGCTGTACAAGCGTTCGACCAACAGCTATCTAAGTGTATGACCACCTTTAAATCCTAATTATTTCTTACGCGCTGACTATAGGAGTACACTGCGAAGTCAGATTTCTCTGTTAGAATAAATCGCGTTCAAACTTAAAATGTATGGTTATAAATCACGACTGTATAAAAGAGTTTGCCCATGTGATCTCTGTTTTAATACTTGGTCTCTAACACGTAATGGACTTATATCTGAAACTACCAGAAGATGCTTTCCCCCCATTTTAATGGAGATACATGATACTTTATAATTGAGTTCTAAAGATAAAAAAAAGGAAATCTGAAATAACCAGTGAATTAAATAGTGATTCATGTGCACTAGACATCTAAAGTAAATATATGTGTTAGGCATTTACATAAAAAAAGAATGCACCATCACATTACCAAACTGTGGAAGATTTATGGCCGCTACTCAAACAATGCTAAGAAATTAAGGGATTTGTTCATGCCATCCAAGTATAGAAGATTCTAAACACTATGCATACAGACTTCACAGTATGTTGAACTTGTAGAAAAGTTGTAAAGTACAGGCTGGACCCGGCAGAATGCCATAGGGGGAGGCCACCATGATCAGGGATGTTAGGAAGGGAAGGAGTTAAGGAGTTAGGGGTGTGGTTAGGAGGGGGCGTATGTGAGGGGGGCGAGGTCAGTTTACTTAAGGGTAGGAGAGGGGAAGGCGTCGCCATCTTTAGTAACAGCACAGGGAAGCTTGTAGCAGCACGGGAAGCTTGTCCAGGACTTTACAATGGATGCACTACTTACCCAGCTCCGGGCGGCAGTAGCAGAACGAGGAATGGCCTGGCTAGCGGAGGGGCTGGGGCTTTCCGGCCCGCTGTCTGGGGCTCCGAGCTCGGCGGTGAGCGGACGAGGAGAGGAAGATGGGGAGCCCCCTGGTTCAGGGGCGAGTACGGAGGACGCGGCTGTGTTTGGATCTGGGGCGCGGGCGGTGCCGTCCTCTCCTCCCTGGCGGCGGTCACGTCGCACAAGGCCTCCGGAGAGGTTGAGCCCGGAAGTGATGCCACGAGCCAGGCACAGGGTAAGGAGCCCCACGAGGGACCCTCCAGGCCGGGCCCCTCGCTCGGCTGCCGTGAGCATGACGGCCCGATCTGAGAGGAATCCTGCAAGCCGGCCTGGCTCAGCGGAGGTGGTAGGGCAGGCGCCCGTGCAACTGGGACCTCTCTCTGCCTCCAGACGACGGGACCCAGGACTTGCGGTGGGCCGTGCTGGCGATGCTCCAGTCGGGCGGCCCACCTGTACCCAGGATGATGCAACCAATTCCAGGCGTGTGCCATGGTCGGTAGGCCGGGCCCCTCGCTCGGCTGCCGTGAGCAGGACGGCCCGATCTGAGAGGAATCCTGGAAGCCGGCCTGGCTCAGCGGAGGTGGTAGGGCAGGCGCCTGTGCAACTGGGACCTCTCTCTGCCTCCAGACGACGGGACCCAGGACTTGCGGTGGGCCGTGCTGGCGATGCTCCAGTCGGGCGGCCCACCTGTACCCAGGATGATGCAACCAATTCCAGGCATGTGCCATGGTCGGTGGTGACACGGCGGGCAGGGGGACAGCTACCTGCGGGCCGCGGGGTGGACGAGGCCCCCAACAGACGGGCGGAGAGGCCCAGTTCATCGGCGCAGGTCCGGAGCGCTCCATCAGAAGGTCGGGGATGTCATGCGTGCGGCGCTTGTCCTGGGCCGTCTGGGCAGGATGAAGTGGACGACCGTGAGTTCGGTGACCAAGAGGGACGTCTGGATGGATCCTTCGCCCCGGCTGGTGGGGACACAGCACCTGCGCAACCCGGTGAGTCACTGTCTCCTACTTTTTCATTGCCTGCTGTATTTCGGTCCCCAGGGGTAGGGGGTGGGGGTTCACTTTCGCCTACGGGGTTGCCGTGGTGTAGCGGGGGGATTACAGGAAGTACGGGTGGTGGGGGTGAGATTCAGGAATTGTTGTGTTGTGTGCGTGACCTTTTGGCGCGATGTGGAGGGGGGGGCGATGGGTTCCCCGTCCCTGGTTGCAGCTTGGGTGGGGCCGTCGGGGCCTGCAGTGGTGGATAGCACGCTATGTGGAGCTGGGGTGGTGTCTAGGGAATCGGGCGTGGCAGTGTCGGTGCAGACAGAAAAGGATGGGGCAGTGGATGAGGTGCGGTTGGATGATAAGGCGAAGGGCGAGGTCTATGTTTGTTTTGAGGACCCATTGGGGGCGCATCTGAAACCGGAAGTAAGGGAAAAAATATGGAGGGATGAATATGTGGAAATTTTTTCATTGTTGCCGTTGGAGAAGTTAAATTTAGATAAAGGGAAGTGGTTGGAAAGCAAGAAGGAGAAGGAGGAAAAACGTCGGTATCGATTGATTCCCCAAACTTTTGTTAATTGGTTGCAGGCGTTTGCGATTTTGGCAAGCGTAATTGGACAGAAGACGCCGGAACATTGTTCCGGCCTCTTCTGTTATATGGATGTTATCGGAGAGGCTCATCGAGTTTACGGCGGGCAGACGTGGCTGCGCAATGATGAGCAGTTGCGGAAGGCAGTGAGACCTGACATTAGGTGGGATAACAAAGACATAGGGTTATGGTTGCGGGTCATGGCTCCAGTGCGTTTTGGCCAGTCCTTTCAAGGGGGTGGGGCCGGGGTGGCCGGCCCCTCATTGCCTTCTGGGGGGGGAGCAGGGGTGGCAGGAGGAAAATCCGGGTTCTGCTGGCAGTTTAATGAGGGCCAGTGTAAGTTCGGATCGGGTTGTAAGTTCAAACATAGCTGCTCCACCTGCGGGGGGATCTCTCACGGAGCGGTTAAATGTTTTCGGAAGGGAAAAGGACGAGGGGCTGGGGGCGCTAGTCAAGGGCCGGACACCGGTGAGGTGAGAAGACATGTTGCCCTTTCTAAATAGGTACCCTGATAGGTCCAGGGCAAGTTTGTTGTTGGATGGTTTTCGGGTTGGTTTCCGTATCCCTGCCCCTGCTCACAAGGTGCCGTTTACCTTGCGTAGTTTGAGTTCAGCGTTGCAGTATCCAGGGGTAGTAGGGGATAAGTTGCGGAAGGAGGTGGAGTTGGGGCGCATGGCAGGTCCGTTTGAGAGTTGCCCTTTACCGGAGCTGGTGGTGTCACCGCTTGGGGTGGTGCCTAAGAAGGAGCCGAATAAGTTTAGGCTCATACATCATTTATCTTACCCGAGGGGGCGATCGGTTAGTGATGGGATTTCTCCGGAACTTTGCTCGGTGGCTTACACGTCGTTTGATGCGGCAGTTGCGTGGGTGCGCCGCTATGGTGTGGGTGCATTAATGGCAAAAACGGATATTGAGTCGGCCTTTCGCCTCCTCCCTGTGCATCCTGAGAGCATACGGCTGTTAGGATGTTATTGGGACGGGGCTTATTTTGTGGATCGCTGCCTCCCTATGGGGTGTTCTATTTCCTGTGCCTATTTTGAGGCTTTTAGTTCTTTCCTGGAGTGGGTGGTTTGCGATGTTTGCGGGGGTCTCATCGGTCATACATTACTTGGATGATTTCCTGTGTGTTGGTCCGGGCGGGTCTTCGGTTTGTGCTACGTTGTTAAGCACGATGGAGTGGGTGGCAAAGAGGTTCGGTGTGCCTTTGGCCCAGGACAAAACGGAGGGACCTAGCTCCTGTCTGGTCTTTTTAGGAATCACCATTGATTCTTTGAGGATGGAGTGTCGGCTCCCGGAAGATAAATTGGTAGCGTTTCGGGCGGAGGTGGACCGGGCTAGGCATTTGCGTAAGATCACTTTACGTGCATTACAGTCATTATTGGGTAAGCTTAACTTTGCTTGCAGGATTATGCCCATGGGCCGGATTTTCAGCAGGCGGCTGTCGGGAGCAACGGCTGGGGTGACAGCCCCTCATCATTTCATTCGTCTGACACAGGCGCTGAGGGTGGATTTGGCAGTTTGGTTTGAGTTTTTGCATCGTTATAATGGGAGGTCCTTGACCATGGCCCCGGTGGTTGACAGCGTGGATTGGGAGCTGTTTACAGATGCTGCAGGGGGCGTGGGATTTGGGGCTTACTGCAGGGGTCAGTGGCGCGCGGCGCGGTGGCCTGAGGAATGGGCGGAGTTGGGTTTGGTGAAGAACCTGGCATTCCTAGAGCGGTTTCCCATAGTAGTGGCGGTGGAAATTTGGAGTGAGAGGTTTCGGGACAGCAAGGTACGGTTCCATTGTGACAACTTGGGCGTGGTGGGGGCTATTAACAACGTGTCAGCGTCATCCCCCCGGTCGTCCGGCTGTTGAGGCACTTGGTTTTACGTTGCTTGTCTTTGAACGCTTGGGTTGTGGCGGTTCATGTGCCAGGGATCAAAAATGACATCGCAGATTCTCTTTCTCGCTTGCAGTGGGAGCGGTTCAGGATGGTGGCTCCGGACGCGGAGGAGGACGGGATCGCTTGCCCGGAATGGTTGTGGGGGCTGGGTTACGAGCCGCAGGAGGTTTGATTCAGACTTCGCTTGCTCAGGGTACTTGGGCTGCTTATGATTCGGCGTGGCGGGAGTGGGAGAGTTGGTTGGCAGTTCTGGAGGGTGTAGTGACGGATGATGATCGGGTGGTGGCGTTCTGGGGCAAGTCTCTATCGCGGGCTGGTCAGTGTCCAAGGTAAATCGTTTTGTGGCAGCCCTGGCTTTTGGTTTTAAGGTCCGGGGGTACACGGATGTTGCAAAAAGTTTTTGGGTTGGCCATGCCCTGAGGGGGTACAGGAGAGGGAGGACGTTGCCAGATCGGCGGCGCCCAGTGTCGTTTATGTTGTTGGAACAGTTGTGGGGGGTGTTGTGTGACATTTGTTTTTCCAGCTACGAGGTGACCCTGTATAGGTTGGCGTTCTCGTGGGCATTTTTTGGGGCCCTGAGGGTCGGGGAGCTGGTGGCTCCCAGCACAAGGAGACCTGGGGGGTTGAGAATGGAAGATGTGTTGGTAACAGATCGGAGTGTGGAATTCTGGATCCGGCGGTCTAAGACGGATCAAGGGGGTCGGGGTAAGAGAGTGGTGTTGGGGGTGGCCAAGGGGGTCAGGATGTGCCCGTTCGCCTGCTTTGCGGGGTTCAGAGAGGTTTCAACGGTGCGTAGGGGACAGTTGTTGTGTCATGAGGATGGGTCCTTTATGTCCCGGTATCAGTTTACGTGGGTTTTTCGTAGGTGTCTGCGGCAGTTGGGATTGGAGGAGGCTTTGTTTTCTCCCCATTCTTTTCGGATTGGGGCAGCGACTGAGGCGGTGGCATGGGGGTTGGGTGAGGAAGTGGTAAAGCAGATAGGTCGATGGGATTCCCGCCGCTTCCAGCTGTATGTGCGCCCTCAGTTTATATGATAGTCCAGTCGTAATCCCTCCTTCTCTACACTCCCTCCGGCTCCCCTCGTAGTTTTTTCTCTCCTCCTCCATGTTTCGCTTGCATCCTTACTCGTTTTGTTAATCAGTGGTTTTATTTTTCAGGACCCGCGGGCCGATTGGTGTGGATCGTCGGGCATTCCTACGTTCATTGGGGGGCGGAGCGGGTGGATGTTCGTCCGGACGGGCGGAAGTTGGGTTTTCGGCGGGAGGATGTAGTCGTGCGGTGGCTGGGGAGTAGGGGGATGCTGTGGAGTCGGGTGTTGCCAGACGTGCATCGGTTTGCGCTGATGGACAGGGCCCCGGATGTCTTGGTGTTACATGTCGGGGGTAACGATTTGGGTAGTCGTCCTTTTCGGGAATTGATCAGGGATATAAAATACGATCTACTCAGGTTATGGTCCGTTTTCCCGGGTATTAAGGTGGTGTGGTCAGAGATTGTCCCGCGGAAGGTTTGGCCACATGCTAGATCGGTGCAGCAGTTAAATAAAGCCAGGGTTAAGGTTAATCGGGCAGTTTCGGGTTTCGTGGTGAGAAACGGGGGGTCTTCGTGCGTCATTATGACTTCGAGGATGGCCAGGGTAATTATTGGCTAGGTGATGGTGTGCACCTGACGGCCGTGGGGATCGACCTGTGGACTCTGCGCCTGCAGGAAGGTATCGAAAGGGCCCTCTCGTTGGGTGGGGGCTCGCATACTTAAAGGTGTCTAAGTATGTTCGTGTGGCGGATTGGGGGTCCTTGGAGTTGGTGGTAAATTACTGTGGGGGGGGATTCATAGGGGGTATGGTCCCTCCCCAATTTATTATGGTTGGTAGTCTGGTCAATTTGGGCTCCTGCTGGGTGGTGTCCCGGGGAGTGGTTGCGGTTGAGGTCAGCCAACTGCAGGTATAACGGTGCCCATGAGCCAGTAGGGTGACGGCTGGGAGTAAAATACTATGCAGGTGGGCTGCTTCGTGACAGACTTTTGTAACTCCAAGGACTCCCCTTCCATTGTTATTATTAGTAAATTGTTGTTCTTGATGTTTGTTTGTAAATAAAATGGCTGCTGTGGCCAAATTTATTCAACCCAAGTGTCTGAGTCTTATTAGAGGGACGGGGGAGATGGGGGTTTGGAAAAGGTATGGCCGTTAATGGGGAAGGTGAGTAGGGAAGCCACATGCCC
Organism: Rhinoderma darwinii; assembly: GCF_050947455.1. Lineage (NCBI taxonomy): Eukaryota > Metazoa > Chordata > Amphibia > Anura > Rhinodermatidae > Rhinoderma > Rhinoderma darwinii. The sequence continues at coordinate 193,840,012 of NC_134689.1, read as the reverse complement.
CTGGTACAAGTGTACGCACTCTACAGTCCCCTGATCATGCATATATGAATAACAAACTAAGATAAGCAGCATTCAGTATGGCCTTAAAAGGATTCTATGCCAATATTAAATCAGGCATGCTTTTGTGTGTTTTATACTTCCTATTTTACATTACGTTGAAGAATAAAAAGTATGAATTAGGAAAAAGGAGAAGCACAAACAGGAAGTTTCTTTTTATCATTGTCTGCCATGTTACAGATACAATGAAGCTGCAGGTTGGTCACGTCTTCTACAAACCAGCTAGCTCACATTACACTTCCCGCTCACCGCTCTCACATTGCAGAGTCAGCTTGCTTGATTTAGGCCTCATGCACACTTCCATTACCGTTTTCACGGCCGAATTTAACGGATCCGTGTGTCCGTGATTGGAACAGTGTGCTTCCCGTGTGTACTTCCGTGTTTCAGTTTCCGAGAGGAAACAAACCCGTTCACACTAGGTACATGATATTGTGAGCGCCGCACATGCCATTCCCTGTCCAGCGGTACTCACTGTCCAGGGTGCTGAAAGAGTTACTGCCGATCAGTGCAGCCCTTTAACTCTTTCAGCACCCTGGACAGAGACTACCGCTGGACAGGGAATACCATGCGCGGCGCTCACGATATAGATTAATGGTTCATTAAAAATAAAAAACCTGCAACAAAAAAGTTACTACTTACCCAGAACTCCCTGCTTGCCTGCTTCTTCCTCAAGTCCGGCCTCCTGAGATGACGTTTCAGACCATGTGACCGCTGCAGCGGTCACATGGACTGCTGCGTCATCCAGGGAGGTCGGACTGGATGTCAGATGAGGGACGCGTCACCAAGACAACGGCCGGGTTACGTAGGAACTTATTTTTCTTAATATCGCTGCGTTCCAGTACTGATCAGCAGCCTCTTCTCTCTATCAGTGCTGTCAGAGAGAAAGGGCTGCCGATTAGTGCATTATCTGTCTATATGTGTACCTCTAAAAGAAAGGCATCCTTCATCCTTCCCTTTGGGTCGTCTGTTCCGCTCCCCACTATGTCTCAGGGTATGTGTACATCTTGGTTTGCTGCATGACATTATCTCTGTCTTTCCACACACCATTACAGGTCTACCCTGCCCTGATTTTGTGCAGAGATTTTTCCTAGCCCACTCCTATTTATCTGATGTTTAGATATTTTACATTAGATGCATAGTTATTTTGTCCCCATTTCTTTTCCATATTTGGGCATTGCCATTCCACACTATTTCCCTGTGGGTCATTTGAGCGGTTTTTTGACTTCCTTAGGTTGGCTGACTCTGTACGTTTTTGGTCTTTTTCATCTGACCGTACTGTCTTTATCTCCTTATGTGGTCCATTCGTGTTTTTATATTCTGTGATTATTGTTGTACTATTCCTTAATAAAGATTGTTTCTTTTTTCTATATTATATAGTTGACTATCATTCTTAGGGCTATGTCCCTTTTTTGTTCGCTTTTGGTTGTCTATATGTGTACCTCTGCCCGCCCGGCCGTTGCTAGGCAACGGCTCCATCACTAGGCAACGGCTCCATCACACATGGATGACTTCCGTGTGCCTTGTTTTTTTGACAGCCCCATTGACTTGCATGGGCCTCACGGTCACCAAAGTAGGACATGCTCTACTTTAGTCGGAACGGATCAACAGGACCGTTAAAAAAAAATGATGTGTGAATGGGCCCCATTGAAATGAATGGGTGAGGGTGCTAGCCGTCAGAAAAACAGCTAGCACCCTGAAGAAAAAGACTGAAGTGGGCATGAAGCCTTAAATCAAACTACGGTGAGGACTAAACTAAGTTGATCGCATGTTTTCTGTACAGACAAATACCCATGTATTTGAGGGCCTTATATATTAGAAAGTGCCCATAAATCACCCCATTTTGAAAACTGCACCCCTCAAAGTATTCAAAACCGCATTCAGAAAGTTTTAACCCTTTAGGCGTTTCACAGGAATTAAAGCAAAGTAGAGGTGAAATTTACAAATGTAATTTTCTTTAATTTTTATTTAAATTAATTAGTAATAAATTTATTCTGCACCACAGAAGGTTTTACCCAAGAAATGCAACTCAATATTTATTGCCCAGATTCTGCAGTTTTTAGAAATATCCCACATGTGGTCCTAGTGCGGTAATGGACTGAAACACAGGCCTCAGAAGCAAAGGAGCACCTAGAGGATTTTGGGGCCTCCTTTTTTTAGAATATATTTTAGGCACCATGTTAGGTTTGAATAGGTCTTGTGGTACCAAAACAGTAAAGACCACCCAAAAGTGACCCCATTTTGGAAACTACACCCCTCAAGGAATTTATCTATGGGTATAGTTAGCATTGAACCCACAGTTTTTTTGTTACATTTATTTGAATTAGTATGTGAAGATGGAAATCTACTTTTTTTCTGAAAAAACATAGAAATTTTTAATTTTTACAAGGAATAAAGTAGAAAAAACACCCCATCATATGTAAAGCAATTTCTTCCGATTATAGCAATACCCCATATGTGGTAATAAACTGCTGTTTGGACCCACAGCAGGGCTCAGAAGGGAAGGAGCGCCATTTGGATTTCTGATTTTGCTGGAATAGTTTTCAGTGCCGTGTCGCGTTTACAATGCATTGGAGGAACCAAAATAGTGGAAACCCCCCAAAAGTGACCCCATTTTGGAAACTACACCCCTCAAGGAATTTTTTTAGGGGTAAAGGTAGCATTTTGACCAAACAGTTGTTTTGCTGAATTCATTGGAATTAGACTGTAAAGGTAAAAATCTACTTTTTTGCTGAAAAAACGTAGACATTTTTAATTTTTACAAGGAATAAAGGAGAAAAAGCACCCCAACATTTGTAAAACAATTTCTCCCGATTGCGTAAATACGCCATATTTGTTAATAAAGTGCTGTTTGGACCCACAGCGGGGCTTAGAAGGCAAGGAGCGCTATTTGGCTTTTGGAGCTCAAATTTAGCTGGAATAGTTTTTGAGTGTCATGTCGAATTTACAAAGCCCCCGAGGGACCAAAACAGTGGACGCCCCCCAAAAGTAACCCCATTTGGAAAACTACACCACTTAAGGAATCTATCTAGGGGTATAGTGAGCATTTAGACCCCACACGTCTTTTGCAGAATTTATTAGAATTAGGCCATGAAAATTAATATCAACATTATTTCCACTAACATGTAGAATTTTTTCAATTTCACGAAGGAGAAAAAGCACCCCAATATTTGTAAAGCAATTTCTCCCGCATACGGCTATACCCCACATGTGGTCATAAATTCTTTTTCATTAGAAAGTAATTAACCCTTTCCAGACTGATCCATGTTTTGCTTTTTCTTTTTAATTTTTCCCTCCCTGCTTTCCGAGAGCCATAACTTTATTTTTCCATCAATAGAGCGGTGTGAGGGCTTATTTTTTGCAGGACGAGCTGTAGTTTTTATTGGTACCATTTTTTGGTACATACAACTTTAGCACTTTTTATTACATTTTTTGGTAGAGCCAAGGTGACCAAAAAACAGCGGATTTGCCGTTTCAAATTCTTTATTTTTCATGGCGTTCACAAGTAGCGATGCTGCTGCAGAATCAACTGAAGCCTCTGGTGCCGATGTGTCCTCGCTCGTCTGACACGATGCAGGACCTGTGAGTGACGTCACAGCGTGATCTGGCAGAAGCTGGGCGTTCTGAAGAGAAGTGGATGATACTTCTCATCAGAACGCCCAGCTAGTAAAAGTATTAAAAACTCCCCGATGTACGCACATAATACACGCCCACTTGGACTTTTAAACACACCCACTTGGACTTTTGCAAGCCTCATTTGCATAACTACAAAAATGGTCATAACTTGGCCAAAAATGCTCTTTTTAAAAATAAAAACGTTACTGTAATCTACATTGCAGCGCCTATCTGCTGCAATAGCAGATAGGGGTTGCAAAATCTGGTGACAGAGCCTCTTTAAATATTTATTAAATTTTTTCCACTAATAAAAACTATTTACTTTTGTTTTTACAAATTTTATTAATCCCCATAGGAGACTTGAACCAGCGATCGTTAGATCTCTGGTAGAATACACTGCAATACTAATGTATTGCAGTATATTGTCATTTTTACATGCTCCTGTAACAGCGCGATGGCTGTTTCTGTCCGTTAGTCCCGGGTGTCAGCTGTAATACACAGCTGAAACCCGCAGCGTATGGCACGGGCTCAGTGAGTGAGACGCTCCATACATCACCCCCCACACCACGACATGCTATTAAGTCATGGTGCGCGAAAGGTTTCATGTGCAGCTGATGGTGCAAAGTGAAAATTAAAATTTTCGACTGATGTGCTATTTTAGTGCACTATATGTTGTGCCTAGTTTGTGCCACAAATAAAATATTAACAGGGTTCTCCCGGGTATGGCGATGCTCTATCGGTGGACGTAAATGGCTGTTTGAGCACGCTGTAGGGCTCAGAAGGGAGGGAGCGCCATTTGGCTTTTGGAGCACAGATTTAGCTTGGTAGTAGCTCTGGCGTTTTGCTGGTATTTCAGTTTATAATGTGGGGGTATATGTAGGCTGGGCAGAGTTCATCAGGGGCATAATAAGAGGGTATAATAATGCAGTAAATAAATAATCTGCAGATATGTGGCCAGTGTCACACTTAGAAATGGCGCCCGATCTTATCCTCTTTAGGAACACTGCACATTTTGCATCACTTTTCTTATTTTTTCACCATCGGAGCAGTGTGAGGGCTTATTCTTTGCGGGACAAAGTTTTCATTGGCACCGTTTTGGGGTACATGCGATTTTTTTGGATCACTTTTTATTCAATTTTTCGTCAAGCAAGGTTACCAAAAACCATCAATTCTGACAATGTTTTTATTTATTTTTTACGGCTTTCACCCTGGGCTATAAATTACCATTATACTTTATTCTGCGGGTCAATACGATTACGGCGATACCAGATGTATAACGTTATTTTTACATTTTGCAGCGTTTGCGCAATAAAAGAACTTATTTATAAAATAAACTATTTTTTGTGTCACCATATTCTGAGAGCCATAACTTTTTTATTTTTCAGTCAAAAAAGCTGTGTAAGGGCTTGTTTTTTGCGGGATGGGATGTAGTTTGTATTGGTACCATTTACGACGTTTACATGCGACGTTTTGATCACTTTTTATTGTATATTTTGGGAGGGGTGACGACCAAAAAATTGTGATTCTGGCATTGTTTTTCGTTTATTTAATTTGCGGTGTTCACCGTGCAGGAAAAATAATATTATGGTTTTATAGTTGGGGTTGTTACGAATGCGGTGATACCAAATATGTGTACTTTTTTTTTACGTGTTAATTTTTTTCCTATAATAAAAGACTCATTATAGGAAAAAAAGCAGTTCTTGTTTATGTCACTTAACTTTTATTTTTACACTTTTTTTTAAATATTTGTATCCTTTTTTTTTTACTTTTTTACTTGTCCCACTAGGGGACACTTAGACTTGCAGTTCTGATCGCTGCTGGAATACATTACACTACCTACGTAGTGTAATGCATTCCAAATGTCATTGTGACGTGACCGTCACACTGACAGGAAGCCTACGACAATCACCCTCCGGCTGGTCCTCATAGGCTTCTGTACATGGCAGCCATTGTCTGGTGTCCGGTTGCCATGGGTACCAACACCAGCCCCCGTGATTTCACGTGGGGGCTGCCGATCTCCGCTAAACTCCCTAGATGTGGTGATCGGAAATAGCCGCCGCATCGAAGGGGTTAACTGCCGAAATCAGCAGCGATGGGCCGCTGATCGGCAACAGGTAATGCAGGGCAGATACCCTGCACAGTTAACCGCCGCTGCGGTGTAGCGCCGCGCGGCGGTTAACTGTCAAAGCACAGACGTAACTGCACGTCGAGGTGCGCGAAGTTACTGCTAACCTCGACGTGCATTAACGGCAAGGTGCGGGAAGGGGTTAAAAGAACACCTATGCCGATATAGAAATAATGGGACTGATGACTGGACAGTCTGCGTTATCGATTGCACCATCAATTTAACAGCATAGAGTGCATGTAGCTATGGACCCTGAGAGATGTTCTGCCACCAAGGATACTCCTTGAACACACTGTTGAAAAGGAGGTAGTTATATGTACATGTCTGATGTTCAAGAAATTCCAATAATCAAACACCTTGGTGGTCGGGATCAGTACAGTATATACAGTACTGTGCAAAAGCTTTAGGCAGTTGTGGAAAAATGCTGCGAAATAAGAATGCTTTCAAAAACAGAAGTGTTACTTTTTTTTTTTATCAACTAACAATGCAAAGTGAATGAAGAGAAGATAAATCTAAAATCAAAATTGGGTGTTACCACCCTTTGCCTTCAAAACAGCATCACTTCTTCCAGGTACACTTGCACACAGTTTTTGAAAGAACTCAGCGGGGAGGTTGTTGCAAACATCTCCGAGAACTAACCACAGATCTTCTGTAGATGTAGGCTTCCTCATATCCTCTGTCTCTTCCCAGACAGACTCGATGTTGAGACCAGGGCTCTGTGGGGGCCATATCATCACTTCCAGGGCTCCTTGTTCTTCTTTACACTGAAGATAGTTCTTCATGACATTGGCTGCATGTTTGGGGTCGTTGCCCTGCTGCAGAATAAACTTGGGAGCCAAACGGACTCCTCCCTGATGATATTGCACGATGGATAAGTATTCGCCTGTATTGATCAGCATTTAGGACACCATTAATCCTGACCAAATCCCCAGTTCCATTTTTTGCAAATGCAGACCCAAACTTGCAAGGAGCCTGCACCATGCTCGACGGTTGCCTGAGGGCACTCATTATTGTACCGCTCTCCAGCCCTGTGCAAACAATCTGCCTTCTGTTGCAGCCAAACATTAAAATTTTGACTCAGTCCAGAGCACCTGCTGCCATTTTTTTTGCACCCCAGTTCCTATGTTTTTGCGCACAGTTGAGTCACTTGGCCTTGTTTCCACGTCGAAGGTATGGCTTTTTGGCCGCAATTCTTCTATGAAGACCACTTCTGGACAGACGTCTCAAAACAGGAGATGGGTGTACCTGGGTCCCACTGGTTTCTGCCAGTTCTGAGCAGATGGCACTGCTGGATATCTTCATATTTTGAAGGGAAGTAAGCAGGATGTGTCTGATCTGCTGCACTAACTTTCCTTGGTCGACCACTGTCCTCAACATTGCCCGTTTCTTTGTGCTTCCTCAAAAGAGCTTAAACAGCACATCTTGAAACCCCAGTCTGCTTTGGAATCTTTGCTTTGGAGAGACCTTGCTGCTGCAGTATAATTACCATCTTGTTGCTGTGCTCAGTCTCGCCATGGTGGATCTGTGACATGAAACTGGCTTCCACAACCTCACCTTTGTAGCAGAGTTTGGCTGTTCCTCACCCAGGGTTAAGCCTCCTACACAGCTGTTTGTTACAGTTAAAGGAACAGTGTCATCCCAAATAATTTTTTTATATGTTAAAGATGTTAGTGCCTTAATATAAACGTTTATTTTCATTTGTGTGTTTGTGTTTTACTGTTTCTTATTTTTACACTTTTTTCTTCCCTATGGGGGCTGCCATTTTTTGTTCCATTTCTGTGTGTGTCGATTAACGACACACACAGACATGGAATACGGCAGCCACAGTCCCATAGGGACTGCGAACGGCTCCCGTCCCATTGACTGCCGTGTACGGCGTCTGTGTGGGAACTGCGCATGCGCCGCTCCCACACAGTCCTATTCGAAATTGGCGCCGTCCGGCGCCATTTTCCTGTGGACCGGAAGTCGCGGCCGGACAGTAATATTACTACTTCCGGTCGCGGCTTCCGGACTTGTGCACATGGAACAGCGGCAGCAAAGGGAGCGGACGGGCCGGAGGGAGCCGCGGCGGCAGGAGCAGGTAAGAGATTTCAATGTATGTTAGTGTTTGTGTGTGTTTACTACTGTATGTAAACCTACTACACTGTGGGTTACCTCAAAAAATGGCGACACACAGTGTAGGAGGTTACATCGTTCAAACCCCTCGTTTATCCCGGCACTAGCCAGGATAAAGGAGGGGGGAATGCTGAGAGCTCACTAGAGCGAGGGCTTTTAACCCAACGTTGCAATGCTGCAATTTTGGGAACAGCTCCATCTAGTGACCAAAAATGGGTAGTATTATAAATTAGAAATAATTTATAATATTTCCTGGACTCGTGCAAAAAAATAAAAAAAATTTGAACAATGTTTAATCACCCACACACTAAATGTTTAATTTTTTTAAAAAAAACATGTTTTTCGGGCAACACATTCCCTTTAATGACTTTCAACCTACATATGAAAATTATGATCATCAACTGTTATAACTGGTTAGTCATACACCTCACTATAATCCTACAATATCCATGACTTTGTGCAAGCATACCTAGAAGAATTGCTGTTTAGAAGGCAAAGTGTGATCACACCAAATATTGATTTCATTGAGATTTCTCTTCTGTTCAGTCACTCTGTATTTTGTTAGTTGATAAGAAAATATTATTAACACTTCTATTTTTAAAAGCATTCTTACTTTGCAGCATTTTTACACAGCTGCTTAAAACTTTTGCACAGTATGATGATAATAAATATACTCACAGCTGCTAGTACCCAAAAAATGGAAACATACAAGTAAGGACTATACATGAGGGCATCAAGGTGTAATGCAATAACACCTCCAAACACAGCAGAAATTCCAACAACCACCTCAACGATCTAGAAAAAGAACACAAGAAAAGGTATTACAATAACACATTGGTAATTTCCAGCTAATGATTTAGACACCACTTATGCTCTGCATAAAATTATGTAGCAAAAATAACAGGTTTCATTTGAATTAATAAGACCTGTGCACAATACTTTCCGGACGTCATATGGGCGTCGACACTTTAAAAAAGCACTCAGCTTTTTTTTTTTCTTTCTTCCTATCTGTCACTAGATACATACACAATAATTCACTAATTTTATATATATATATATATATATATATATACATACACACACATACATATATATACACATATACACACACACACACACACACACACACACACACACACACACACACACACACTGAGCATTACCTTAGTTATTCCTTTCTATCTGAATTCCTCTCTTTAGTCGGGTTATGTGATCTTACTCTGACCTGATAAAATCTACAGCAGTTAATGTAATTGAGTCGGCCTCTTCACTTCCTGATTTATGGACTGTACCAGACAGTATAACCAAATACAGTAATACTCACGCTATATAACATTTCATATTTTATTTTCTTATTTGGGGGATAGGTACCGAAAAAAATAGGCAGAGTGACACTTTTATTTATAAATATGTTGTGTATTTAAAATACATTAAAACAAAGAACAAAATAAAAATATATAAAATCACTATTTCTATATTTTACAGCATTATTTTCCCCAACTAATATAATGCCAAACATTCATAATGGATTTGTTTTATTTCTTACAGAGTAGGATTTTATTGTTCGAGCAGGAAACTGCACATTGCGTAGATTGCTTGAACTTCCACAGGCAGTGCCCTAGGAAATAAAAGACATTTAAGTAACACCATACATAAAAAAAAAACATAGCATAGCATCCAAATATGAACTAGATCTATTAAAAAGTAACTGTTGCTTCAGGTGACTTTTCAGAATAAGCGGTCATGGGTATACACGAGGAATAACACTATTTCTAACCATTATAGGACTTGTATCCTTTATTTATCAGCAGTTTTCCCACTCTACAGGCTTTATTTCTAATTTTCATTTGTACCTGAACACATCTCCAGAGTGGACGCAGACCAGCTGCTATGTCTCTCATACACAGCACACAGAGAAAGAGGAGACCCTGCTCACTTTTCTCTCTGTAGCACACCCCCAGAAGTAGCAAAATGGAGGACATAATACAGCAACAATGAGTAGTGTAGCTGTAAATCCAGCATTTGGATTAGACAGTGCAACACATACTAGAAGCAGCAGTGTCTATCTCTCTGCAGCTGCTCCCTCCTCCATCCCCCTCTATATAGACTTCTATGGGCAGCAGCTAGAGCCTGATCCCTAAGGCCTCATTCACACGGCAGGGTTTCCCGGCCGGGTGCCGGCCGTTCATAAATCGGCCGGCACCCGGCTGCATTAGGAATGATAGACCCCTAATGGGGCTATTCACACGACCGATTTTTTGACGGCCGGAAAATCCGGCCGTCAAAAAATAGGACATGCTCTATCTTTGCCCGGGCACCCGGCCGCCCGGCTCCCATACAAGTCTATGGGGCCGGGTATTACACGGCCATCACAGGAATGTGTTCCGAGTGATGGCCGGGTTTCCCGGCGCTTGCGCTCTATCTCCTCCTCCTCACAGCGCAGAGTGCATGTGAGGAGGAGGAGTTGATGCCATTCTGACGAATGGCATCGCTGTACACTGTGTTGCAGGGCCGGGGTGTACAGCAGGTGGAAGGGAGCGCTGCGCTGGCTCCCTTCCCCTGCTTGTTAAAAGCACCCTGGCTCGGCGACACCTTCGATGGCGCCGCTAGTAGTAGTAGCAGCAGCTGCTGCTGCTGCGGCTGCTGCTACTGTAGCGACGCCACTATAGCAGAGCAGGGAGGTATCTCCCCGCTCTGCTATGTGCTAGCCGCACTTTAGCTCCTTGAAGGAGCGGAATCCCCGTGCTTTCGGGGATTCCGCTCCTGGACAGAGCGCTTGATGTCTCTGTCCATATCTGGGCAGTGACATCAGGGGAAACTCCTGAAGCGGAATCCCCGAACACATGGGGATTCCCCTTCAGGAGCTGCCGCTGATGTCACTGTCCGGATCTGCCCGGCACGGATGCATAACTTTATGCAAACCGGCCGGGCAAAATGGCCGATTTTACCGGCCGACACTCGGGCTCGGGAACGACCCGGTCGTGTGAATCCCGCCTAAGTGAGCCGATAATCAGTATTCATCTCGGTCTCTCTGATAGAGAGACTTCATCAATTTAGTGAATGACCAGTGCAGTAGAGAAATCTAAGTAGAAAAACAGTCGTTAAAAAAAAGTTGTAAAATTTCTCTGCAATCTTCATTCCTCCATTTATTTTCAGACCCCTGAGATTCAGTTTGCAACAAGACTTTAGTTTCAGACTTTAGTCATGTTTGCATGACTATCCCAGTAATACATGCTAAATGGGAGGACTGAGGACTCATGTTTCAACATAGCTTTATACCTGCTTTGCCCTTCTACAGCTAACGAGGGATCTTTTCTCCCTTGTGCTGACAGTCACTGATGCCAAGTAGAGTGAGCCCCCCCCCCCTTGCTCTCTGTTAGATTATACACAACCTGTGTGATCTCTCCATCCTCCTCAGCAAACTGCCAGTGTATGCTCTCTTCCCGATCTACACTCTGATACAGACAGTCTGTGCGATCTGCCCTTCCTGAATACTTGGATGCTTTTCTCCCTCTGATCGGTCTGTACAATCTGCTTCCCCTCCCTGCTACTATCTCTAACAGAGAAGGGAAAGGGAGTGCAAAGAGAAGACACAGAACCAGCAGGACAATTAGCTAGGTGAAGTAATTACACCCACTCTGCAGCAGCAAACTGGTACGAATTTTTTAGGATGGATTGTAGGAAGCAAATGAACAATAAAACAAAATGGCAGTGCAAAGTTGTCCCCAGCCTTTAAAGTTGTTGTCTGTAATATACATCCCCTTCCAGATACCCTGTTAGGAAGTTTGATGTAATACAGGGAGGATATTTAATAGGATACACCTCTATTAGCAAGAGCAGAAAATGGCTCAGTGGTAGTCAAACCGTTCTACTAATGAGAATACCTGATCAACCTGGTAACTTGTTGCAGGACCAGCACATAGGAAAGTGGTTATCCACATTAGACTTGACGCAGGGCGAGAATAATAGTCCTAAATGGGAGGCCGATGCCGCATCAGGAGCATACTCGTGTGATTAGGAGCAGGCTAACAGTTGTAAAACAAAGCTACAGCCCCACTTTAAAGGCGGCCATCGGAAAAAACGCTAATATCTGCCGTTTTAGCCTTTGAATGCCACAATCAACGAGGATTGAGGCATTCAAAAGACTGAGGGAAGAACCCCTTTGATGGAATTCCCTGTGACACAATCGAGGCCCATATGCCTGTGTAATGATTATATACTAGTACAGTAGCCGGTGTATGAAGAAAAATCTAAAATCCCCCCCCCCCCATGAGATTAAAAGTGTATCCACTTTGACTTAATCACAACGAAGTTTAGAAGATTGCTCAGGAGTACACAGAAACCGCTGCAGACCAAGCCATCATAGCAGTTCTCTGACGGATTCTACAGAGAATGGAATTCTGAAGGTTTATGTATTGCGTTTACAAAAAAGCTGCAGTAGTAAAAAATGGTGCATTTCTGTCATAAAAAGATTTTACTTTTATTTAAACACAAAACCAAAAAATTTTTTTGCAAAAAGACCCCAAAAAATGCCCAAAGCTTTTAACTGGTGGTTGTACATAGTGCCCCTCTGGGTCGAGGGTCTCTCAACCAATGCCAGATGCAAAAGTGTTAACAGTAATACACTGAGCACAGTGCAGCTCATCATCCATACTCTCATTTACTTCATATGCTTGGGTGCACACCAGGCATACATGTAGGCCCGAGTTGCTGCGGGCACATTCTCCTGCAGGAAGCCCCCAGCCGATGGTTGAAAAAGGCGTATGACCTGGCGCTTAGTGGCTTTGTTCCTCACTGCCTACAGCAGTCACAGACCTGTATTAAATCCTCCTTCCACCCTTCCCCCATGAAGCTTCTGTCTCATGGAGTACCCACTCCCCTGTCTCCATCAGTATGCCACAAGGATTTTTTACTACCCTGGGCAAATACAGAACTGCGTTAATTTCAAATACCACATTAATCGTCCGGCCATAATTTTCTCTAAATTATTCTACTACAGTAATTGCACTACCCATGCTTAGTTTAGGCTTCTATAGGCAAAATCAAGCTATCATTTTGTGTCCAGACTCAATATATTTAAAATTCAGACTTTCGCTTAACATACGGCCCCATAAAGTATGGAATGGAGTATGTTGGGATGTTATTAATGTATAACCACATAACATATGTGTATTGATATAGTTAGAAATCCCTTAAAGCGACCCTCCGGTCCTGCAACAACATCTTAAAATATGACTGGGTATATGAAGTAATTTGACCTGGTGCCCCCCAGCTGTGCCCCTCTTCCATGGATCCACCGCTTTGGGGTCCCCTCTGTTAAACAACGTGGCTAAGATTCTCCTACTGTTCTTGGATTGGTCAGAGCTGCTCAAGTATTTGTGTGTGGGGGGGGGGGGGGGGAGATAAACAAGAAACCACAGCATTTCGGCTGTTTTTTGAATGTTCTTTTCCGCTGTTAACCGGGCGGAAAAAAAATAAATTAACTTTATCATTCGGGTCGGTATGAATATGGTAATACCAAAGATAAAAATTAAATTATATGCACAACCAACAGAAAAATAATATATTTATGAGACTTGGAATGTGGCGACACAAAAATTACTTTTTTTTTTTAATGATTAACCATTTTAACAAAAATTATGAAGAAGGGCTTATTAACTTATTCTTTTGGGGGAGGGAGATTTTAAATTCATTTTTATCAAACATAAAATTTTACTTTTTGTCCCTCTAGTGGTGGTGGTTATCACTTCTATAATTCTTTGAAATACAGTCAAAGGTCAGTGTATTTCAGTGTAAGTCTATGCCATAATCATACTGAGTTGTCAACTGGTCGATATTAAAGTCATTGTAAAGTATGTAATAAATTTGAAAAACAAAACAAAAAATAGTACTTACTCTTTTCACCGAACAACAGTCTACACTTGATCTTGCAGAAACAATCACGGTTGTTGCCATAAAAATTTCCATGAGAATAAGTAGAATCAAATTAAAATTTATCTATGAAGAAAATCAAAATTTAGGTCACAAGGACGGTTTAAATATTCAAAGCTGCCTAGAGAAAACATAAGATCACTTCTATATTATTGTGTAACTGCTTCATAAGTTAACTAGAGCTTTTAAGCCATTTAACTCTTTAGTAACCAGCCTACTTTGGGCCCTAATGACCAAGCGATTTTTTAAGGTTTTCATCATCTCATTTCGCAATGTTAAATACTTGTGTGTCAAAAAAGACAACAGCATAGTAGGTATGATACCTTTAGTGGCTAACCATAAAAGTTCTATATGCAAGCTTTCAGAGCACAGAGGCTCCTTTTTCAGGCGAGTTGACAAATGAATGTCTTCGAAAAAAGCACAACATTTAAGATGTTACATGAGGTGATACATCATTAAGATAAGCCGGGGCAATAAAACTGAGGTTATAGGGGTGATGACTTAGGAGATAAGGGATCTGGAGTCAGTCTGATGGGGGATGTGACGTGTGCCCATGTAGTGGCTCATAAATCCAGGTGTTAGATTGAGGCCTTTTGTCAATGACTGGAATTTTATCATCAGCTTGAATTCCCAAATTTTTCTGTTTTTAAAATTACCCTTTAGTATTAGGACCTTTAAATCTGCCACACTGTGGTCTGGTCCAGAGAAGGGTTTTCCCACGGGTGTATCCACCTCCTGTTTTATTGTGTGTCTGTGAAGATTCATCCTGGTTTGTAGTTTTTGTATTGTTTCCCCAATGTAGATTCCTTTATCTATGCACCTTGTACACTGGATCATGTACACTACATTGGAGGATGTACAGGAGAACGTACCAGTGGTTTTATAGTCCTGCTGCGTGTTTGGTATGTGGATGGTGTTTGATGACAAGAAGTTGGTACAGGTCCTGCGTTTTCTACTGTTGCAAGGAAAAGTGCCAGTCTCTGATGGTGATGAGAAGGACTTCTGACCAGGAGATTCCTTAGGTTTGGTGGCTGTTTGTATGCAAGGAGGGGTAAATCCGGGAATATTGCCTTAAGTTTATGGTCTTTGTTAAATACAGGTTAGACATCAGCAGCAATTTTCCTCAAGACGTTCATTTGTGGGTTGTATATGACCACTAGGGGCACCCTGCTGTTGTCTTCCTTCTTTTTGTACTCCAGAAGATTGCTCCTTGGAATTCTTGTTGCTCTGTAGATCTGATCATCTATAATTTGTGGATGGTATCCCTGTTGTAAGAATGTATTCCGCAGCAATAGAAGTTGTTGTTCTCGGTCTTCATTGTCTGAACAGATCCGTATGTAGCGCAGAGCCTGGCTGTAGATGATGGATTTCTTTATGTGTCTCGGATGGAAGCTGTTCCATCTCAGATATGCTGGACGACCTGTAGGTTTATGGTAGATCGTTGTTTGTATGTCATGGTTTCTCATGTATATGGATGGTCATGTCCAGGAAATGTATTTGAGATTTTGAGTAGTTGAGAGTGAGTTTGATAGTAGGATGGAACTTGTTTAAGTTTTTATGGAAAGAAAGCAGTTCCTGTTCAGAGCCTGTCCAGATTATCAGAAGGTCATCAATGTACCGGAAATATGCAGAGGTTTAGTTACGCAGGTTGATAAAAACTCTTCCTCTAATTTGGCCATAAACAGGTTAGCATATTGTGGTGACATTTTGCTACCCATAGCGCTTCCCGTACATTGCAGATATATGTCTTCATCACAATTATTTTTTATTTGACAGAGTACGAACCTGATGAGTTGTAGGGCTGGCTCTGTCGCTAGATTGTTCTTCTGAAGAAAGTGTTGGCATGCGGCTATGCCATCCTCATGGGGGATGTTAGAATACAGAGACTCCACATCCATAGTTGCCAATATTGTTCCCTCTGGTAGTGGACCTAGGGCTGAGAGTTTGCAGAGGACATCTGTGGTGTCCTGGACATAACTGGGTGTGCACCTCACCAAGGGCTTTAGAAGATTTTCCACCCACCCAGAAATATTCTCAGTTAGAGTCCCAACACCTGAAATGATTGGTCTCCCTGGATTGCCTTCTTTATGTATTTTAGGTAACATGTACAATGTACCCATTCTGGGATTGTCCGGTATAAGGTCCAGTAAACTGTCTGACACAGCGTTGAAACTATTGATGATATGGACATTTCAAAAGCCATAACTATTTTGTCTTTCTGTAGACATAGCCGTCAAATCAGTATTTGTTTAACTATATTCTAAGAGCCATAACTTATTTTTCTGCCGACGTAGCCGTATGAGTGCTTATTTTTGTGGGTCGACTTGTCGTTTTATTGGTACGATTTTGGAGTAAATACGACTTTTTGAGATATGAACAGGAAACAGCAATCCTAGCATTGTTTATTTATTTTTATGGTGTTTACCGTGCGGATTAAACAGCGTAATAGTTTTATAGTTTGGGTTGCTACTATATCAATTATGTGTGGATAAGGTGTATCGTTAGCCATTAGGTGTTGAAGAATAACCTCTAGATAAAAACGCGCAGAATATCTCATAACCCGACACCTATCTTCAATTGGTGCTGGATTAAAGGCATTTCTGTCGTTTTGACTTGTTTTGGTAGCACTTATTTCAGTAGAATAGAAATTCTACTTTCATCAGATTCACTATTTACTTAACCCTTTCATTACCAAGGGTCATTGATGCCCCTGTGTCCAGGTCAAATGTTCCATTTATGATATGCACTTCATTAAACGATAATATCTTTGGAACCGCTTTGAATATGACAAGTATTTTTACAAGACTGAGGCTTTAACTTTCTAGATTGACAAACTTCTGACATGTCATAGTGCCATTTTAAGTACAAGGACTTACCAGGTTCAATAGAAAGTTAGGCACCATTAACAAGTGTCCAAGCGCCCCATTGTATATGAGTAACATAGCAAACTTCATTACATCATAGAAGACTTAGAGAAAAAGAAGTCATTACGCCAGAAGTATAATAAAAAATTGACAAATTTTATTAGGACATACAATACAAAATATTGATATAAAAAGTTCAAAAAAGTATCCGAATAAAAGAAGGAACGCAGTGTGGTGGCTTCAAGAGAAATGGAAATTTGGGGTATTGAGCCCACCACAACACAAATTCCCTGGCAAAGATTCGCTATCTGATATAGGTTACAGGAAACACAGTCTAAATAATAGAATACATGCGTAACAATAAGTCGATGGTAACAGCAAAGTTTACAGAGAGAGAAAATCACTCTAAGACCATATGTTTCGAAAATTGCTAAGGCCTCATGCACACGACCGTATTTTTTCCCACCCGTAAATACTGGCGTAAATACGGGTCCTTGGTCACACGTATTCGACCCGTTTTGCACCAGTATTTACGGACCCGTGCCCGTAAATATGGGTCCGGTGTCACCCGTATTCCACCCGTATTTACGGGCACGTTTTTGGCGGCAAAATAGCACTGCACTAATCGGCAGCCCCTTCTCTCTATCAGTGCAGGATAGCGAGAAGGGACAGCCCTTTCTGTAATAAAAGTTAAAGAAATTCATACTTACCCGGCCGTTGTCATGGTGACGCGTCCCTCTCTTCACATCCAGCCCGACATCCCTGGATGACGCGGCAGTCCATGTGACCGCTGCAGCCTGCGATTGACCTGTGATTGTGATCAGTTAACTCTTTCAGCTCCCTGGACAGTGACTATTTACTGACGTCGCTTAGCAACGCTGCCGTAATGACGGGTGCACACATGTAGCCACCCGTCATTACAGGAGCTCCATAGACTTCTATGGACTGTCCGTGCCGTTATTACGGCCTGAAATAAGACATGTTCTATCTTTTTCAACTGCACGGGCACCTTCCCATAAGAAAACGGGAAGGTACCCGTGGCCAATAGAAGTCTATGAGCCCGTTATTACGGGTCGTAATTACGACCCGTAATAACGGGAGTTTTTACGGTCGTGTGCATGAGGCCTTAGATATAAAGGGTTTGTTTCCAAGATTAGTTTACGCTTTATATAGAGTGGAAATAGACCGGGACCAGAGTGTCACAATGAGACTAAAGTTGCCAGAGAAAAAAGTCAAATGTGCATAGCTTGTATAGATCGTTGCAGATCTATATATAACATGAAAAGTATGAAGGGAGGCTTACCCATGAAAACGAACGTTGAAATGGCCCCACACTGCAGCCTGAAAAAGTTGCGCCCCGACGCGCGTTTCGCCAATCTAGCTTCCTCAGGGGGTAGTATATTAGGTACTGTCATTGTTATGCTTTATATATGGTTTGATTAATGGTGAGATGTAAAACTCCGGTGTCCGTCCTCCAGTTCCGGTCTAATGGCGCATGCGCGGGATCCTGACTTGAGCCGCGAGATCCCTGTCCTCTGTCGTCACGCCCGCAGTGCGCCTGCGTGCCCCCAAGGACGCGTGTCCATGGAAACCAAGCAGGCACAGTGCGAGCGTGGAGACGACAGAGAACCAGGGCGAGGCTCCCAGGTTCACTCACAGCATGCGCAACCCCAGGACGTGAAGAGGTGTTGTGATAAATATAAAGGTATGTTCTATGTTTGTACTATAAGTATCACTAAAAATATAAAAGTTATAATGTGATGTTGTTACCCTAAAAGAAAAAGAAATAGAGATGAATGAAAAAAGGGGGGGGAGGGGGGAAAAGGAAAGAAAAATGAATAGCATAAAAAAGAAAAAGAAGAAAGAAGGATCGCGGGACGCAGAGCGACCACGTAGATGCAAAGATATATGACCGACAATTAGTTGTGACAATTTAATAAAATTACATCTTATAATACACACATGTGTAGGAATATATCGTACAGTAAAATATAATGATACTAGAAGAAGCTAGTATCGTGAGAATTACAATGTTGTGTTATTTCCCAAGCAGAAAGAAGATAATAAAAAGGAGAAGATGAGTTAAAAAAGGGAGAAGAAAAGGGGAAAAAGAAGAAAAAAATGAAAAGAAGAGAAGAAAAGAGAGAAAAGAAGAAACACAGGGACACAGAAAAGACCTCGTAAGTGCCAAAATATATAACCAACAGTTAAATGTGACAATTTAATAAAGGAATATACATCTTATAATACACTATGTGTAAGAATATATCATACAATAAAATATGATAAAAAAGAAAATACTGGTGTCGTGGAAGATTTAAAAAAATAAAATAAATAATTTAAAATAAAAAGTAAACGAGTTACTAGATTATTATCAACACATAAATATCAAGTGAAGTGAGAAGATCATGAAAAACATGAATGGAGAACGCATATAAATATATCTATAAATTGCGATCAGTGAGATACAGAAACAAATATCAAAAATAAACAAGAATACATAAAGGTAATGATACTAATAAACAAAATAAAAAGGTATGCATCAATTAAATATTAAAGCAATTAGAAAACAAAAAAACAAAAAATCACAAAAAAATAATATTTTACTATTAAGCAGACTAATAATAAGTAAGAGATATAAAAATGGAACATAGAGTACGCTATAAACCAATATAATCAGTATTGTTAGACTCTTCTTGTCCATGGGTGTCAGTCGGTACATCGGAAATGTGGTTCTATGATATATCGGAAGGACAGCGGTTTTTGGAATCACTCGATCTAAACATGACAATGCAGAAAGAGCAGGCATTAATAACAGTTAAAAACACTTAAAATTTAAAGGGAAGTTAGTATGAAAGAGATTTGCTGGCCGAATCACGTAATATTCCGGAAGGCAACAAATATGTTACAGAAAGGCAGAGAAACTTAGATTTTCATTGAGACCATGAGGGGTCATGGTGCCCAGTGTGAAAATCCACCTGCACTCTTTTTGTGCAAGTATCTTTTTGACATCCCCGCCTCTGACACCGCAATGTATCCGGTCGATGCCTCTTACACGGAAGGATCTAGGGTCACATCCATGTTTTAATTTAAAGTGTCTTGGAATGGTTTTTAAGGTCATCAGGTCAACTACGTCTTTTGCCGCTGATATGTCCCGTACATGTTCCCTCACCCGTAATTTTAGTTGTCTTGAGGTTAGACCCACATAAACCTTGGGGCAGTCGCATGTGGCATAATATATCACGTGAGTGGTACTACACGAGATATATTGCAATATTTTAAACCGTCTATCCGTCTTTACAGAATTAAAAGTTGTAGTCCGTAGAATATTTGGACACGCTATGCAGTCACCACAAGGGAAACAGCCTTGGACCGGACCTCTGGCCGAAAAGGGGTTCACTCGTTTGGGAACATAATGGCTCTGTATAAGGATATCTTTAAGATTCCTGCTTCTTCTTGCTGTCATTTGAGGATGTTGGGGTAGGACTGGAGCAAGTGTTGCCTCCAATTGTAGGATAGGCCAGTGTTTTTGCAGGATCTCTCTCATAGTTTGCCATTGGTTATTGTGAGTCGAGATAAATCTGATCAGGCCGGGTGTCTTTTCCTTCTGTTCTGCGGGTAGTGGGTTGAGTAGATGTTTCCGTGCCACTCTCTTAGCCCGATTGTAACCCGGCCTGATCAGATTTATCTCGACTCACAATAACCAATGGCAAACTATGAGAGAGATCCTGCAAAAACACTGGCCTATCCTACAATTGGAGGCAACACTTGCTCCAGTCCTACCCCAACATCCTCAAATGACAGCAAGAAGAAGCAGGAATCTTAAAGATATCCTTATACAGAGCCATTATGTTCCCAAACGAGTGAACCCCTTTTCGACCAGAGGTCCGGTCCAAGGCTGTTTCCCTTGTGGTGACTGCATAGCGTGTCCAAATATTCTACGGACTACAACTTTTGATTCTGTAAAGACGGATAGACGGTTTAAAATATTGCAATATATCTCGTGTAATACCACTCACGTGATATATTATGCCACATGCGACTGCCCCAAGGTTTATCTGGGTCTAACCTCAAGACAACTAAAATTACGGGTGAGGGAACATGTACGGGACATAGCGGCAAAAGACGTAGTTGACCTGACGACCTTAAAAACCATTCCAAGACACTTTAAATTAAAACATGGATGTGACCCTAGATCCTTCCGTGTAAGAGGCATTGACCGGATACATTGCGGTGTCAGAGGCGGGGATGTCAAAAAGATACTTGCACAAAAAGAGTGCAGGTGGATTATCACACTGGGCACCATGACCCCTCATGGTCTCAATGAAAATCTAAGTTTCTCTGCCTTTCTGTAACATATTTGTTGCCTTCCGGAATATTACGTGATTCGGCCAGCAAATCTCTTTCATACTAACTTCCCTTTAAATTTTAAGTGTTTTTAACTGTTATTAATGCCTGCTCTTTCTGCATTGTCATGTTTAGATCGAGTGATTCCAAAAACCGCTGTCCTTCCGATATATCATAGAACCACATTTCCGATGTACCGACTGACACCCACGGACAAGAAGAGTCTAACAATACTGATTATATTGGTTTATAGCGTACTCTATGTTCCATTTTTATATCTCTTACTTATTATTAGTCTGCTTAATAGTAAAATATTATTATTTTTTTGTGATTTTTTGTTTTCTAATTGCTTTAATATTTAATTGATGCATACCTTTTTATTTTGTTTATTAGTATCATTACCTTTATGTATTCTTGATTGTTTATTTTTGATATTTGTTTCTGTATCTCACTGATCGCAATTTATAGATATATTTATCTGCGTTCTCCATTCATGTTTTTCATGATCTTCTCACTTCACTTGATATTTATGTGTTGATAATAATCTAGTAACTCGTTTACTTTTTATTTATTTAAAAAAAAAATTTTTTTTTAATCTTTCACGACACCAGTATTTTCTTTTATTATCATATTTTATTGTATGATATATTCTCACACATAGTGTATTATAAGATGTATATTCCTTTATTAAATTGTCACAATTAACTGTTGGTTATATATTTTGGCACTTACGAGGTCTTTTCTGTGTCCCTGTGTTTCTTCTTTTCTCTCTTTTCTTCTCTTCTTTTCATTTTTTTCTTCTTTTTCCCCTTTTCTTCTCCCTTTTTTAACTCCTCTTCTTTTTATTATCTTCTTTCTGCTTGCGAAATAACACAACATTGTAATTCTCACGATACTAGCTTCTTCTAGTATCATTATATTT
This sequence comes from Rhinoderma darwinii, assembly GCF_050947455.1. Classification (NCBI taxonomy): domain Eukaryota; kingdom Metazoa; phylum Chordata; class Amphibia; order Anura; family Rhinodermatidae; genus Rhinoderma; species Rhinoderma darwinii. The sequence goes on along the minus strand of NC_134689.1, from coordinate 193,818,039 downwards.
TACTGTATTTTACTGTACGATATATTCCTACACATGTGTGTATTATAAGATGTAATTTTATTAAATTGTCACAACTAATTGTCGGTCATATATCTTTGCATCTACGTGGTCGCTCTGCGTCCCGCGATCCTTCTTTCTTCTTTTTCTTTTTTATGCTATTCATTTTTCTTTCCTTCCCCCCCCCCCCCCCCGCCTCCCCCCGCCCCCCCCTTTTTTCATTCATCTCTATTTCTTTTTCTTTTAGGGTAACAACATCACATTATAACTTTTATATTTTTAGTGATACTTATAGTACAAACATAGAACATACCTTCATATTTATCACAACACCTCTTCACGTCCTGGGGTTGCGCATGCTGTGAGTGAACCTGGGAACCTCGCCCTGGTTCTCTGTCGTCTCCACGCTCGCACTGTGCCTGCTTGGTTTCCATGGACACGCGTCCTTGGGGGCACGCAGGCGCACTGCGGGCGTGACGACAGAGGACAGGGATCTCGCGGCTCAAGTCAGGATCCCACGCATGCGCCATTAGACCGGAACTGGAGGACGGACACCGGAGTTTTACATCTCACCATTAATCAAACCATATATAAAGCATGACAATGACAGTACCTAATATACTACCCCCTGAGGAAGCTAGATTGGCGAAACACGCGTCGGGGCGCAACCTTTTCAGGCTGCCGTGTGGGGCCATTTCAACGTTCGTTTTCATGGGTAAGCCTCCCTTCATACTTTTCATGTTATATATAGATCTGCAACGATCTATACAAGCTATGCACATTTGACTTTTTTCTCTGGCAACTTTAGTCTCATTATGACACTCTGGTCCCGGTCTATTTCCACTCTATATAAAGCGTAAACTTATCTTGGAAACAAACCCTTTATATCTTAGCAATTTTCGAAACATATGGTCTTAGAGTGATTTTCTCTCTCTGTAAACTTTGCTGTTACCATCGACTTATTGTTACGCATGTATTCTATTATTTAGACTGTGTTTCCTGTAACCTATATCAGATAGCGAATCTTTGCCAGGGAATTTGTGTTGTGGCAGGCTAAATACCCCAAATTTCCATTTCTCTTGAAGCCACCACACTGCGTTCCTTCTTTTATTCGGATCCTTTTTTGAACTTTTTATATCAGTATTTTGTATTGTATGTCCTAATAAAATTTGTCAATTTTTTATTATACTTCTGGCGTAATGACTTCTTTTTCTCTAAGTCTTCTATGTCATAGTGACATGTCAGAAGTTTGGATTGGTGGGGGTCCGAGCACTGAGACCCCCACCAAATCGCTAGAACGAAGCAGACGAAGCGCTCAACCGCTTCGTGTTTTTCGGCTTTTTCCGGAAATAAATGTATTGGTGTACGGACTCAATAGAAAGTCTATGAGACGTACTCCGATACATCGGCTTTCCGGAAAAAGCCGAACAGACACCTAGTGGCTGAGCGCTCACACGAGCGCTTCAGCTGCTTCGTTCTAGCGATTGGTGGGGGTCTAAATGCTCGGACCCCCACCAATCCAAACTTATGACATGTCAGAAGTTTGTCAAACGTTTGCTACACTTTAATTAATTCAGTATTTAATTTTTATTATGAACAGACAAATCACTGAAAATGTAAAAAAAAAAACAAAAAACAATATCTATCTATCCATCTATCTACATACACTGTAGAGCTCTAACAATTAGTCCTCTTCTCTCTCTGTCACCCTGGATCGCTGTGAGGGAAGAGTGAAGAGGGCTATACACACCCACGACCATGAGAAAAAATGGCAGTCAACAACGAATCAGCGGTCAGTTTTTCATGGCTGTTTTGCATCAATGAATCCATTTCCCAGCCGTCTGACTGTTTTTAACTGGCATTCGCCATCCATTTTTCAAGGACGTTAAATAAAATGGATGAATTTTATTTGTCCCAACCCCCTGAAAACACCACAGTGCACATGTAGTGACGCAATACCACTGTAGATAGTGCCACATAGATCGTGCCAGTGCCCACAGATAGTGCCCACTGTAAATTGTTCCACAGTTCTCCCTGTAGATAATGCCCATAGTTCCACATACCGTGCCCATGTAGATAGCGCCAGTGTCCCCTGTAGACAGACCCACACCCCCTGTAAATACCATACCACCCCCCTGTAGATAGCACCATACCGCCTGTAGATAGCAACATCCCCGCTGCAGATAGCGTCACCCTCCCCACGTTAATTGCACCCCCTTCCTCTAAAATGCACCACCTCTTGCCAAAGATTCTGCTCCTACAGGAAGCCCCTGATGCCTCTGTCCATATATGGACAGTGATGTCAGGGGTTAACTCTAAAGATTGAATCCTCTGCCAGAGCGGGGATTCCGCTCCAGGAGTAGCAGCTGTCGTCATTATCCATATATGGATAGTGACACCAGGGGCTTCTCCAGTAGCGGAATCCCCGGCACAGAGCGATCTGACACCGGGGATTCCGCTCCTAGAGAGCCGCTGACGTCATTGTCCATATAAGGAAAGGGACACCAGGGGCTTCTCCAGTAGTGGAATCCCCGGCCAGAGTGTAGGCCAGGGATTCCACTCCTAGAGAGGCACTAACGTCACTGTCCAAATGGACAGTGACATCAGGGGCTCCCCCTAGATGTGAAATCCCTGGGCAGTGCGATCTGACACCAGGGATTCCGCTCCTAGAGTCAGTTTAGGTGGCGCTATCTACAGTGGGGGGGGGGGGTGATGCTATCTACAGAGGGGGGGTTGCTATCTGCAGGTGGGGTTGGCACTATATACAGCGGGGATGGAGAGACGGCAGGGGTACCCTCTAGGAGTGTAATCCTCGGCCAGAGTTCTGGCTGGGGATTACAATGCAGGAGGGAGCTTAGGTGGCGCTATCTACAGAGGGTTTTGCGCTACCTACAGGGGGTTGTGTGTGACGCTATCTAAAGTGGGGGGTTATTCCGGGGCTCTCAAAGTCCCAGCCGACACGAGAGTGCAGTGCTGCTTACACTAAAGCAGCACTGCACTCCTTTTACCCATTCCAGGCTGTCAACGTTTATACACGTGCTAATTGCACAGGGCATCGGCAGTTAGAATGTATATAGATAGCCGTATAACAGTCGTGATGGGGTTAAACAGTCTTTTTTTAAATATGTATTTCAAGAAAGAAAATAAATAAAAATCATGAACATGCAACTGAAAAGCATGGGAGGACAAGACATTCTGGAGAAATCCTTTCATATGGTCATCTTCGTTAAATTTGACTTTTAATCTTTCCACTATAATAATTAAAAAACAATATTAAAACAAATATTACTGCTATTATCCCCCACAGTATATAGCTAGACGATAAGCTTACTTTTATAGCGATTATAAACAAATTTACTACTTACATTTATTGCTGTTGGATTCGTTGCGAGTTTACATCCAAACCATATAAGACAGGTGGTAGTAATTGAAAATGTGGATACAAACAATAAATGATAATGTGATATCTAAAACGATAAAAAAAAAAAAAAACAGGAAATCTTACGTGGTTTTAGATTACTGTGCGCTGCCTTTTACATGAAGAAGATGGAGGATGTGTAGGATTGGGCCGCAAGATCTGCACATGCACGTCCACTTTAGGCTGGGTTCACACGACCTATTTTCAGACGTAAACGAGGCGTATTATGCCTCGTTTTACGTCTGAAAATACGGCTCCAATACGTCGGCAAACATCTGCCCATTCATTTGAATGGGTTTGCCGACGTACTGTGCCGACGACCTGTCATTTACGCGTCGTCGTTTGACAGCTGTCAAACGACGACGCGTAAAATGACTGCCTCGTCAAAGAAGTGCCGGACACTTCTTTGCAACGTAATTTGAGCCGTTTTTCATTGAATTCAATGAAGAACAGCTCAAGATTACGTGTGTCAATGACGCCTCGCAAAATGCGAGGAGGAGCATTTACGTCTGAAACGACGGAGCTGTTTTCTCCTGAAAACAGTCTGTAATTTCAGACGTAAAAGCCTGCTACCGTGTGCACATACCCTTAGAATTGTACAAATGGTGGTCATAACCAATGGCTAGAGAATAAAACAGGGAGTGCACCATTTTCAACATTGGCAAATAACTAAATGCACTGCAATAAATACATTTGAAAATAATTGTCGGGTGATGTCTGCTGCGAGACAACCGAATTTAGATTACGGTCCCACGTAGGGATGTCAGCAAGTGGATCTGTACAGTAGTTGGACAACAAGGAAGTTAAAAAAAGTTGAAACGAAAAAAAACAAAAAAAAACTTGCCTGCGTCTTTCTTGCTGCCAGCAGTGCTGCTCCCCTCCGTTAGAAAAAAGGTAAGGGCGCATTGTACATGTTTGACTGTAAGTAGTGATAGTGTATGTGTGTTCATGCATTGTCTGCACGTGTGTGTATTTAGGTGCAAAAATGTTGTCTCAAAAGGAGCGGCATTTTGTGTATCCATACTCTGACCATTTTTCCCTGTACCAATGTGCAGTAAATATGGCTCTAGCTACACTGGGTTGCGGAGACTAAGGCTGGGTTCACACGACCTATTTTCAGACTTAATGGAGGCGTTTTACGTCTCGAATTACGCCTGAAAAAACGGCTGCAATACGTCGGCAAACATCTGCCCATTACTTTCAATGGGGTTTACGATGTTCTGTGCCGACAACCTGTCATTTTACGCGTCGCTGTCAAAAGGCGGCGCATAAAATTACAGCCTCGTCAAAAGAAGTGCAGGACACTTCTTGGGACGTAATTGGAGCCGTTTTTCATTGACTCCAATGAAGAACAGCTCCAAATTATGTCTGTAAAAGACGCCACCCGAAAAACGCGAGTACATGCAATTACGTCTGAAATTCAGGAGCTGTTTTCTCCTGAAAACAGCTCCGTAATTTCAGACGTAATTGCAGTTATCATGTGCACATACCCAAAGGCAACACTCAAACTAACGTAGCCCACCTCTGATGTGAAAAACTGCCGTTTTCCACATCAGAGGTGTACCTGTGTGGGACGAACTGTCACAGATCCCCCAGACTAAAGTCTATGGAGGGATGCGTGACACGCAGTAAAATAGGACATGTCCTATTTTTCAACGGTCGTGTGTGAACGGCCCCATTGAAATACATAGACGAGATTCATGTTCGTGTGAGCCCTAAGGCCTCTTTCAGATGAGCGCTGTGTGATATCGTAAAAAAGTTGGATGATTTTCCATCAGAGTTCAATCAGTAATGTGTCCTAGCGCATTATGATCGTCTGTTGTTTTACACCAGTATAGCATCACTATCAGTTTTACACGTCTTTTCCGGCTTTCTTTACAGCGTCCTCAAACAACCCATGTATTAAAAACAAACTGCACTGCATTCTATGAATGTTCGTGTGCTGCCTGCCTTTTTTCAAGAACCCATTGTCTTGAATGGGCGAGTTTAACTCAAGAAGAGGACCAAACTAGTGCTTGCTGCGATTTTCTCCGAACAGAAATGTAAATTGGCCTATTGACGAACGTGTCAGTGTTCAATCCGTATGCTGTCTGTTCTACACTCGGACGCTCATCTGTAGAGTGCCTAAGCAATCCCTGGTGTTCACCCTTTAACCCGGGTTGGGAAATGTCCGGCCCGCGAGTTAATTTGGTCCGGCCTGACCTCACTTAGACCATGCTGCCACCGTGTCATTCCATCCTCGGCTCCGTCCGCCCGCCTTACTCACTCGAAGTGAGGTCAGATGACTTAAAGGGTTTTTTTTTTTCATCAAGGACATTTATGATATATCCACAGGATACTACTTCGTGCCGGAGTGGGTTTGCCTGGCTTGACAGCGTGCACCGCACCATACTCGGGATCAGTGCTGCTTCAAAAATCCTTTTTCTCTTGATATCCTGCGGATATGTCATAAATGTCCCTGATGGGAAAACCCCTTTAAATAAGTCGGAACAACTTACTGCTGCGAACAGTTCTTTTCAAAACTTACCAAAAAGTAGACCGCTCCAGACTGACCGACGCAGTAGCAACATCAATACCGGCTAACATCACACACCACAGAGAAGCAGTTCCAGCCATCACCTTCAGGGTGAGTCAATTAAATGTTTGACCAAATATAGCAGGCTAATTTTTAAGTTGATCGTTTTGTATGGCCCGCGAATGAGGTTATAAATATCCAAACGGCCCTTGGCAGAAAAAAGGTTCCCCACTCCTGCGTTAAAGAGAACTTTTCACCTCCCCATACATGTGCAGCATGTAATGGGCAGGGTTACACAAACTCCAGGGCAATTTAAATTTCTTTTCTACCCTCCTTTGTTATTTAGATATCTGTGCCGTTATATTTGGCGCCCGATATTTAAATAACCCCCTGAACTGTCAATGGGGCGTGTTACTATGGCTGTGACACTGTCCAATCCGATACACGCCCCATTGACAGTTCAGGGGGTTATTTAAATATCGGGCGCCAAATATAACGGCACTGATATCTAAAGAACGGAGGAGGGCAGAATTTTTTTTTAAAACTGCCCCATGCTTTATGCAGCCCTCCCCATTACATGCGGCACCCAGCTGCACATGTATGGGGAGATGAAAGGTTGTCTTTAACCCCTATAAAGGGATTTGGACTTCTCTGAGAACTGCAACCGGTGGATTCCCTTTAGCGAAGTCGCCGACTGACAGCTTGAGCCAGTAGAGTAATCAGGAGTAACATGAGTAAATGGAGTCATACCGGGTAACTGTCCTAGGAAGCAAAAACACAGGGGAAAGGCAGTTGCGAATTCAGCATCAAGCCACGACTCAAATTCTAGGAGGGGAACCACAATAACAAAAAGGAAAGCAGGAGGGTAGTCAAACAATCTGAAGTGGTTACCAGTAGCAACAGCAATGAGAAGAGTAATCAAAGAAGCATAGTCAGAAAAGCCCGGTTCAATAATGAATAGCAACAAATAAGTAGAAGGGGAATCTAGAGTAGTCAAAGCAACCCGGTTTTCGGTAACTAGTAGAAACATCTTAGCAGGGTCCCAAAATAGAGTGTCTCAGACAAATGAGGATAGTAAAACTATTGACTGGCACAGAAGCCAGATACAGGGAAATTAAAAGAGAGCACCCAAATGCTCTGAATGGCCGGAAGGCAAGCTCACTAAATGAACAGTCTGCCAGTTCTCCGCCCGACATCTCCAGCAACCCTGCCGCAAGACTCCCAGTGGAGGCTGGCTCGAAGAGGAAGACGCAGGAGTGGTGCGAGATTGATCTTCACTTGAGAGTGAAGATCTGTTGGGTTTACATGCTGCCAGTGACGCCTGTGCTCCCACAAGTAAACTGCTTTTTAAGCACAGAACTTGCTGAAATTACTTTTATTTAAATTGAGTCCTAATAATGAGATTTACTTAATTTTTTTTTGTACTGCAATTGCAAGAGATCCAAAAAGTTCTAAGCCAATTATTCTCAAATGCTACAAGGTTGACAAGCCAGAAATATAAACAATTGAAGAATATAGTATACAATAATTTTTTCAACTAATAGAACAGATAACTGATCAGTAATGGTATATGTACGTGTATCGGTCTTGGGGCTTTTTTGCTGCAATTTGCAAAAGCAATTCCCTGCATCAACCCTGCAGGGATATTGTACACTTGCTGCAAGGTTCCCCTGCAGATTACTGCCGACTGCGAGTGGGTCATTTTAGAGGAGCCCTTCTAACAAAAACGGATTGTTCAAAGTGGGCAGCACCTTTAAAAGAGTATTCCCACCTTTAACATCTATGTTAGATCCACAGTATATGCCTCAAGTGCCTGATAGCTTTACGTCAGTCAGTATTCCAATAGAACTCAATGGAGTGCATGGCTTTCTGTAACTCCCAAAGACTTACACATGAATTGGCGAATTTCCTGTTAGGTGTGGGTCCTACCTCAGACCCTCCCCTATCAGGCATTTATGGCACATTCTATGAAGCTAGGACATTAAAAAAAAAAACATTTAAGAAATCACTTACGACATTGTCTTTGCTCTTTAGTACTGCAAAATTTACGACAGCAGAAGGGAGACACTGTAAATAAATATACAATCAAATAATTACATATCCACTTAATAAAACATGCACATAAAGCCTAAAACTACAAGATGAAACAAGGTACTTCAACAATTATGAATGGAGCAACGGCGCCAAAATTGCCTTGTATAAAGCTTTAGTTTTTTTTTAAATTCAGAAACAAATGTTGACTACTTTATTTGAGAGCGAAAATTAGAATTACACTCCCTTGGTTTTTTTTAAACTCACGACAGCTCCAAGGACAGGAATCCTGTAGATATAAAAATGTGGAACCTCTCCCAATGCTTCAGTGGTTTACAGAGTATGAGAGGTGACTTGTTTGGATACACATACATAATGCGCATAAACAAACAGTATTAAACACCAACAGAAGGGGAAAAAAAAGGAAAAAATGCATCGGCAATCCTTTACATCCACTTATGAGTTTACCTAAAGAAACAAAACCAAAAAAAACAGTTGCTTGGTTGATCCTGGCCAAATTACGTTATCTTTTTTTCCTTCCCTAATGGGTTTACCCCATGAAGGACATTTATGAGATGTCCACAGGATATGTCAAATGTCAGATAGATGCGGGTCCCACCTCTGGGACCCGCACCTATCTCTAGAACGGGGCCCCCTAAACCCCGTTCTACTGCTGTGTTGTGGCTGAAGCGTGTGATTTCTAAACATGAATTACGGAAAGAGAGTAGTTCGCTGAGCTAATCGGATTCCGTGAATGACCGTTACGGAAGCAGCGTAGCATGCGAGCTATGCGGTTTCCGCAATGACCATTCAGTTCTAGGAGACTTCGGGAAATTGCGTGGCTCAGCGAGTTACGCTGTTTCCGTAACTCACGGTCGGGAATCACACGTGTCAGCCACAACACAGAGCTGTAGAACGGGGTTTAGGGGGCTCAGATCTAGAGATAGATGCGGGTCCCACTTCTGTGGATATGTCATAAATGTGTCTGATGGGAAAACACCTTAAAAACAGAGGAATCTAAATACCTAGGTAGCGACCTTCCACAGGCAAGATCAGATGTAGATGATGACCAGGTAGCAGCTTAAAGCCGGGTTCCCACATAGAGTAAATGCTGCGGAACTCCCACAACGGAGTTCTGTGCGGAAACTCTGCAGCATTTAGAGTAGCAGCAAAGTGGATGTGATTTAGAAAGTCTCATGCCCACGTGACGGAAAAAAAACTGCAGCGTAAACACTACTAAACTTTCCTGCGGTGCGGAGTTTAAACCCGCAGCATGTCAGTTTATGCTGCGTTTTTTTTGTTTTTCTGTTGTGGGTATTCCCCATTGAAATCAATGGAGATGCAAAACCCGCAACAGAAAGCCATGTGTTGCGACTTTTGCAGCAGAATTGCAAAGATTCTGCTGAAAAAAAAAATCGCAACTCAGGAAAAAAAAAAACATACTTACCCAAAACGCTTGATGCGGTTTCTCGGACAGAAGGTGCTACGGGCCCCAGGTAAGATACGCTCAGTTTTTACGCAGCGTATCCGACCTGTGGGAACCCGGCCTTAGGGTATTAGAACACGAGGCAGATTCGTTGCAGACATTTTTGCAACTGAAAAATGCATTCTATACATCTGAATGGGGATCTTTCTGCTGCATGTGCATGAATTTCTGCAAGCCTCAAATGAATAGGACAGTTGCAAAAATTTCTTCAAAATCTACTCAGATGCATTGTCTTTATGCCAAGGAGGTGGCCAAAGCCTAGTGGAGTACACTTTCAACCTTACTGGGACAGTACTGATGCTGTTAGGCTAATTGACATGGCTAGAGACCCTTTCTTTGCAGCTTTGCCTTGGTTTGGAAACTGAATTACAAAATTCTGTATACTGCAGCAGACACCATCTTAAATTTAAGCAATGAAACTCATGTTCTTTGGATGACTTAGGCGGAGTTAAACAAATAAATGGATATGACTCGTGACCGGTGAAACTTTGAAGGAACTTTGGCACGTTTAACTTAAAGCAGTGTTTTTATGGAGAAACGGCTCCTACAACCGGCTCTTCTCTGATTCAGAGCAGGGATTTTGCCTGCAGCATCTGCAAGATTCCCTCCAAGGAGAAGAAACCACTGAAATGTTGGGAAAGGCTCTACCTTATGGATTTGATGATTTCCTGTCCTTAGAGGTGGACACTCACATGGTGCAGTCATGGGTGAAGAGAATGTTCTTTACTAACATTTAGGGTCAGTTCACACAGAGTTTGACATTTTTGACGCGGAAACCGTGTCGGAAAACACACCAAAAAAGCCTCCCATTGATTTCAATGGGAGGCGAGGTGTTTTTTTCCCCCGCGAGCGGAAAAAACGGCTCGCGGGAAAAAGGGACATGCCCTATCTTCGGGTGTTTACGCCTCTGACCTCCAATTGACATCAATGGGACGCAGAGAAAGCGTATTTTGCAGGGTTTTTTGCCCGCGGCGCTCAACGGCCGTGGGCGAAAAACGCTGCGAAAATCGGCGTGCACGCAGACAAAAATCTGCCTCAAAATTACGGAATTTTGAGGCAGATTTTGTGCCAGCAAAAAACGCAGTGTGAGCCCAGCCTGATAGTTACATTACTTGATATCCATATGTTGAATGGGTTTCACTTAAATGGGGCTTCGCGGCAATAACCAACAGTGAAGCAGTTTCTTAGGGAAGAAAAAAAAAGCATTGCTTTTTTTTATGATCTTAGACAAGTCCTATAAAATGGCTGTCTCAGGACGACAGCCCTTGTTCTTATACCTATGATGTGCCACAATACATTACATGGACAGCGATTAATTTGAATGGCGGCCATGTAATGCTATATTCACCTATTGCAGCTGCTGCATGAGAAATGTATGCGTAGACACTGCTTCCTCCAGTGATAACAGCTGATCGCTGGGAGTGAGAGAAGCCAGACGCAGTGATCAGCTCATTACCGCAAAGAATTCATTTTAAAAGAGACAACTATAGCTAAAAAAAACAAAAAAAAAAACAGGCCACGTTTCCAGCTTTGATAACAGAGAGTGAACCATCCCCTGCTTGTGTTACTTTGCATAATAATTGATTTTCTATTCAGGCTATTTTCTGCAAAAATCCCAGAAGCCTGCAGGGTCTAGCTTTTCAGGTATAATCGTGCTTCAGCTATGCCAACATCAATGTTAAAATACGTTATGGTATGTACACTTAAAGGTTTTCCCACCAGAGACATTTATGACATATTCAAAGGATATATCATAAATGTCATAGATGCGGGCCCCACCTCCGGGACACGCATCTATCTCTAGAACGGGGCCCCCTAAACCCAGTTCTAGCGTTTTGTGCTTATGCTGCCTCCCGGCTACTTACGGATTACATGGCCAAGAGTTACGTACACAGTGTAACACGCTGAGAATACGCTGTTTCCGAAACGGCCATTCACTACTACGGGAGTTACATAAACAGCATAGCGCAGTGAGTTACGCCATTTCTATAACTCCCAATCGTGTAATCAGGAAGTGGCCTGGAGTTAACGTGAGCACAAAAAGCTAGAACGGGGTTTAGAGAACCCCGTTCTAGAGATAGGTGCAGATCACAGAGGTGGGACCCGCATCTATCTGACATTTATGACATATCCTGTGGGTAGGTCATAAATGTCCCTCATGGGAAAACCCCTTTAATATCAGGCATACTTACAGACCCTGCTGCACATCTCAAATAGTCCATTTCTGAAGGGAATATATTTCCTAGGTAAAGTGAAAATCCTGATGTAGCAAGAAGACAACTCTGCAACAAAATAATGCAAAATATTGACTAATACAATGAGTAGTGATACGGCCATGTTTTTGTTTCATGAAATGTTACTACGACGACTACGTAAAATTGATATTGTAGCAGTGAATGTAAAACTGAGGTTTTTACACTTTGTTTTCCCGACTTGTGGTTTTCCGCACAAGTCTATAGGGAGATTAAAGACAAAAATTAAAACCTTAGGGATGCAATTTCTTCTACCAAAAAATGTAATAAATCACAATTTCAGCTATTTAACATCTGACTACAGCAGTAAAATGCCACAGTGGCAAAAAAAAAAAAAAAGACAAAAATTTACCTACTCATAATAAGGGCATGCCCAGACAAGGCATATTTCTTCCGCAACTGTCCGCATCAATGCCGCACAGAATCTGCGTTGCAGATTCTGTTGCGGCTCTGCCCAAAATGGGCATTAAATTGATGCGGACTAGCCGTTGCGTATTGAGGTGAAAGTACTTCCCTTCTCTATTAGTGCAGAAAGTAAAAGAATTTCATACTTACCCGGCCATTGTCTTGGTGACGCGTCCCTCTTTCGGCATCCAGCCCGACCTCCCTGGATGACGCGGCAGTCCATGTGACCGCTGCAGCCTGTGATTGGCTGCAGCCGTCACTTGGACTGAAACGTCATCCCGGGAGGCCGGACTGGAGGAAGAAGCAGGGAGTTCTCGGTAAGTATGAACTTCTATTTTTTTTACAGGTTGATGTATATTGTGATCGGAAGTCACTGTCCAGGGTGCTGAAACAGTTACTGCCGATCGCTTAACTCTTTCAGCACCCTGGACAGTGACTATTTACTGACGTCGCCTAGCAACGCTCCCGTAATTACGGGTGCACACACGTAGTCACCCGTAATTACGGGAGCCCCATTGACTTCCTCAGTCTGGCTGTAGACCTAGAAATACATAGGTCCAGCCAGAATGAAGAAATGTCATGTTAGTAAAACCAATACGCTCCGCAGCACACATAACATCTGCAGACTTCATTGCAGAATTTTGACTCTCCATTGAAGTCAATGGAGAAATTCCGCAATGAGTCCGCAACAAGTCCGCTACACATCCGCAACAACCATTGTATGCTGCGGACACCAAATTCCGCTCCGCAGCCTAAGCTACGCAGCGGAATTGTCCGCAACGTGTAAACGAACCCAACCACAAAGCTGTGGAAGGCAATGGAAAAACGTGTACGCTGCGGATTCCAGAGCAATTCCGCTACGTGTGGTCATGCCCTAAAGGAATAGGTCAAGTCTGGTAACATCTGGACTGGAGGATAAACTCAAGAAGTCATCCATGATCCAAAAACACCCCTTCTCATAGGTTCACAGATTTTAATGGAGCAAGTGCAGTTCAACTATCAAGTTATATTCTTGTGGTTGTAGTTTTCAATATGTGGCCACATTGCAGCTTATCTTGAAAACCACAACGTATTTTAGGACATTTCCCACTACAGATATTTATGGCATATTGATTTAATATTTGAAAAAAAAAGTCTAACAATGGAGATCCCACCGATCCAGAAAGCGGGGGTCCCTGATCCCTTTTTGAGTGTAAATACATGGTTACGCTTCATTCCAGTGCCCATTCAATCAGCTGTCCCCATAATTCACCAACAGCCATTATTAGATCACCATTATTTGATATTACACTACTATTAAATATTACAGTAGATGGGAGATTAAGGGCATTCTGTGGCAAAAAATTGCTGAAACTAGATTACAAAAGGAAATTTGTGGGAAATTTAGTTTTTTTTCCCATATATAAAACTTAAAAAGGCACGGTATTTCTCCCCCCATATTATAGGCCAATGTATCTTAACAGAATTTGTCAGCGCTAGCTCGATTACCCTTTTTCCAGAGCATAAACCCACTTTGCACACGCCCATCTTGGCTGCTTCTCTTCCTTTGGTCCATGAGACAGAAGTGCTACCCCTACACAGCTAGGCTGATTCACGTTTGCTGGGGAATCCTACTATTCCAATGATGCACTACTTTCCTGGTTGCTGCTGTTGCACACTTAGAGACGCAGAGGGCAGGAGAATGAGAGGAGCGGCAGAAGAGTAGAGGGGGCATGGAGGGACTAGTTACAGAACATGTCCTACTGTAGTTTGCTGGAAGTCAGAAGCGCAAGCGGAGACTGACTCCGGTGAACACAGTTACTCCTGTGTTCAGCACATTGTCAGACACATGATCAGGCAGCCAGAAACATAACATGTAAAATACAGCAGAGGAAAAGGGACTGCAGAACTTTTCAGACCATATCACAAGTCTTTGTTATTATTGTGCAATCAATCACACTTACAAACAAAATAAAAAGGGGGGGTTGGCTGATTTAGGAAAGTTATCAGGAGCGCATTCTAAACATTTTATTAATCTTACCAATCTGTCTTTATATGCCAATTAGCTCTTGGAGAGGTCATTCACTGGCTTACTTTTCCTAGAACTGTTTATATTTACTGAACGTGCTCAATAAAAGACGTGAAAAGTACAACTGTTTGTTATTAGTTTAGTTGGTCTATAAAATTGTGACTTTAACAATCTGACCACGTTTTTAGTAATCAATGCAGAAATCCATGTTTCAAAGGGTTACATTTTGCATGCAACTGTATGCTGTTGTATAGTTTTATAATAGTACTATAGAATATTTAAAAATGTGTTTAAAAGCACTGAACTTAGAGGCTCTGTCACCAGATTTTGCAACCTCCATCTGCTATTGCAGCAGATCGGCGCTGCAATGTAGATTACAGTAACGTTTTTATTTTTAAAAAACGAGCATTTTTGGCCAAGTTATGACCATTTTTGTAGTTATGCAAATGAGGCGTGCAAAAGTCCAAGTGGGTGTGTTTAAAAGTAAAAGTCCAAGTGGGCGTGTATTAGGTGCGTACATCGGGGCGTTTTTAATACTTTTACTAGCTGGGCGCTCTGATGAGAAGTATCATCCACTTTTCTTCAGAACGCCCAGCTTCTGGCAGTGCAGACACAGCGTGTTCTCGAGAGATCACGCTGTGACGTCACTCACAGGTCCTGCATCGTGTCATTCCAGCGTGGACACCGGCACCAGAGGCTTCAGTTGATTCTGCAGCAGCATCGGCGTTAGCAGGTAAGTCGATGTAGCTACTTACCTGCAAACGCTGATGCTGCTGCAGAATCAACTGTAGCCTCTGGTGCCGGTGTCCTCGCTCGTCTGACACGATGCAGGACCTGTGAGTGACGTCACAGATCTGCACTGCCAGAAGCTGGGTGTTCTGAAGAAGAGTGGATGATACTTCTCATCAGAGCGCCCAGCTAGTAAAAGTAGTAAAAACGCCCCGATGTACGCACATAATACACACCCACTTGGACTTTAGCAAGCCTCATTTGCATAACTACAAAAATGGTCATAACTTGGCCAAAAATGCTCGTTTTTTAAAAATAAAAACGTTACTGTAATCTACATTGCAGCGCCTATCTGCTGCAATAGCAGATCGGGGTTGCAAAATCTGGTGACAGAGCCTCTTTAAAGTCTATTTTATCTGTATTTGCTATGCAGTTTTCTAGTTTAAAGTCTACTAATCCCAACATGGAATTTCTACCTCTGTGATAACTACTTTATCCACATTCCTCGAGTTCTGAGAAGACTCCACATTAACATACATATGGATGAATAGTATCCGCTGCCCTTTCTGCTAAAGCTTTAGTGGTCATTTAATGTAAAAGAAATTATAAAAGGGGACACGTTAAAAATTGATAAATGAAACAAGATACATCAGGCTTATTCATAGACTATAATAAGCCAATATTAAAACCTACCCCAATCAGCAAAGAAAACAGCCATGTTTTATACTTTATACATGGGTGTATCCTGTCTGATGATTGCATGTCTGCATGGTACTTTCTACCTTCTTGCATCCCAAGTTCTAAAGTAGCCATCCGGTCATAACTATAGTCTTCATGGTATCCCTCTTCTTTGGTCATACTCATCTAAATCACAGAAAATACAAGTCAGTTAAGAGCCAACTTTGGTGCATTAAATTCACTAACTTTATACACTGCTGTTTTCAAAATAGCTACAAAAGGAAGAATACAAACAATTCATATTATAGGCAGAGAGTGGTATGCTGGTAACAAATAATAAAGTGAAAAAAAAAGACACCGAGAGAAACAAAGACTAACTTGCATCACCCTAAAACATAAGATATGGCTTCCTTTTTTGTGACAGACTTATACATAACAGATTTACAGTCAGAGAAGTTACGCAAAGTGAATGTACGAGTTGGAACATTTTTGGTCTTATTAAAAAGTAACCCTAATATTAAAAAAATGAGATTTCTTTGAACACATTGATACGTACCTAACTTTGGAGGTTTGTAAGATTGAAGTGTGGAGTGGAGAGGCACGCAGTCTGGGTGTAGCCTCTGCTCAGAGATTCATCGTGCATCTGAATAGTCTGCTCTCCTGAGAAACAGCATCTATTCACATGTAGACAAAAGCAGAGAACTGTACTTGGGCCAGAGAACAGACACAATGCCTCTTGAATTTTAATGAAAAGAAAAAAACAAAAAACTAGAAAATGGTTGGAGGGGGTTATGAATCCACAGCCAGTGAAAAGGATATTAGTGTATTTTTTTTCTTAAAAAGGCAACGTTCTGTGCTGCTGGAAGGATAGGGCTCTGTCACCAGATTTTGCAACCCCTATCTTCTATTGCAGCAGATCGACGCTGCAATGTAGATAAGAGTAACGTTTTGGTTTTTCTAAAACGAACATTTTTGGCCAAGTTATGACCATTTTTATATTTATGTAAATGAGGCTTGCTAAAGTCCAACTGGGCGTGTTTAAAGTAAAAGTCCAACTGGGCGTGTATTATGTGCGTACATCGGGGCGTTTTTACTACTTTTACTAGCTGGGCGTTCTGACGAGAAGTATCATCCACTTCTCTTCAGAACGCCCAGCTTCTGGCAGTGCAAAGACACAGCGTGTTCTCGAGTGATCACGCTGTGACGTCACTCACTTCCTGCCCCAGGTCCTGCATCGTGTCGGACCAGCGAGGACACATCGGCACCAGAGGCTACATTTGATTCTGCAGCAGCATCGGCGTTTGCAGGTAAGTCGATGTAGCTACTTACCTGCAAACGCTGATGCTGCTGCAGAATCAACTGTAGCCTCTGGTGCCGATGTGTCCTCGCTCGCCCGACATGATGCAGGACCTGGGGCAGGAAGTGAGTGACGTCACAGCGTGATCTCTCGAGAACACGCTGTGTCTGCACTGCCAGAAGCTGGGCGTTGTGTATAGAAGCATCATCCACTTCTCTACACAACGCCCAGCTAGTAAAAGAAGTAAAAACGCCCCGATGTAACGAACACAATACACGCCCAGTTGTACTTTTACTTTAAACACGCCCAGTTGTACTTTAGAAAGCCTCATTTACATAAATATAAAAATGGTCATAACTTGGCCAAAAATGCTCGTTTAAAAAAAAACAAAACGTTACTCTTATCTCCATTGCAGCGCCGATCTGCTGCAATAGGAGATAGGGGTTGCAAAATCTGGTGACAGAGCCTCTTTAAACCTGCATGGAGGAAAACCTTGCTACTAGCATCAGCCTAATAAACATTTGTGAGAAACTGCACCTCACAACCCAATAGATTAGCTTAAGGGTATGTTCACACGTAGTCAACAAAAACGTCTGAAAATCCAGAGCTGTTTTCAAGGGAAAACAGACCCTGCTTTTCAGACGTTTTTTTACCAACTCGCATTTTTCGCGGCGTTTTCACGCCGTTTTCGCTGCGTTTTTTTACGTCCGTTTTTGGAGCTGTTTTCATTGGAGTCTATGAGAAAACAGCTCCAAAAACGTTCAAAGAAGTGTCCTGCACTTCTTTTGCCGAGGCTGTATTTTTACGCGTCGTCGTTTGACAGCTGTCAAACGACGATGCGTAAATAACAGGTCGTCTGCACAGTACGTCGGCAAACCCATTCAAATGAATGGGCAGATGTTTGCCGACGTATTGTAGCCCTATTTTCAGACGTAAAACGAGGCATAATACGCCTCGTTTACGTCTGAAATTTGGCCGTGTGAACATACCCTAAAGAGGCTCTGTCACCAGATTTTGCAACCTCTATCTGCTATTGCAGCAGATAGGCGCTGCAATGTAGATTACAGTAACGTTTTTATTTTTAAAAACGAGCATTTTTGGCCAAGTTATGACCATTTTTGTATTTATGCAAATGAGGCTTGCAAAATACAACTGGGCGTGTTGAAAAGTAAAAGTACAACTGGGCGTGTATTATGTGCATACATCGGGGCGTTTTTACTACTTTTACTAGCTGGGCGTTCTGATGAGAAGTATCATCCACTTCTCTTCAGAACACTCAGCTTCTGGCAGTGCAGACACAGCCGTGTTCTCGAGAGATCACGCTGTGACGTCACTTCCCCAGGTCCTGCATCGTGTCAGACGAGCGAGGACAGATCGGCACCAGAGGCTACAGATGATTCTGCAGCAGCATCGGCGTTTGCAGGTAAATCGATGTAGCTACTTACCTGCACACGCTGATGCTGCTGCAGAATCAACTGTAGCCTCTGGTGCCGATGTGGCCGACACGATGCAGGACTTGTGAGTGACGTCACAGATCTGCACTGCCAGAAGCTGGGCGTTCTGAAGAGAAGTGGATGATACTTCTCATCAGAACGCCCAGCTAGTAAAAGTAGTAAAAACGCCCCGATGTACGCACATAATACACGCCCACTTGGACTTTTACTTTTCAACACGCCCAGTTGTACTTTTGCAAGCCTCATTTGCATAAATACAAAAATGGCCATAACTTGGCCAAAAATGCTCGTTTTTTAAAAATAAAACCGTTACTGTAATCTACATTGCAGCGCCTATCTGCTGCAATAGCAGATAGGGGTTGCAAAATCTGGTGACAGAGACTCTTTAAGAAGTACAACCTGCTTACTGCAGCCCTTGATGTCATCATTAGTCTGAAAGTTAAAGAGGCTCCGTTACCACATTATAAGACCTACAGGACGTGATGTCTATTCAGAATCCTGACACTTCGCTAACGTTTGTGAGATTTACAGCAAGGCAAACGTAATCTCGTTTGAAATGACAGTTTACAGCGTAATCTCGCGAGATTACACTTGCATTGCTGTAAATCTCACAGAAACGTTAGCGAAGTGTCAGGATTCTGAATAAACATCACATCCTGGCTGGAGGTAACGTCTATTAACTCTCAGGACACTGCAGTAACGTTAGTGTGTGTGTATGTGGCTGCACATAGCGATATAGCTATATCATTATGTGCTGTGTAAATGACGCTGAGGGAAGTGTATGACACTGATTGGTCAGCGTCATACACTTCTCTCCACAACGCCCACTTGGCCAAAAAGTTGAACACGCCCAGTTGTCCATTAAGAAACTCATTAGCATAAAGCTAATATATGTCAGAACTCCGTCAAAAATGATCGTTTTTTTAAAATAAAAAACACTGCTGTAATCTACATTACAGCGCCGATCACATTGTGTACAAGATAGGCCACTTATAATTTGGTGACACAGCCTCTTTAAGTGTTAGCCAGACTAGCAGGGTTGGTTGAAAATGGACTGCGAAACACCCGTAGTGGTGCGGTTGGTCTACTTTATCTTTGGGACATATTATGCATCAACCTGGTTGGTATCATGATATATTCAGCTGATGTGGCCATATTGTAATAGCGGATAGCTGATCCTTGAATGATTGCACTGGCGACGGACACCAAATGTAAGGATTTCTTATAATAATAAATCTTTATATAGCGCCAACATATTCTACAGCACTTTAGAAATTGACAAAACTAATTTACAATTCAAACAAGAGGAGTGAGAACCCTGCTCGCAAGAGTTTACAATCTAGGAGGAAAGAACGGAGACACAAAATGGAAAAAGTGCAATGGTCCAGCCATCTTTTATACATATGGGGTAGTACACAAAGCTGCATGAGCCGGTCACCAGTCAGTATCTGTATATGACAGACATGAAGTGTATTAGGGTGCGAGGAGTGTGGGGGATACTGCTGAATGAGGTGGTCAAGGCCTCATGTCTAATGTAAAGGGGAGCCAAAGAAAGGAGTCAGATTAGGGAATGTGATAGGCCTGTCTAAAAAGATAAGTTTTCAGGGCATGTTTAAAGTGGGATGTTGGGAATTGATCAGATTGTCTGGGGTAGTGTACTCCAGAGAACTGGTGCAGCACGAGAAAAATCTTGGAGACGGGAGTGGGGGGGGGGGGGGAGGTTCGGATTATGGAGGATGTTAATCTAAGGTCGTTGGCAGAAAGTATAGCGCGAGTAGGGCGGTAGAGATTAGGGAGGAGATGAAAGGTGGTGAAGCACTGCCGAGAGCTTTGTGGATGAGAGTAATAAGTTTGAATTTAATAATGAAGGGTGTGGGCAACCAGTGCAGCGACTGGCACAGGGTAGACACATTGGTGTAGTGGTTTGTCAGAAATATGAGCCTGGCTGCTGAATTAAGGATAGATTGGAGAGGTGAAAGTTGAGAGTGGAAGACCAATTAGTAATGAGTTACAGTAGTTAAAGGGAATGTGTTGCCTGAAAAACATGTTTTTTTTATTTAAATTAAACATTTAGTGTGTAGGTGATTAAACATTGTTCCAATTTTTTTTATTTTTTTCACGAGTCAGGAAATATTATAAATTGGATTCAATTTTATAGTATTTACCATTTCTGGTCACTAGATGGAGCCATTCCCAAAATTGCAGCATTGCATGTGGTAAAGCAACCACATAGCTTTTCTGCTGCAAATTTTGGGAAAAGTGACTCGCTCTAGTGAGCTCACAGAATCCCCCCTCCCTTATCCTGGCAAGTGCCAGGAGAGGGAGGGGTTTCAATGTCTTCAAACCTCCTTACATTGTGTGCCGCCATTTTCAAAGCGACTACACAGTGGAAGGAGGTTGTACTGCGAGCATACCTGCGAGGAGACGCTCTGAGGAGGACCAGGACCATCGAGGCGGACCAGGACCATCGAGGCGGACCAGGACCATCGAGGCGGACCAGGACCAGCGAGGCGGACCAGGACCAGGACCAGCGAGGCGGACCAGGACCAGCGAGGCGGACCAGGACCAGCGAGGAGACACTTCGAGGACGAGGAGGACCAGCGAGGCGGACAAGGAAGGACGAGGTGTACCAGTGTGTCGGACGTGGAAGGACGAGCGAGGCGACGGAGGAGGAGCAGCGAGTCGGGCGAGGAGGACAAGGAAGGACGAGGTGTACCAGTGAGTCGGACGTGGAAGGACGAGCGAGGCGACGGAGGAGGACGAGCGAGGCGACGGAGGAGGACGAGCGAGGCGACGTAGGAGGACCACCGTGGGGGAACAGCGAGGCGGTAAGTAACGCCGAAATAGGCATCATGTGTGGCATCATATACGGGAGGCCTGTGTCGGCATATACGGGAGCCCTGTGTCGGCATATACGGGAGGCCTGTGCCATCATACGGGAGGCCTGTGGCATCATATCATGGAGGCATATGAGGGAGGCCTGTGGCATTATATACGGGAGGCCTGTGACATCATGTAGGCATATCATGGAGGCCTGTGGCATCATATAGGGGAGGTCTGTGGCATCATATCAGGGAGGCCTGTGGCATCATATACGGGAGGCCTGTGTCAGCATATCATGGAGGCCTGTGGTAGCAAAATCAGTGTGTCATCATTTCCAGTGTGGCAGCATTTCCAGTGTGGCAGCATTTCCGGTGTGGCAGCATTTCCGGTGTGGCAGCAGTTACGGTGTGGCAGCAGTTACGGTGTGGCAGCATATACTTTGTGGCTGCGTATACGTTGTGGCGGCGTATACGTTGTGGCGGCGTATACGTTGTGGCGGCGTATACGTTGTGGCGGCGTATACAATGTGGCGGCGTATACGTTGTGGCGGCGTATAGGTTGTGGCGGCGTATAGGTTGTGGCAGCGTATAGGTTGTGGCAGCGTATACGTTGTGGCATCATACCATTGGAGGCCTGTGTCATCATACCAAGGGAGGGCCGTGGCAGCATTTACAGTGTGGCAGCATTTCCAGTGTGGCAGCATTTACAGTGTGGCATCATTTACAGTGGCAGCATTTAGAGTGTGGCAGCATTTAGAGTGTGGCAGCATTTAGAGTGTGGCAGCATTTAGAGTGTGGCAGCATTTAGAGTGTGGCAGCATTTAGAGTGTGGCAGCATTTTCAGTGGCAGCATTTACAGTGTATCAGCATTTGAAGTCTGGCAGCATTAACAGTGTGGCAGCATTCACAGTGTGTCAACATTTACGGTCTGGCAGCATTCACAGTGTGTCAACATTTACGGTCTGGCAGCATTTAGAGTGTGGCAGCATTTAGAGTGTGGCAGCATTAAGAGTGTGGCAGCATTTAGAGTGTGATAGCATTTAGAGTGGCAGCATTTACAGTGTGTCAGCATTTACAGTGTGTCAACATTTACGGTCTGGCAGCATTTACAGTGTGGCAGCATTTACAGTGTGGCAGCATTTACGGTGTGGCAGCATTTACGGTGTGGCAGCAGTTACGGTGTGGCAGCAGTTACGGTGTGGCAGCAGTTACGGTGTGGCAGCGTATACGTTGTGGCTGCGTATACGTTGTGGCAGCGTATACGTTGTGGCAGCGTATACGTTGTGGCAGCGTATACGTTGTGGCAGCGTATACGTTGTGGCAGCGTATAGGTTGTGGCAGCGTATAGGTTGTGGCAGCGTATACGTTGTGGCATCATACCATTGGAGGCCTGTGTCATCATACCAAGGGAGGGCAGTGGCAGCATTTACAGTGTGGCAGCATTTCCAGTGTGGCAGCATTTACAGTGTGGCATCATTTACAGTGGCAGCATTTAGAGTGTGGCAGCATTTAGAGTGTGGCAGCATTTAGAGTGTGGCAGCATTTAGAGTGTGGCAGCATTTTCAGTGGCAGCATTTACAGTGTGGCAGCATTTACAGTGTCAGCATTTACAGTGTATCAGCATTTGAAGTCTGGCAGCATTTATAGTGTGGCAGCATTCACAGTGTGTCAACATTTACGGTCTGGCAGCATTCACAGTGTGTCAACATTTACGGTCTGGCAGCATTTACAGTGTGGCAGCATTTAGAGTGTGGCAGCATTTAGAGTGTGGCAGCATTTAGAGTGTGGCAGCATTTTCAGTGGCAGCATTTACAGTGTGGCAGCATTTACAGTGTCAGCATTTACAGTGTATCAGCATTTGAAGTCTGGCAGCATTTACAGTGTGGCAGCATTCACAGTGTGTCAACATTTACGGTCTGGCAGCATTCACAGTGTGTCAACATTTACGGTCTGGCAGCATTTACAGTGTGGCAGCATTTAGAGTGTGGCAGCATTTACAGTGTGGCAGCATTTAGAGTGTGGCAGCATTTAGAGTGTGATAGCATTTAGAGTGGAAGCATTTACAGTGTGTCAGCATTTACAGTGTGTCAACATTTACGGTCTGGCAGCATTTACAGTGTGGCAGCATTTACAGTGTGGCAGCATTTACAGTGTGGCAGCATTTACAGTGTGGCAGCATTTACTGTGTGGCAGCAGTTACGGTGTGGCAGCAGTTACGGTGTGGCAGCAGTTACGGTGTGGCAGCGTATACGTTGTGGCTGCGTATACATTGTGGCAGCGTATACGTTGTGGCAGCGTATACGTTGTGGCAGCGTATACGTTGTGGCAGCGTATAGGTTGTGGCAGCGTATACGTTGTGGCATACCATTGGAGGCCTGTGTCATCATACCAAGGGAGGGCAGTGGCAGCATTTCCAGTGTGGCAGCATTTCCAGTGTGGCTGCATTTCCAGTGTGGCAGCATTTAGAGTGTGGCAGCATTTAGAGTGTGGCATCATTTAGAGTGTGGCAGCATTTAGAGTGTGGCAGCATTTAGAGTGTGGCAGCATTTAGAGTGTGGCAGCATTTAGAGTGTGGCAGCATTTTCAGTGGCAGCATTTACAGTGTGGCAGCATTTAGTGTCAGCATTTACAGTGTATCAGCATTTGAAGTCTGGCAGCATTTACAGTGTGGCAGCATTCACAGTGTGTCAGCATTCACAGTGTGTCAACATTTACGGTCTAGCAAGATATACACTGTGGCAGCATTTAGAGTGTGGCAGCATTTAGAGTGTGGCAGCATTTAGAGTGTGGCAGCATTTAGAGTGTGATAGCATTTAGAGTGGCAGCATTTACAGTGTGGCAGCATTTACAGTGTGTCAACATTTACGGTCTGGCAGCATTTACAGTGTGGCAGCATTTACGGTGTGGCAGCATTTACGGTGTGGCAGCAGTTACGGTGTGGCAGCAGTTACGGTGTGGCAGCGTATACGTTGTGGCAGCGTATACGTTGTGGCTGCGTATACGTTGTGGCTGCGTATACGTTGTGGCAGCGTATACGTTGTGGCAGCGTATACGTTGTGGCAGCGTATAGGTTGTGGCATCATACCATTGGAGGCCTGTGTCATCATACCAAGGGAGGGCAGTGGCAGCATTTCCAGTCTGGCAGCATTTACAGTGTGGTAGCATTTACAGTGTGTCTGCATTTACAGTGTGGCAGCATTTACGGTGTGGCAGCATTTACGGTGTGGCAGCATTTCCAGTGTGGCTGCATTTCCAGTGTGGCTGCATTTCCAGTGTGGCATCATTTACAGTGGCAGCATTTAGAGTGTGGCAGCATTTAGAGTGTGGCAGCATTTAGAGTATGGCAGCATTTAGAGTGTGGCAGCATTTAGAGTGTGGCAGCATTTTCAGTGGCAGCATTTACAGTGTGGCAGCATTTACAGTGTCAGCATTTACAGTGTATCAGCATTTGAAGTCTGGCAGCATTTACAGTGTGGCAGCATTTACGGTCTGGCAAGATATACACTGTGGCAGCATTTAGAGTGTGGCAGCATTTAGAGTGTGGCAGCATTTAGAGTGTGGCAGCATTTAGAGTGTGGCAGCATTTAGAGTGTGATAGCATTTAGAGTGGCAGCATTTACAGTGTGTCAACATTTACGGTCTGGCAGCATTTACAGTGTGGCAGCATTTACAGTGTGGCAGCATTTACGGTGTGGCAGCATTTACGGTGTGGCAGCATTTACGGTGTGGCAGCATTTACGGTGTGGCAGCAGTTACGGTGTGGCAGCAGTTACGGTGTGGCAGCGTATACGTTGTGGCAGCGTATACGTTGTGGCTGCGTATACGTTGTGGCAGCGTATACGTTGTGGCAGCGTATACGTTGTGGCAGCGTATACGTTGTGGCATCATACCATTGGAGGCCTGTGTCATCATACCAAGGGAGGGCAGTGGCAGCATTTCCAGTGTGGCAGCATTTCCAGTGTGGCATCATTTAGAGTGTGGCAGCATTTAGAGTGTGGCAGCATTTAGAGTGTGGCAGCATTTAGAGTGTGGCAGCATTTAGAGTGTGGCAGCATTTTCAGTGGCAGCATTTACAGTGTGGCAGCATTTACATTGTATCAGCATTTGAAGTCTGGCAGCATTTACAGTGTGGCAGCATTCACAGTGTGTCAACATTTACGGTCTGGCAAGATATACACTGTGGCAGCATTTAGAGTGTGGCAGCATTTAGAGTGTGGCAGCATTTAGAGTGGCAGCATTTACAGTGTGTCAGCATTTACAGTGTGTCAACATTTACGGTCTGGCAGCATTTACAGTGTGGCAGCATTTACAGTGTGGCAGCATTTACAGTGTGGCAGCATTTACAGTGTGGCAGCATTTACTGTGTGGCAGCAGTTACGGTGTGGCAGCAGTTACGGTGTGGCAGCGTATACGTTGTGGCAGCGTATACGTTGTGGCATCATACCATTGGAGGCCTGTGTCATCATACCAAGGGAGGGCAGTGGCAGCATTTCCAGTGTGGCAGCATTTCCAGTGTGGCATCATTTACAGTGGCAGCATTTAGAGTGTGGCAGCATTCTCAGTGGCAGCATTTACAGTGTGGCAGCATTTACAGTGTGGCAGCTATTTGTACATCACTTTATCTAATCCCACAATGTGTGTGACTTTTTGAACAGCAGTTTACCAGGAGGAGAGGGAGCGCGCCAGTGAAAACACAACCGTGAGGAGTGTATTCGAGGAGCATAGATACTTTGAACAGGTGCGGGAGCAAGGGGACTACCCTAAACGTACAATAATTGCTAATTATGGTCTTTTATATATATTATTGTAATTTTTTTAATAGGAGGCAAAGCAACGCGATCAGATACAGACGACGACAGCAGCAACCGGAGCGGATTACCACCGTGGAGACGAACAGGCCATTCTGAGCAGCATAAGTAACGAATTATAGAAAGTAAGTAAGCCCTAACATAGGGAGTTCATATAAACATACATGACACACAAGTTCACCAGAGGAGCCAAACTATGCAGAGTGATCAGACAGGGATGTCATTCTTCCAAAGCGACCATGTTGCGCATAGTGCAACGCTTGAAGTTGATCAATCCATTGATACATTTTTTATTTTATTCTTCTTTAGGAAATATAACTTTGACATGCCGCATGATTGGCTGAAACGTTCTGTAATACAATGTGAAGGTACGGTGGTATTATGTGACAAAGCAAGGTGTTTTCACCTGCTGCTAAAGGTCCGGTCGGATGATGAGATGAGAAAAAAAAGGTGTTTTCATCTGCTGGTGAAGGTCCAGAAACATGATGTGACGAAGCAAGGTTTTTTCATCTGCTGATAACTTCTTTGTGATTGTCGTTGACATCTGTGTCTTTTCAATGTAAATCTCTTTTACTGTTTCGTCTTCCAATTTCTACTTTTATATGTTGGTCCCTATCCGTCAATGTTGACTTTTTACCTGAACTCTTTTTTTGTGACTATGTAACAAAAACTTTTTTGGTTCTGCATGTAAATTTTATATTTGTGTTTATGATGGAACACTTCTTCAGTGTTACTTTGGAAGGCAGTTATGGCTTCATCAATAAAAAACAATTGGTTTATAAATGCTATTCTCTTTAATTCACTGTCTCTATTACATAAAAAAAAAAAAGAAAAATTGGGTTGGTCACACAAAAAAGCTATCCTCAAACATTGACATGGTGAAACTGTCTGGCACTGAGATCATTGACGGTTTTACAATGATCGTCTAAAACGACACACTATTTTGTGCCTTGGTCAACCGTAAATTACCAGTGCCAAACAGTTACCTATAAACAATGTAACATGTTGAATACTCACTTCTCCACATGACAATCTACAACACACCATAGGCCACATTTGTGTGATAAACAAGGGTGACTTCGCACCCGGTGACCCAAGAACTTCCACAAATCTGATGTTATGTCTTCAAAAACACGCTGTGGATAATATAATTTTATACAAACTCACGAGTTTTAATCTTGCACTTAGAAAAGACAAACTCACACATCTAAATTGGAATTGTAAGTATGGTAGTACACAAATATACCTCATTCGGGGTATCAACTCTCTTTGTAATCCCTCGTTATTACCGTAATGATCTTTTCTCATGCCATAATATTTACAATTACTTTTTTGATAGAAATGCCGTCGTGCATTGTCTCTGGTTGTGACAGTCGGTCTAATCGAGCTACTTACTCTCAAGGAGTGACCCTGCATGTTTTTCCAGGCAACATTGACAAGATTAAAGTTTGGCTCCAACAGGCCAGACAATCGTTGGACAATCTAGATGCACTCTCACAAAGAATTTTGGATGGGAAAAAACAAGATTTATTTAGACTATGTTCAAAACACTTTGCAGAAGACTGTTATGTTTTTAAGTCGGAAAAGAAGATACGATGGCTGAAGGAAAGTGCAATTCCCACTATATTCCCTTATCAGGAAACAGAGTGTCCACCATCTAAACGGAAACGTACAGAAGAAGAACACACTTATTCTTGTGCAACACAATGCATGCAATTGCCTTTGGCTACTACATCCACCAACAGAATTACATACGCTTCGACCGGTACCTCAATGCTAAACGATCCACCAACGTCAATGTCCAAAGTCATGGAAGTGAAACATGTAAAAATTGGTGTCAAGAGAAAATTTTTTGAAAGAAATGCAGCAACAAACACCCGACAGACGACATTGGCAACGAGAGCCACCAACACACCTTTCAAAAGCAAAAGAGATGCAAGCACTCAATTACACATCTTCACACAGGATACAGGATGCCAGTTTCCAGAGGAAGAACTTTCTTTTGATAACCAAATAACAATGAAGTTGGATCATTTTTACCCATCAAAGTTCTCAACCCCCCGCTTACAAAGACAAACATCAAGCAAAGTCATATTGGAGGATCCAGAGGAAAGCTTTGTTTCTTCTACTGGCATAAATGATCCAAGAGATCTGGACTACGAACCACCAGATTCTAGTTTATCATTTGACAACGTGACAACAAATTTGTTTTCAGAACGAGCAGATGAAGACCTAGTAAAAGAGCGGAAATTTTTGGTTTTTGAATCGGCTTTAGATGTACTGGTTGCTCAGTGCGCGTGTTTCTGTGGCCACCAAATAGAAAACAGTCAAATTCCTTCAAGGTACCTATCTTTCACTACAAGGCAAATGTTCCAATGGACATGATTATTTTTGGGAAAGTCAACCAAAGTGTAATCGTATCCCGGTTGGGAATGTTCTTATTGCAGCTTCCATTTTATTTAATGGTGGGAACTATGCCAAGATGTCTGACATTTGTAAATCGATTGGGATGCAATTTATTTCACATTCCACTTACTTTCGTCACCAAAGAAAATTGTTATTTCCAGTGGTGGACATTCACTGGAAACAAGAAAAAAATGGAACTTCATAAAGAAATCAAAGAAACACCATTGTGTCTCCTTGGTGACGGACAATGTGATAGCCCTGGGCATAATGCAAAATATTGTGTGTACACATTGATGGATTACAAGAGCGACAAGATTGTTGACTTTGAAATCGTTCAGGTTACACAAACCACATCTTCTGTGGCTATGGAAAGTTTGGCCTTTCAAACCTGTCTTAACCGTGTTATTCAAGATGGGCTCAATGTGTATGTTCTTGCAACAGACAGTCATGTCTCCATACGTAAAAAAATACGTGAACAATACCCAGAGATTGGACATCAATTTGATATATGGCATTATGCTAAGTCCATTCGGAAGAAACTGAAGGCTGCAAGTAAAAAACGAAGCTGTTCCCAAATTGTTGATTGGATCACGTCAATAACCAATCATTTTTGGTACTGCTGTAGTACTGCTTGCGGTAATGTGGATGTGCTGCGGGAAAAATGGCTCTCTGTACTTCAATATATTCGTAATGTACATGAATTCCCGGGGGACATTGTCACACAATGTGATCACAGATGTTTAGACATTGATGACGATCGCAAACACAATTGGATGTCAACAACATCAGCAGCCTATCAGGAGCTTGAAAAGATTGTAAAAGATAAACAATTATTGAAAGACTTGCCCCACTTGTCATCTTTCTGTCATACAGGAAAAATCGAGGTATTCTACAGCTTTATTCTAAAATACAGACCAAAAAGAATACATTTTTCTTTAGACGGAATGGAAGCACGGACAAAACTTGCTGTTTTGGCCCATAATCATAATACAAAACGGGAACAATCTAGAGTCCACCGACAGACCACAAAGTCGGATCGGCTTGGTAGCATGAGGTATAATGTAGTTTTCTCTAAACTAAGCAAAAAATGGACTGCAAAGAAAGAGTACGTACCAATGTCTTTCTCACACCTCTTTCCTATGTTTGTAAATGTGATCAAATTGACAAAACAAGAAATTGAACATAGTTGGCAAACACGTACATTGACCCTACCACCAAACATAGCCACAGAACCACGTCCGGATAAAGCATCAACTGTTCTAGCTCACAAGTCACGTTTTTAATGTACTGAACTATGTTGTGTTTGCCCTTCTACAAAAAAGCGTACAACTATTTACCACTATTTATATTGCCTGTCACTGGAAGAATTTGTAAGCAAACTATCTGTGGATATTGGATGTTGATTCAGGGATTTAGTCTGATTGCCATATTTGGAGTCGGGAAGGAATTTCCCCCACACACAACTAATGAAGACCAAAACGTAAATAACCATGGGTTTTCGCCTTCCTCTGAATCAACACTAGCACTTTATATCCTGTATATTTTTTTTTGTTATGTACAATACTTATGCTGTGTTAATATATTATAATAAATAAACATCTAAAGTTTTGATTTTCAAATTTTTTTTATTCAAAAATATAGCATAGTAAAGTAAACAAACACATTTCAAAAATCAGCCATTTCAGAAGCATTATTGTCAGTGGCTAGCTTGAAACCAACATATACTTGATTTTCTTCTGGAAACATTGCTCTGACTTTCTGAACTGCACATGCTGGAATAGTACGCCTGTTTTTTCGTCCAAGGTAACCGTGAACCCACACGGTGAACATTCTGTATGCAACCTTCCGTAAGGACCTATACATGATAAAAAAAAAATTGTTAGGCAATCATATTTGCACACTATACAGACCACAATCTTATACTGTCACCCCTGACATGGTAAGATTATTTACAATAATACATAACGGCTCACAAACGCTGGAGCGACAGACATTCTTTAATTGGTGCGTGGAACAAGATCAAAATTTACTTCTAGTGTTACAGGGACCACATAAGATTTGTCAGACACATATTAGACACATGCATGCTGCTGAAAGCACACATAATAATATTTATTTGAGCAATAAGGTTAGGATCACAATACCATCATTGAAACTTGACTGGAACACAAACTAATTTCCTTACCTGTTATTTAGCGGTGCTTGACGTGTTGGACCAAAACATCTATAGCTTTCACATAGGGTCAGTTGTTCCTTGTCCAGACATGTGCCAATAAAAGTATGATGCTCTGTAATGCACCTCATCGGCTCATCTTCCTCCATTTTGTTTAGCACATTACGTATATCTTTGCAACAGACGCATTCCTCTTCTGTCGGCAAATTAATGCAGTTCCCACACGGACACCACGATTCCACCGGTTTCACGGACGCTGAAGGAGTTTGTCTCGCACTTTGTTCTGCCCGTTTTCTCATTGGCTGTTGTACAAGAATTAGATTTGGATCCTGATATTTTGGACACCTTGCTCGTAGTTCCTGCTCGAATATCGCTCTCTAAAAAAAAATAAAAAAATTGGCACTATAAAATACAATGTAAGTGAAGATTATCCAGATTGTGACAACAGTACAGAAAGGAACAGATGGATATTGACTTATTTATCATTGATTTTTGTAGTGGACATGTACATCTAGTAATTAAATTTTTCAATCTAAAAATGTGACACCAAACATAGGTATATTCCATAGTGTGCGCTCCACTAACGTCAATGGTGAAGGTGAGTGAAAAGACAATAAAAATATAGGAACCAATATTAGGAATGGAATGGAGGACCAAAAGTTGGCTTACAAATTTCACTTTCCTACCGGTTTGGTTTCGATTCAAACAAGTATATGGTGGTGTGCTTGGCCCCCCACAAATGCAAGAGTCAGCGTGCTATCCCACAGCACAGTGAAGCATTTCACAGACATCAACTGCACAAAGTCTTACCTCCTGGGCTCTTTTTGCTTTCTCCTCTGGGGTAAATGTTGGTGGTATTCGTTTTGCTATTGGTTGATTGTCATCAATGGATTTCAGACTTCTCTTGGGCGCCATAACTGACAATTTGAAACAAAAGTTGATACATATCTCTCCCAAGACGTCAAATAAAAAACAGTATACGCTGCCACATGCCTCCCTGCATATGCTGCCACACAACTTCCTTTGATATAATGCCACACAGCCTTACTTGGTATGATGCCACACAATATCCCTGTATAGGATGCCACACAAGCTCATTTGATAAGATGCCACACACTATCCCTGTATATGATGCCACCCAATATCCCTGTATAGGATGCCACACAAGCTCATTTGATCGGATGACAGACAATATCCCTGTAAATGTTGCCACACTAGAAATACGGCCACACTAGAAATGCGGCCACACTAGAAATGCGGCCACACTAGAAATGCGGCCACACTAGAAATGCGGCCACACTAGAAATGCAGCCACACTGTAAATGCTGCCACACTATAAATGCTGCCACAGGCCTCCGCTGGTATGATGACACAGGCCTCCGCTGGTATGATGACACAGGCCTCCGCTGGTATGATGACACAGGCCTCCGCTGGTATGATGACACAGGCCTCCGCTGGTATGATGACACAGGCCTCCGCTGGTATGATGACACAGGCCTCCGCTGGTATGATGCCACACCGTACATGCTGCCACACCGTAAATGCTGCCACACCGTAAATGCTGCCACACCGTAAATGCTGCCACACCGTAAATGCTGCCACACCGTAAATGCTGCCACACTATAAATGCTGCCACAGGCCTCCCTTGGTATGATGCCACAGGCCTCCGCTGGTATGATGCCACACCGTACATGCAGCCACACCGTACATGCAGCCACACCGTAAATGCTGCCACACCGTAAATGCTGCCACACGCCTCCGCTGGTATAATGACACAGGGCTCCGCTGGTATGATGCGACACTGTACATGCAGCCACACCGTACATGCAGCCACACCGTAAATGCTGCCACACCGTAAATGCTGCCACACCGTAAATGCAACCACACCGTAAATGCAGCCACACCGTAAATGCTGCCACACCGTAAATGCTGCCACACTGTAAATGCTGCCACACTGTAAATGCTGCCAGACTGTAAATGCTGCCAGACTGTAAATGCTGCCACTGCCCTCCCTTGGTATGATGACACAGGCCTCCAATGGTATGATGCCACAACGTATAAGCTGCCACAACGGATACGCTGCCACAACGGATACGCTGCCACAACGGAAACGCTGCCACACCGGAAACGCTGCCACACCGTAAATGCAGCCACACTATAAATGCAGCCACACTATAAATGCTGCCACAGGCCTCCCTTGGTATGATGCCACAGGCCTCCGCTGGTAAGATGACACAGGCCTCCGCTGGTATCATGCCACACCGTACATGCAGCCACACCGTACATGCAGCCACACTGTAAATGCTGCCACACTATAAATGCTGCCACAGGCCTCCGCTGGTATGATGACACAGGCCTCCGCTGGTATGATGACACAGGCCTCCGCTGGTATGATGACACAGGCCTCCGCTGGTATGATGACACAGGCCTCCGCTGGTATGATGCCACACCGTACATGCAGCCACACCGTACATGCAGCCACACCGTACATGCAGCCACACCGTACATGCAGCCACACCGTACATGCAGCCACACTGTAAATGCTGCCACACTATAAATGCTGCCACAGGCCTCCGCTGGTATGATGCCACACTGTACATGCAGCCACACCGTAAATGCTACCACACCGTAAATGCTGCCACACCGTAAATGCTGCCACACTGTAAATGCTGACACACTGTAAATGCTGCCACACTGTAAATGCTGCAACACTATAAATGCTGCCAGACTGTAAATGCTGCCACAGCCCTCCCTTGGTATGATGACACAGGCCTCCAATGGTATGATGCCACAACGTATAAGCTGCCACAACGGATACGCTGCCACAACGGATACGCTGCCACAACGGATACGCTGCCACACCAGAAACGCTGCCACACCAGAAACGCTGCCACACCAGAAACGCTGCCACACCGTAAACGCTGCCACACCGTAAACGCTGCCACACCGTAAACGCTGCCACACCGTAAACGCTGCCACACCGTAAACGCTGCCACACCGTAAACGCTGCCACACCGTAAACGCTGCCACACCGTAAATGCTGCCACACCGTAAATGCTGCCACACTGTAAATGCTGCCACACTGTAAATGCTGCCACACTGTAAATACTAGCAGAGGCCTCCCTTGGTATGATGCCACAGGCCTCCGCTGGTATGCTGCCACAGGCCTCCGCTGGTATGCTGCCACAGGCCTCCGCTGGTATGATGCCGCAGGCCTCCGCTGGTATGATGCAACAAGGCCTCCCTGTTATGATGCCACAGGCCTCCTTGGTATGATGCCACAGGCCTCCGCTGGTATGATGCCACAGGCCTCCGCTGGTATGATGCCACAGGCCTCCGCTGGTATGATGCCACAGGCCTCCGCTGGTATGATGCCACAGGCCTCCGCTGGTATGATGCCACAGGCCTCCGCTGGTATGATGCCACAGGCCTCCGCTGGTATGATGCCACAGGCCTCCGCTGGTATGATGCCACAGGCCTCCGCTGGTATGATGCCACAGGCCTCCGCTGGTATGATGCCACAGGCCTCCCTTCGTATGATGCCACAGGCCTCCCTTCGTATGATGCCGCAGGCCTCCCTTCGTATGATGCCGCAGGCCTCCCTTCGTATGATGCCGCAGGCCTCCCTTCGTATGATGCCGCAGGCCTCCGCTGTTATGATGCCGCAGGCCTCCCTGTTATGATGCCACAGGCCTCCCTGGTATTATGCCACAGGCCTCCCTGGTATGATGGCAAAGGCTTCCCTGGTATGATGCCAAAGGCTGCTCACACAAACGCACATGAACAGAACTTACCTGCTCCTGACGCGACCTCCGCTCTGTCAAACTTCTTCAGACTGGTCTTCTTGCGCCTTCGCCTCGCTGCACTGAACACATGACCGGAAGCCGCGGCCGGAACTCGTCATCTCATAGTCCGGCCGCGGCTTCCGGTCGACATGAACATGGCGCCGGATTTCGCTCTAGCAAAGACCTCAGTTTTGGTCTGTGTGTGAGCGGCGCATGCGCCGCTCACACATAGACCGCATACGCTATAGTGGATGGGACGGCTCCCGTTCGCATTCTCTATGGGGATGTGTGTGCCGTATTCCATCACTGTATGTGTCGTTAATCGACACACACAGTAATGGAAACAAAAATGGCAGCCCCCATAGAGAAGTAAATGAAGTAAAAACGTAAAAAGTACAACACAACAACATACATTAATAAAATTTATTGATCTATCACACTAAAACACATAACATATTAAAAAAAAAGTTGGTCGTGACACTGTTCCTTTAAGACGAGAGTGAATCAGAGCAACAGAGTTTTGGCTGTTTCAACAGTAAGAAAAGGGCGGATTCTGGAGATGTTTTTGAGGTGAAAAGGACAGGAGCGATTGAATGTGTGAAGTAAAGGAAAGATCGCAGTCAAAAATAACCCCAAGACGGCGGGCGTACTGCCAAGGAGTTATGGTAATCCCACACACTAATCTGGAGACATCAGGCTTAGGTAGGTTAGTAGATGGTGGGAACACTAGGAGCTCAGTCTTCGAAAAATTCAATTTCAGGTAGAGAGAGGACATGATGTTAGAGATAGCAGACAGACAATCACTGGTGTGTTGTATTAGAGCAGGGAGGGGTGGTGGAATGGTAAGAGGCATATAATTTGGTGTCATCAGCATTGAGATGGTACTGGAAGCCAAATCTGCTGATGGTTTGCACACGAGTAGTAATGTCGTTTTCTTCTGTCTACTAACAGTTTTGTTTTATTTCTGCGGCTAGCATACTGAACCTTTCATTTCCATGCCCACGTCAATTTTTTTTTTTTGTGGATCCGTGTGTGTGCTCCACCAATTGTAGAACAGGTCCTATTCATGTCCATATTTGCGGCCCATCTCACACATTCTAGCGTATGGGTTTCCCCTCCATATTGAGCCCAAATAATACGCAGTAACCAAACAATATTCCATTAAATAGGCCACATAGTACTGCCATATACAATAGATCCAACAGAATACCACAATTCAATTTCAATTTAACATGTATCTGTGGGTGGGTGTGTGTGTGTGTGTGTGTGTGTGCACGCGTGCTCCTGCTCATTTCAGAGCGACCCAGCATCGAAGATGGTTTGTAGGGGGAAAGCCGGCGCCATTTTGAAGACCAACCGCACTGCAGGTAAGGGGTGCGTGTGTGTGTGTGTCTATCTACTTCTCAGCCCCCCCCCCCTCCCAGCCCCCTTGCACACCTGGTGGGTGGGTGTGTGTAGCTTCTACCAGCTGGATTGTAAAAGCTCTCCTAAAATGAGCCTGACAATGCTTGGCAATTTGAAGACACTTTTTCCTGGCTTGTAGACAAAAATAGGGGGGGGGGGGGGGGGGTGGGCGAGATTCCCTCCCGCATTTGCAGCAGCTGTGAGTCAGGTTGCTCTTTTATTCACCTTGCTAAAATTCTGGGGCGTGCTCCCTCTGGTGGCCAATATAGGAAAACATGTCAAATGATTATTTAATTTTTAATACTGTCTGCCTGCCTGCCGTCACGTTGGGTACGTGGACCCACTGGGCCATACTGCCATGACGGTATGGCAGCTGGCCAACAGGACGCAGGTGACAGTCTATAGTTCGTATAGTATACCTGTGGCAGCTCAGACAGTAGCGAGACAGACTCGGCTGGGACTAGACAGCAGGCAGACTTCAGGCGTGGTGTAGCAGGACAGGCGTAGTATATAGCACGGCACTTAACCAGGATAGCACGGGTTGCAGGATACAGGTACAGAAACGGGGAACACTGGGAACCACTAGGAGACCATTTGCTTAGACAAACTTTGGGTACGACAACGCTCAGGCATGGGAGGAAGGGGCTGAGCCTTTCTTATAGTCCAGGGTACTCATGGGCTAGTTTTGACATTAACTTCAGGTGCACGCACTGGCCCTTTAAGAGCGGGCACGAGCGTGCGCACACACCCAACAGGACCCGGCCGAGGTAAGCGGAAGTGAGCACTGGCGTCTCCTGAGCAGGAGAATGGGGCCAGAGCTCGCATACCCATGGATGCGGCCGTCAGGAGGTGAGTGAGCCTGACGGCCCATGGCCATGGACAGGACACTGCCTGCCTGCCTCTATGTGTGCTCAAACACTATTATAGAATGACTGGACAGCTCCATACGGTACTCAAATAAATAGTTCCATACTTCTAAATATATAGCATATACTTTTCCAGGATAAATATTGCCATACAATTTCCATCTATTAGAGCCCTGTTCACACGGCAGAATTTTTGCGGCAGATTTTTGTGGTCTTCAAAATGCGCAGTACAGAGCGAGACTGCGCTTGAGCAGTACGGAACGACACTGAAGAAGCAGAGGATATAAGGAACGGGTCCCTTTCGTTATGTCCTATGTACTGTAGCTGCCGTATTTGATCTGAGTATGTGTCGTTAAGGGCCAGTTCACAACAGCGTTCGCTTTACATTGAGGGGTTCAGTCAGTCGACTGCACTATAGATTGTCGAAAAACGGAAACCTGCCGTAACGGTGACGAACGAAAACCATTAGCAATGTTTCCGTCACCATTGATATCAATGCTGATGCAAACGGAAGCTAAGGTTTCCGTTGGACTTTCCGTTGCGGGGTTCCACGACTGAAACCCCTGACTGAACCCCTCAACGGAAAGCGAACGCTGATGTGAACCGGCCCTAAGAGACACATACAGATTAAATATAACATGGCAGTCCCCAGTAAAGTAAGAAAGTGTTAAAAAAAAATAATTCATGACACCTTTCCTTTAAAAGGACTGGTCTGTTGCTCAGTGGTTCAAAGTCCTATTTTCAGATGAAAGTAAATTTAGCATTTCATTGGGAAATCTCGGTCCCAGAGTCCGGAGGAAGAGTGGGGAGGCATCAATCCAAGTTGCTTGCGGTCCAGTGTGAAGTTTCCACAGTCAGTGATGGTTTGGGGAGCCAGGTCATCTGCTGGTGTTGGTCGCGGTTTTATATCAAGTCCAGAGTCAACGCAGCCGTCTACCGGGAAATTTTCGAGCACTTCTTGTTCGCAGAGGGAAGCATGCTTTATGGAGATGCTGATTTCATTTGCCAGCAGGACTTGGCAAATGCCCACACTGCCAAAAGTACCAATACCTGGTTTAATAACCACAGTATCACTGCGCTTGATTGGCCAGCAAACTAGCCTGACCTAAACCCCAAGGAGAATCTATAGGGTATAGTCAAGAGGAAGATGACACCAGACCCAACAATACAGACGAGCTGAAGTCCGCTAGCAAAGCAACCTGGGCTTCCATAACACCTCAGCAGTGCCACAGGCTGATTGCTGATCATGCAAAAGGAGCCTCGACCAAGTATTGAGTGCATATACGGTACATACTTTTCAGTAGGCCGACATATTGGTAAAAAAAAACAAAAAACATTTTTGGACTTGGGCTTATATAATATTCTAATTTTCTGAGAACATTTTGGGCTTTCATTTAGGGTATGTGCACACGACCTCTTTTCAGACGTAATGGAGGCGTTTTACGCCTCGAATTACGCCTGAAAAGACGGCTCCAATATGTCGGCAAACATCTGCTCATTGCTTGCAATGGGTCTTACGATGTTCTGTGCAGACGAGCTGTCATTTTACGCATCGCTGTCAAAAGACAGCTCGTAAAATTACGCCCGCGGCAAAGAAGTGCAGGACACTTCTTGGGACGTAATTGGAGCAGTTTTTCATTGACTCCAATGAAAACCAGCCCCAATTACGTCCGTAAAAGACGCCGCGAAAAATGTGTGCACTTGTAAAAACGTCTGAAATTCAGGAGAGGTTTTCTCCTAGAAACAGCTCCGTAATTTCAGACGTATTTTGCGTTGTCGTGTGCACATACCCTAACTGTTAGCCCTAATCATCAACATTAACCCCATAAGGACACAGCCAATTTTTTCAAATCTGACATGTGTCACTTTGTGGTAATAACTTTGGAATGCTTTTATGTATCCAAGCGATTCGGAGATTGTTTTCTCGTGACACAATGTACTTTATGTTAGTGGTAAAATTTGGTTGATATATTCAGTATTTATTTGTGCAAAAATTAGCATTTTTCTACATTTAAAGGAACAGTGTCATCACAAATTATTTTTTTATATGTTAAAGATGTTAGTGCTTTATTAAAAACGTTTATATTCATTTGTGTGTTTGTGTTTTACTTTTTCTTATTTTTACACTTTTTCTTCCCTATGGGGGCTGCCATTTTTTGTTCCATTTCTGTGTGTGTCGATTAACGACACATACAGACATGGAATACGGCAGCCACAGTCCCATAGGGACTGCGAACGGCTCCCGTCCCATTGACTGCAGTGTACGGCGTCTGTGTGGGAACTGCGCATGCGCCGCTCCCACACAGTCCTATTCGAAATTGGCGCCGTCCGGCGCCATTTTCCTGTGGACCGGAAGTCGCGGCCGGACAGTAATATTACTACTTACGGTCGCGGCTTCCGGATTTGTGCACTTGCACCAGCGGCAGCAAACTGAGCGGACGGGCCGGAGGGAGCCGCGGCGGCAGGAGCAGGTAAGAGATTTCAATGTATGTTCGTGTTTGTGTGTGTTTACTACTGTATGTAAACCTACTACACTGTGGGTTAGCTCAAAAAATGGCGACACACAGTGTAGGAGGTTACACCGTTCAAACCCCTCGTTTATCCCGGCACTAGCCAGGATAAAGGAGGGGGGGATGCTGAGAGCTCACTAGAGCGAGGGCTTTTAACCCAATGTTGCAATGCTGCAATTTTGGGAACAGCTCCATCTAGTGACCAAAAATGGGTAGTATTATAAATTAGAAATAATTTATAATATTTCCTGGACTCGTGCAAAAAAATAAAAAAAATTTGAACAATGTTTAATCACCCACACACTAAATGTTTAA
The DNA here is from genome assembly GCF_050947455.1 of Rhinoderma darwinii. NCBI lineage: Eukaryota > Metazoa > Chordata > Amphibia > Anura > Rhinodermatidae > Rhinoderma > Rhinoderma darwinii. The sequence goes on along the minus strand of NC_134689.1, from coordinate 193,778,680 downwards.
TTTTTTTAAAAAAAACATGTTTTTCTGGCAACACATTCCCTTTAAATGTATTTGCTTGTAAGACATAGTAATATTTCCCATATGTCTACTTTATGTTTGCATAGTTTTTTAAAAGTATTTTTTATTTTTCTAGGACGTTACAAGGCATAGAACTTTAGCAGCAATTTTAGATTTGAGAAATTTCAAAAGGCCATTTTTTCAGAGACCAGTTCAGTTCTGAAGTGGCTTTGAGGGCCTTATATATTAGAAAGTCCCCATAAATCAGCCCATTTTAAAAACTAGACCACAAAGCATTCAAAATAGCATTCAGAAAGTGTTTTAACTCTTTAGGCATTTCACAGGAATTAAAGCAAATTACAGGGGAAATTTACAATTTCTTTTTTTTTGCCAAAATTCATTGGTAATAAAAAAACATTTTTTTAAGGCCTCATGCACACGACCGTAGCCATGTGCACGGCCGTGATTTACAGGTCGGCCAGCCACGGAGTGACAGCCGCGAGTCGCCTGTAAATCGAGGGCTGTGCACATGGCATTATTTTCAATGAGCCCGGACCGGAGAACACGGCCGTAATAAGGCTTGCCCGTTCTTTCTGCGGTCCCGGCTCCGGGGCCATGCATGGACCGTGAAAACAATGATCGTGTGCATGGCCCCATAGGAATGAATGGGGCCGCAATTATCTCATGGATTTTCTGGGGAATTGCGGCCGCAAAAGCACGTTTGTGTGCATGGGGCCTAACACAGAAGGTTTTACCAGAGAAACGCAACTTATTAATTGCCCAGATTCTGCAGTTTTTAGAAATATCCCACATGTGGCCCGTGTGTGCTAATGGACTGAAACACAGGCCTCAGAATCAAAGGAGCACCTAGTTGATTTTGGGGCCACTTTTTTTAGAATATATTTTAGGCACCATGTCAGGTTTTAAGAGGTCTTGTGGCGCCAAAACAGTGGAAACCCCCCAAAAGGGACCCCATTTTGGAAACTACAACCATCAAGTAATTTATCTAGGGGTATCATTAGCATTTTGACCCCACAGTTTCTTTACTAAACTTACTGGAATTAGTCTGTAAAAATTAAAATCTACTTTTTTCTAAAAAAATAAAAAAAAAAAAATTATTTTACAAGGAATAAATGAGAAAAAGCACCCCACCATTTGTAAAGCATCTTCTCCCGATTACGGCAATGCAACAATAGATTTTGGAGAGCAGATTTTGCTGGAATAGTTTTCAGTGCCATGTCGTGTTTGCAATGCCCTAGAGGGACCAAAACAGCCAAAACCCCCCAAAAGTGATCCATTTTTGAAACTACACCCCTCAAGGAATATTTCTAGGGGTATAGTTAGCATTTTGACCACACATGTTTTTCAGAATTTATGAGAATTATGCCGTGAAATTGAAAATCTAAATTTTTTCTAATAAAATTTAGTTTTAGCTCAGATTTTCTCATTTTTACAAAAGATAAGGAAGAAAAAACACCCCAACACTTGTAAAGCAAACTCTTCTGAGCACAGCAATACCCCATATGTGGTAAACTGCTGTTTGGACACACGGCAGGGCTTAGAATGGATGGAGCGCCATTTGACTTTTGGAGCTCAAGTTTTGCTGGAATGGTTTGCGGCGCCATGTCACATTTGCAAAGCCACTGAGGGGCCAAAATAGTGCAAACCCCGCAAAAGTGACCCCATTTGGGAAACTACACCCCTCGTAAAACCTATCTAGCTGTATAGTGAACATTTTGACCCCACTGTTTTTTTGTTGAATTTATTGGAATTAGGCAGTGAAAATGAAAATCTACATACTTTCCACTGAAATGTTGCATTTTTTTCATTTTCACAAGGAATAAAGGAGAAAAAGCGCCCCAACAAATGTAAAGCAATTTCTCCCGAGTACAGCAATACCTCATATGTGGTAATAAACTGCTGCTTGGACACACGGCAGGGCTCAGAATGTCAGAAGTACTACTTGGCATGTAGATTTTGGTTGATTGCTTTTTGGGCGCCATGTCGCATTTGCAGAGCCTCTGAGGTACCAGTACAGTAGAAACCCCTGAGAAATGACTCCATTTTGGAAACTATACCCCTCAGGGTAATCATCTAGGGGTGTAGTGAGCATTTTAATCCCTCAGGTGTTTCATAGATTGTATTAGAATGAGGCAGAGAAAATGAAAAAAAAAAAAAATTCCCAAAAATATGTCGTTTTGCACCCATTTTTTTTTTCCCACAAGGGGTAACAGGAGAAAAAACAACACACAATTTGTTACCCAATTTCTCGCGAGTACAGCAATACACCATGTGTGGCCCTAAACTGCTGTTTGGGCACATGGCAGAGCCCAAAAGGGAAGGAGCACCATTTGGCTTTTCGAGCGCAGATTTTGCTGGACTGGTGTACGGGCGCCATGTCGCATTTGCAAAGCTCACTTAGGTACCAGGGTACAGTGTAAAACCCTTAAGTGACCCCATTTTGTAAACTACACCCCACAAGGCATTTATCATTTGCCTGTACATTTCACAGGGCTTAGCAGTGAAAGGCGCACGTGAGGCCTATTTTGGCGATTTTCTCAGCATTAGCCCACAATGGCAGGGCTCTGGGATCAAATAGTAAAACAAACCCCCAAGTAGTGCCCCCATTTTGGAAATTGCACCCAAGAAGGCATTTTATTAAGGGATGTAGTGAGCATTTTCACCACACAGGTTTTTTTTTATTTATTTTTTTAGAAATGAATGCTCAGTGGATGGTGCAAGGTGAAAATTGCAAATTTCCACAGGTATATGCCATTTTTGTGCACAATATGTTGTGCCCAGTTCGTGCCACTGAAGACAAATACCTCAAACTGTTAAGCGGGTTCTTACGGGTATGGTGATGCCATATATGTGGACGTAAACTGCTGTTTGGGCACGCTGCAGGGCTCAGAAGGGAGGGAGAGCCATTTGGCATTTGGAGCGCAGATTTTGCTTAGTAGTAGTTCTGTTCAGGGTTTTGCTGGTATTTCAGTTTATAATGTGGGGGCATATGTAAGCTGTGCGGAGAACCTCAGGGCATAATAAGAGGGTATAATAATTGTGCAAATAATATTTCAGAGATGTGTGGCCGGTGTCACACTGATAAATGGTGCCAGATGTTATCCACTTTTGGACACTGCACATTTTGCATCGCCATATTCTGAGAGCCAGAACTTCTTTATTTTTTTTTCACCGGAGCGGTGTGAGGGCTTATCTGTTGCGGGACAATCTGTAGATGTCATTGGTACCATTTTGGGGTAAATGCGATTTTTTGATCACTTTTTATTTCATTTTTTGGCAAGCAAGGCGACCAAAAACCAGCAATTCTGATGTTTTTTATTCTTTTTCTTTACGGCGTTCGCCATGGCCTATGAATGACAATTTTACTTTATTCTGCGGGTCGATACGATTATGGCGATACCAGATGTATATAGTTCTTAGGTTTTGCAGCGTCTGCACAAAAAAAAAAAACACTTCTGTTTCAAATTATTTATTTTTTGTGTCACCATATTCTGAGAGCCATAGCTTTTTTATTTTTCCGTCAAAAAAGCTGTGTAAGGGCTTGTTTTTTGCGGGACGGGCTGCAGTTTTTAATGTTATAATTTTGGGGTACATGCAACTTTTAGATCCTTTTTTTATTCTGTTTTGGGAGGGGTAGTGACTAACAAACAGCGATTCTGGAATAGTTTTTTATTTAAATTTTTTTACGGTGTTCACCGTTCGGTTCGTTACGGATGCGGTGATACCACATACGTGTACTTTTTTTTTATGTTTTCCGTTTTTTCCTAGAATAAAAGCCTTATGAGGAAAAAAGGCTGTTAGTGTTTTTTTAACATGAAGTGTTTTTTTTAACATTTTAATTAACTTGTTTTAACTTTTTTTTTGTCCCACTAGGGGACTTTAAGGCATGAAGCCATGATCGCTATTCTAATACACTGTACTACCTACATAGTGCAGTGTATTAGAGCGGTCAGCTATTCACTGACAGCAAGCCTATTAGGCTTCGCCTCCCGGCGGAGCCCAATAGGCTTCCATACTAGGAAGCGATTGTTAGTCTACGGTTGCCATAGCAACCATCGGAACCCCCGCGGGTGCCGATGGTTGCCATTAGCAACCATTGGCTGCGATCTAAGGGGTTAATCAGCCAGATCAGAGCCTAGCTCCGGTCCTGGCAGTTAGAGCACGATGTCAGCTGTGACAAACAGCTGACACCCGCGCCCGTGGCAACCATAATGGTTGCCGACAGGCTAGAAGACACTTTGATGCAGCGATCGCTTTATTTAAGGAGTTAATTGGCCGGATCAGAGCAGCCTAGCTCCGGTCCTGGCCATTACAGCGGGGTGTCGGACAGCCGATAACCAGTGGTGATTGCGCTGGCTCAGCTTCTGAGCCAGCACCATCACATACACCTTCTCATGGAGCTGTGATTGATCCCCTGCCGTCTTACTGTGCCGATCAATTGTCAAACAGTTGACGGCACAGTTCTGTCACCCTGTCCTTTGACAGGGTGACAGTTTTTAGCTAGGACGCACCGGTACGTCCCGATGCCTTAAAGCACTGCAATACAGGACATACCGTTGCGGTAAGGGGTTAAAAGAAAAAAATGCTGGAAATAGATCACTGTGTGTAATGAATCTACATAATATATGAGCTTCACTTTTTGAATTTAGTTACTGACATAAATTAAACTTTTTGATGATATTCTAATTCATTGAGAAGGACTAATATATACACACACACACACACACACACACACACACACACACACACACACACACACACACACTAGCAAAAGCACCCCCCTAGGTAGTGCCAACCAGAGTGGTCCAATGAATAGTGCAACTAGGCAGGTATCTTCTTCAGTGCATATATTTCCAATCGGGTCAAAGATTCCTTTCCAGAATTCCCGATGTGATCCTCCTCAGCGTGGAAGGTTAGGATGACCAGCATTTTAATACATCCACAGACCGACACACAGAGTATGCCCAAAACCAACAGGGCTGCTCCGGAGTACAGGTCACGCCCCCTGACCTGCTCATCAGGGTGGCGCTGTAAGGCTGGGTTCACACGAGCATGTTCGGTCCTTAATGGACGGGACGTATTTCGGCTGCAAGTCCCGGACCGACCACACTGCAGGGACCCGGGCTCCTAGCATCATAGTTATGTATGATGCTAGCAGTCCCTCCCTCTCTGTGGAACTACTGTCCCGTACTGAAAACATGATTACAGTAAGGGACAGTTTTCCTGCAGCGAGGCAGGGACTCCTAGCATCGTACATAACTATGATGCTAGGAGCCCGGCTCCCTGCACGGTGCTCGGTCCGGGACTTGCGGCCGAAATACGTTCCGTCCATTACACGTAACATGGTCGTGTGAACCCAGCCTTAGAGTGCAGACCAGCGATTGGGGGCTCCTCTCGTGCTGACCAACCAACGGGGCAGGAACCGTGACCTCACCAGTGGGGTGGCACTCTGGCGTTATAATACAGAGCTTGCTGCCGCTAACGGCGGCTTGCATTTATACCCACGCCACACATGATTCTCTTTGGTGCATTGAACACAGTGTTCTGGATAGTCAGAGGATTTAATATATTGACTCTGCAAAGCCCCTGACGTAGGGCTGGGCGATTTTGCCAAAAGATAAGATCTAGATAAAATCTCGATTTTTTTTCAACACTATGGGCGATTTTCAATTTAAATCTCGATTTTAATTTTTTTCTGTTTATTTAACAGATAGTCTAAACTGCAGCAGGGCCAGGCAGATGGCAACGAGTGGGCACTTTGGGGCGAGATTACATTACTGTGCAGTACCGGCCCCACGATGGTGTTTTAAATAAATGACATTAAAGGCCAAATTCACACGACCGAGACTCGACCGTGAAAAACAGTCAATGTGTCAGCCAGATTTCCCAGTCCCTCCTGGCATCATAGACCAGGCAGAGCTTCCTCCTGTTGAATGGCGCCACCAAAGAATCTAATCAACGATTCTGTTAAACAGAATCGTCAGAGGCCTTGAGGGCAAAATAATTTGATTAAATCACCCAGCCCTAACAGGACTACTCACTGCAGAGCAATACGATAGTGAAGAAACGCGTAGGGCTAGTAGTTTGTAGATAGACAGAGGGTTAATTAGCACAATAACCTAAAATCACCCATTAACAAATATAGATTCACTGGTTATATTTATCGGACTCGGTGGCCAGTGAGTTACTGAGAGAGGCAGCAATATTTCAGAAATTCTAGTGCTGGGTATTTGGACTAGTGGGGTTACTGGTCTTCACTGGAAAAACTACATAAATACAGTCATTACGGGCACGGCCGTGTGCATGAGGCCTTATGCCATTTTCACACGGCAGTATTCTGGTCAGTATTTTGCATCAGTATTTGTAAGCCAAAACCAGAAGTGGGTTCATAACATGGAAGACATACAAATCTTTCCATTATACTTTTCCTCTTTGTTGGTTCCACTCATGGTTTTGGCGCCCAAATACTATTACAAATACTGATACAAAATGCAGACGAAAATACTGCCATGGCCACTTTAACACGGCAGTATTTTGCTTAAAGAGGCTCTGTCACCAGATTTTGCAACCCCTATCTGCTATTGTAGCAGATCGGCGCTGCAATGTAGATTACAGTAACGTTTTTATTTTTAAAAAACGAGCATTTTTGGCCAAGTTATGACTATTTTCGTATTTATGCAAATGAGGCTTGCAAAAGTACAACTGGGCGTGTTGAAAAGTAAAAGTACAACTGGGCGTGTATTATGTGTGTACATCAGGGCGTGTTTACTACTTTTACTAGCTGGGCGTTCTGATGAGAAGTATCATCCACTTCTCTTCAGAACGCCCAGCTTCTGGCAGTGCAGATCTGTGACGTCACTCACAGGTCCTGCATCGTGTCGGCACCAGAGGCTACAGATGATTCTGCAGCAGCATCGGCGTTTGCAGGTAAGTCGATGTAGCTACTTACCTGCAAATGCTGATGCTGCTGCTGCTGCAGAATCAACTGTAGCCTCTGGTACTTTTGCAAGCCTCATTTGCATAAATACGAAAATGGTCATAACTTGGCCAAAAATGCTCGTTTTTTAAAAATAAAAACGTTACTGTAATCTACATTGCAGCGCCGATCTGCTACAATAGCAGATAGGGGCTGCAAAATCTGGTGACAGAGCCTCTTTAAAGGGAACCTGTCACCAGCATTTCACCTATTTAACTTTACTTATCCCTCACTGGCCGCTGCTATCAAAAGTTCATTACCGTTATCCCCTCTCCTAAACTCCGGTGCCCCTTTGTGCGCACACACCAGAAGAGGACATCAATGCACAAGCGCGGGATTGTGTGTGCGGGGGGGAAGGCGAGGAGCTGTCAATCAAAAGTAAGGAGGCGGGGTAAATGCGGAAAGACTTTGAAAAGAGTCAAATCTTCAATCCCTAACAAAAATATGACTCTTTTCTGCTCATTAGCATACAGTGTGGGAACACTAAAAACTGAATACTAAAGCTACATAGCCGACTAAGAAGACAATTATAGGTTATAAAGAAATTATTTTTCACCTACTACCAGGTATTGCTGGTTTAATAGGTGAAATGCTAAACAATTTAGATTACTGTGTCAACGCAATGTGCGTAAGCACTAGAAAACCACTTATATATTCATGTATTTGTATTGGAATTGCTGAAGTTTTATACAAACAAAATATTTAACTCCTTAATGCCGAAGGACGGATATATCCGTCCTCAGCAGCTGCTAGTTCGCGCAGGAGGACGGATATATCCGTCCTGTGATGGCACGGGTACTGCCACTGTAACCACGCGATCAGCGGCAGGAGCACGGCTGTTATACACAGCCTGGCTCCTGCCTAAATCGAAGCGCGCGCCGATTCTGGCAGTTTAACCCATTAAATGCCGCTGTCAATAGTGACAGCGGTATCTAATGTGTTTGACAGAGGGAGCTCCCTCTGTCACCCGATCGGCGCCCCCGCAAATAAATCATGGGTCGCCGTTGGGTTTCCATGACAGCCGGGGGCCTAACAAAGACCCCCAGATCTGTCTTCAGCAAATGCCTGTTAGGCGATGCCGGAGGCATGACCTAATAGATTGCCTGTCAGATTTACACTGACAGGCAATAATGCTTTGGTATACTAAGTATACCAAAGCATTATATATGCGATCAGCACATCGCATAGTGAAGTCCCCTGGTGGGACTTAAAAAAAATGTCAATCAGTTAAATAAAGTTTGTGAAAAAATAAATAAAAAAATGACAGTGAAAATCAAATAAAACTAAATTTTTTGACCAAAAAGTGGTTTTATTTAGTAAAAGTGTCAAAACAAATCACACATACACATATATGGTATCCCCGCGATCGTAACAACTTGACCAATAAAATGAACACATTAATTAAACCGCCGGATGAACGGCGTCCAAAAAAAACCGCAAAAAACAACGGCAAAATGCTCTCTTTTCTCCCATTCCCCCCATAAAAAATAAAATAAAAGTTAATCTATAAGTCCTATGTACCCCAAAATAGTACTAATGAAAACTACACATTGGCCCGCAAAAATCAAGCCCACGTACGGCCACATCGACGGAAAAATAAAAATGTTACGGCTCTTGGAACGCGGCGATGCAAAAACAAGTAATTTTTTTCTAAAAGGGTTTTTATTGTGCAAACGTAGGAAAACATAAAACCTTTACATATTTGGTATCCCTGTAATCGTGCCGACCCATAGAATAAAGGTAACATGTTATTTACGCGGCATAGTAAACGGCGTAAATTTATAACGTGAAAATCAATGTTGGAATAGCTGCTTATTTTCAATTCTCTCCTAAAATAAAGTTAATAAAAGTTAATCAATGTATTGTAAGCATCTAAAAATTACAAAATACAACTCGTCCCGCAAAGAACAAGCCCTTATACGGCGATGTCGACGGAATAAAAAAAAAAGTTGGAATGCGACCGTGAAAAAACAAAATAATCCTTGGTCATTAACGTGCAAAATGGCCTGGTCATTAAGGGGTTAAGGTTAAGTTTTAACAAAACTATATATAACTATATATTGGTGCTTACTCAGTGAAAAATAGGGGAGACCCAATTTAGGAAAAATCTTAGGCCTCCGTGTGTCCGTTTTATCGGCCGTGTGCACTCCCGTTTCCGAGCGCCAAGCATGGTACTGTCCCGGGTGCTGAAAGAGTTAATGGGCTGCACTGATCGGCGGTAACTCTTTCAGCACCCGGGACAGTACCATGCTCGGCGCTGGGAAAATACAATTTTAATGAAATAAAAAAATAAATAAATACGTTCATACTTTCCTCCTGTCCGGCCTCCAGTGATGGCGTTTCATCCCATGTCACCGCTGCAGCCAATCACAGGCTGTAGTGGCGGTCACCCACCTCAGGATGATGTCAGAAGGCCGGCCTCCAGGGATGACGCTTCATCCCACGTGACCGCTTCTGCAGCCAATCACAGTCTGCCGCGTCAGAAAGGAAGGTCGGACTGGAGGAAGAAGAGGGACTCGTCACCAAGACAACGACCGGGTACGTATGAACTGATTTTTATTTTATTTTTAATCAGCAGCCTCTTTTCTCCATCAGTGATTGATAGAGACAAGTGACTGCCGATTAGTGTAATATATCTGTAATGTATTTCTGCTCGGCCGTTGCTAGGCAACAGCTCCGTCACACACGGACGGAACACGGATGCCTTACAAATGCCTTCAGTTTTTTGGACGGCCCCATTGACTTGCATGGTCCTCACGGTCACGGAATCTCGGACCAAAGTAGGACATGCTCTACTATTGTCGGAACGGAGCAACGGGACCGTAGAAAAAACTGAAGTGTGCATGGCCCCATTGAAATGAATGGGTCAGGGTACAAGCTGTCAGAAAAACGGATAGCATCCTGAAGGAAAAAACTGAAGTGGGCATGGGGCCTTAGGCTTCCTAATCCGTGAATAATATGAATAGTGCCAGCCAGCATCATTACACATAAAGAACCCACACTTACCCTCTCTTTCTGCCAGGACAGGACATGTGAATGGCATACAAGTGTCTACACACATTTCCTCTCCTTGAGGTGATCTCTATCGGCAGCGATCAGTCTCAGACAGGACATCGTCAACCGGGAGCAGTAAACAGCCGCTTTCTGACAGACTATGGCTTTATAAGCTCGTGTTCACACATTTGAGGTCGTGTTTTTTTAAATCAATTTTAGCACAAAAAAAAAAAAACGTGAATTCTCCGAAACACATGAACATGCCGGACACTTGCCTGGACTGTCGGAAGGTTTTTCCTTTTCCAGGAGTCTACCAAGCAATATAAGAATTTTTTGGGTAAAGAGGGATAGTAAGGCTCTGTTCACACGTTTGATGTGGAAACCGCACAAAAAAAGGGCTGAAAATGCCTCCCACTGACTTCAATGAGAGGCGGAGAAGTTTTTTTTACCGCGAGCGGAAAAACAGTCTCGCAGTAAAAAGAAGCGTCACGCCCTATCTTCGGGCGTTTACGCCTCTGACCTCCCATTGACATCAATGGGAGGCAGAGAAAGCGTATTTCGCTGCGTTTTTCGCCCGTAGCACTCAATGGGCGCGAGCGAAAAACGCAGCGAAAATTGCTGCAAACGGCGTGCAGGCAGGTCAAAATCTGCCTCAAAATTCAGTTTGGTGAATTTTCCTCCTGCAAAAAAAACTCTGTGTGAACAGGGCCTAATGCGCGCCATGTTTAGAGCGCTGCTGATTCTTTCGCATGGTCTAGATTTGCCTTAGCAATGCATATTTACATGCAATACAGCTGTGCTGTGCCAAGATAAAGTGCATACAAGACAGTGCCATACAGCGTCTGTGACTAAACAATGCCACACAGTGGCAGGATAAATAGTGCCATGTAATGTCCATATGTATTCTCGCATGTTCCCTGGACAATGCCGCATACGTTTAGCTACGCACGTGCCACATACGTAGGTCATACATACAATCACTCTTCCCTACCTCAGCCACGCTGTACTCTTCCATCTCTTCCCTTCCGCGGCCAGACTACCGCGTGTACGTAACGTCGTGACGTCACGAGAGTTCGTTTCACTGCTCGCTGGTTTTGGAGCGGGCCCGCGGTAGCTACCCTTATAGACAGAGAGCGGTCCCGCATCTGGCAGCGTGAGGTCGGAAGACATGCTGAGCCTAATGAAGAGGCTGTCCTCCTTCTTCTGGAGGGAAGCGGACACGTGTGATGACCAGAGAGCCGACAATGGTAAACCATAACTAACGTCACCCGGTTATAGTCACCGCATGGGCTGCATGGCTGGAACATCCTAACTCGCAAAATACAAACCACGCACTTGCAACTACGAGTATATGGCATTGCTATTCTGTGATATCATTTCTACTACAGATTAGCAGAACGAGCTATTTTTGACTGGAAATGCTTTACAGCCAGGACCTGATAACCTGCAGAGAAATCTATATTCCCCACACTGGCTGTGCAGACCCTATACAGTAGTAAAGCAACAGAATACAGATGTAAAGCAACCTATGTTTGCAGAACATTGACAGAATACAGGCTGCCATAAATGGCATCTGTATTCCGCAGTCTGCCAGTCAAGGGATTTTAATGATTTCTTGTAACATCAATGATAACAAGGGGTGGTATAGTCACTAATAATCTGCCAGGTTCACACATCGCGTATATGTTGCGGAGATTCCGCAGCAACGTACAGTGTAAGTCAACTGGGTTTTAACAAACTCCGTTCATTACAGCGTAAAAAATTCTCACGGATTCTGGACATCCGCAGCATATCCTATCTATTGCGAAAATGCAGCAGATTTTCACTACAGATTTTATTCGTTGCGGTGAGTGAGATCCGTATGTAGCACATAACACTGCTATTATTATGTGTGAACCAGGCCTTATACCCTTTTGATTAGCTGAGCAGAGACTTCAATTCTAACCAATTACAAGATGTAAACACTGCAAACCGCGCTGTCATTGGCTAAATAGCAGAGATATATATATATATATAATTTGTGGGAAGTGACTTGAATAACCTGTAATTCATAGGTCTAAATCTCTGCTCTTTCTGGGCTTAGGAGTCCAGTGGGCAGTCCCATTCAGTGATTTACAGCGGTCTCCGTATGCATGCTTATAAAGGGGACACTGTCTGTCATTTAGTGAGACCGCCCACTGGACTCCTAAGCCCAGAATGAGTAGAGGTTTAAATGAATAAAATTCAGGTCATACTGAATCATTTTATAACAAAATGATATATCTATCTTCTCAGCTTCTCCTGCTCTATAACATTATGCCTGCCCATTGGACTGAATTTTCAATGTGATCGGTTCCCTTGAAATGATTCTTTGCATTATTAGTGTTGCCACTAAAATATTGTATACATTTTTGCAGACTATGGGACTATAAGGGAAACGGAAGGAGTGATTACTCGCTTTTGTAATGACTATGGAATGATAAATGACCAGATCTACTTCACGCAAGATGTTGTGATTGGTCGAGAGCCTTTAAGCATTGGACAAAAAGTAAATGTTTCCTATGAGGAGGACAAGACATCTGGAGGCTGGAAAGCAATAAAGGTAAAGCGTTTTCAAATATAAGATCAGCAGTATGTCCAGATGTAACTTCTATATGCATTATAGAAGCACCAATAGTGGATCTGTCAAAGAATGACTATTCAGATGTACCTACACAATGGCATTCGTCACCCCCAAGTTCTTATGTTAAAAAAAGGATATACGCGGCATGCCTTTTTATTTTTTGCAAAATACCTCTTCCAATACCTCAGGATGGAATAGTGTAGTCTACTACGCCATGCCGTCCTTCAGAAAAAGGTATACCAGCCCGTCGGAGGCCAAAAGGACATTTTATTTTGTCTTTTTGCCTCCTGATGGATACGTTTAAAGTGTACCTAATTCAAAAACGTAATGTGAAGAGGGCCAAAATCGGTCATCTAAACATAACGTGATGGGGCTGGGCTGTAATACCAGTTACAGCACTAGGGGGTGCTGTTGTCAGTTTGTCACCAGTTTTTCAATCAGTTTTACTGTAATCAAAAAGAGTCACCCTAGCCTAATTTGCTCTACGGTGACATGCCTAATCAAATGGACATTACATACACGATAACACTATTTATTCAGACGTAAAAATAGACATGTATGTTCCCTTCTTTATTTCGAGTTTAGCAACATAACTATAAAACATTAAACTTTTTAGATTTACAATCGCTATAAAACGTTAGTTTTACCGTGTGCAAACTTAGATAGAAGTTTATCCCATGCTCATAAAAATCTGTTCACATGAATGACAATTGTTTGTATCTACTTGATCGGTGATGAGGACACTTGAATACCACAGGATTAAATGAAGGAACGGTGTTGTAATCTGTAGGATTGTACCGGCCCAGTTTAGCTCTAGAAGTGGATAAATGAGGTCTTTGTGTAAACAACTTTTCAGAAAACGAGGGCAAGTTTGTTGTGCACTGAGGCGATGAGAGGCCCCGGCTGCTGAGGAGGAGATCAGCACAACAGCAGTAAATCAACTCCCAGGGAGATCCACAAAAGGGGAATTTACCACCGTGTTTTTAACCCTTTCAGCAGACGAGTTCTGTTCAGTTACTACATCACAATTTCCCACATTGGGTAAACCCCACCGAATGTAGCATGTTTTTTTTTTTTAAGATAAGATTCAGCAGAAGTTTTCTTTAGGCTGGGGCTACACGGCGACTCAAGCCGTGACACAGGTCGCACAGCCAAAGATCGCTGTGTTGCGCTGCCTGCATTGCAGTGTTTCGCTGGCCGCAGAACATTAAGAAAAGTGAAAGTAGCAAACGGATCAAACGGAAGAAATCCTACAAGTTTGGCTTTCTTGCGACTGTTATGTTGCGGTAACCTGCAACACAGCCACATTCACTTTTATTACTGCAATTCCGCAACCTGTGTCACAGCCAAAGTGTCCGTGTAGCCGTAACCTTAGGCTAGGATCATGCAGTTATCTTTGATGCAGTTTTAAGTCTCTTTCACACAGCAGTATTTTGGTCAGTATTTTGCATCAGCATTTGGAAGCCGGTCCACTGAAGAGGAACAAATCTTTCCATTATACTTTTTCTGTTTATTTTTCAATTCTGGTTTTGGCTTCTAAATACTTAAAGGGAACCTGTCACCAGCATTTCACCTATTAAACCAGCAATACCTGGTGGTAGTGGGTGAAAAATCATTTCTATATAACCTATAATTGTCGTCTTAGTCGGCTCTGTAGCTTTAGTATTCAGCTTTTTAATGTTCTCACACCGTATGCTAATGAGCATAAAAGAGTCATATCTTCGTTTGAAAAAAGTCAAATCTTCGTTTGAAAAGAGTCATATCTTCATTTCTCAAGTCTTTCCGGTTTTACCCAGCCTCCTATTGATTGAGCGGAATCCCCGTTACCGACGATCTGACCGTGGATTTCGCTCCTAGAGGAAACCCCTGAGGTTACTTTCCATATATGGACATTGATGTCAGGGTATCCCCCTGGAGCAGAATCCCCGGCCAGAGTCGGCAACAAGGATTCCGCTCAAGGAGTAGCCACTGATGTCACTGTCCATATATGGACAGGGGGGTCCTCCTTGAGGGAATTCCCGGCCACAGCGTCGGCAATGCGGTGGTCGGGAATTCCGTTCAGGGAGTAACCCCTGACGTCACAGTCCATGTATGGACAGTGGCGTCAGGGGGTCCTCCTTGAGGGAATCCCAGGCCACAGCGTTGGCAATGCCTTGGCCGGGGATTCCGTTCAGGAAGTAACCCCTGACGCCACTGTCCATATATGTACAGTGGCGTCGGGGGCTCCTTTTGGAGGGAATCCCCAGCCACAGCGTCGGCAGTGCTCTGGCCAGGGATTCCGCTGCTAGTGGGAGCTTCAGTGGCGCTATCTAAAGGGAAGGGGGGTAGCGCTATATACAATGGGGGTGGCGCTATCAACAGGGGAGCGCTATGTGGCACAATCTACAGGGGGCATGTGTGGCGCCATCTACAGGGAGCGCTGCGTGGCGCCGTCTACATGGGGCGCTGTGTCGTGCTTTCTACAGGGTGGCTGTGTGACAATTATCTAAAGGGGTACTGTGACATTATATACAGAGGGCACTGCGGCATTATTTATAGGGGGCTATGTGGCACTATCTACAGAGGGCACTGTGGCATTATCTACAGAGGCGTGTGCAGCACTATATACAGAGTACACTGGCATTATCTACAGGGGGTGTGTGGCACTATATACAGAGGGCACTGTGGCATTATCTACAGTGGGTGTGTGGCACTATATACAGAGGGCACTGCAGCATTATCTACAGAGCGCACTGTTTCATTATCTACACATGAAATTCATCAGTTTCTTTTAAATTTGTCAAAAACTGAAACTACGGGCACCGAACGGATACAAAACGACCGTCAAATACTGACCCAGATTTCCGTTTTTCACGGCCGACACCCGAACCATGTTGTGCGAATAGAAACAGCAATTCCTGCGTGGTGTGGGGTGGGTAGGAGATGCAGGGTGCCTCTCTCTCTCTCTCGCTCATGGGCCCCGATGCAAAAGTACTTATTGGGCCCCCCCGCAAACTCCTCATGGCCGACGGTCCGCAGCTTTCAGCTGCATCGCTGGGTCTCCTAAGTGACCCAACAATGCAGCACTAGCAGCCAGGGGCGTCACTAAGGCTGGGTTCACACACCCTATTTACGGACGTATTACGTCCGAAAATGCGGCTCAAAAGCGTTGCCAAACATCTGCCCATCTTGCGATGTTCTGTGCCGACGGTCATTTTTTTACGCGCCGCTGTCAAAAGGCGGCGCGTAAAAAAGACGCCCGCTTCAAAGAAGTGCCTGTCACTTCTTCAGACGCAAATGGAGCCGTTTTCCATGGACTCCATAGAAAAACAGCTCCAATTACGTCCGTAATGGACGCAGCGAAAGACGCCTGCACATGCCATTACGGCTGAAATTACGGTGCTGTTTTCTCCTGAAAACGGCACCGTAATTTCAGCCGTAACGGACGCTGCCGTGTGAACATACCCTCAGGCCTTAAAATGTCAGGGGAAATAGCCCCAATACATATGTGTCTGCCCAAAAAAAAAAGTGTGTGTAGGAGACAGCATAGCATATCTATAGCACTACGACCCTATAAACTATGGATAGGATTAGATACATTGGCTCAGCAGACAGTATCACACATGATAGGATTAGATACAGTGGCTCAGAAGGCAGTATCACACATGATAGGATTAGATACAGTGGCTCAGAAGGCAGTATCACAAATGATAGGATTAGATACAGTGGCTCCGAAGGCAGTATCACACATGATAGGATTAGATACAGTGGCTCAGCAGACCGTATCACACATGATAGGATTAGATACAGTGGCTGAGCAGACAGTATCACACATGATTGGATTAGATATAGGGCCCAGCAGACAGTATCACACATGATAGGATTAGATACAGTGGCCCAGCAGACAGTATCACACATGATAGGATTAGATACAGTGGCTCAGCAGACAGTATCACACATGATAGGATTAGATATAGGGCCCAGCAGACAGTATCACACATCATAGGATTAGATACAGTGGCTGAGCAGACAGTATCACACATGATAGGATTAGATACAGTGGCTCAGCAGACAGTATCACACATGATCGGATTAGATACAGTGGCTGAGCAGACAGTATCACACATGATTGGATTAGATATAGGGCCCAGCAGACAGTATCACACATCACATGATAGGATTAGATACAGTGGCTCAGCAGACAGTATCACACATGATTGGATTAGATATAGGGCCCAGCAGACAGTATCACACATGATAGGATTAGATACAGTGGCTCAGCAGACAGTATCACACATGATACGATTAGATACAGGGCCCAGCAGACAGTATCACACATGATTGGATTAGATACAGGGCTCAGCTCGCTGACATTGCGGCTCCAGCGCTGGACCCAGGAAAGGTAAGAACAATAATTTTGCTTCTTTATGTGTTACTGATTATTTTTGTGTGTTTGTGTTTTTTTTACAGGTTCGGTTGTTGGACTTCGGATACGAGGACTTCAATGACGGCGTTTTTTTTATTCTCAATAAAATGGTTAATGAGGGTTGTGTTTTTTTATTTCAATAAAATATTTTTTCTATGTGCTTGTATCTTTTTAAACTTTATTATCACCGCCTTAGTAATGGCCGCCGGCTGATTGACTGCATCCATTGCTAAGGCGGGGCTTAGTGTTAGCCGATGCAGAGGCCAACACTAACCCCCATTATTACCCCGGTACCCACCGCCACCAGGGGTACTGGGAAGAGCCGGGTACGAACCAGTACCTGACCATCTGTAGTGACGGTCAGGTACCAGGGCTGCCGCAGGCTGGTAGTATTAGGCTGGGGAAGGCCAAAAACAGTGGCACCTACCACCCTGGTATTGCTGCCTGCTGCTGCTGTGTTGTATATGGCTGGTTATGAAAATTGGGGGGGACCCCACATCGTTCTTTCCAATTATTTTTTTTTTAAATGACGTGGGGTCCCCCCCCATTTTTCATAGCCAGATACAATAAAGCAGCAGCAGCCTAGCATTACCAGGGTGGGAAGGGCCACTGTATCTGGCCTTTCCCCTCCTGATACTACCAGCCTGCAACCGCCCCAGTGGCCGACCATCACTACAGATGGTCAGGTACTGGATCGTACCCGGCTCTTCCCAGCACCCCTGGTGGCGGTGGGTACCGGGGTAATAATGGGGGTTAGTGTTAGCCTCTGCATCGGCTAACACTAAGCCCCGCCTTAGCAATGGATACTGTCAATCAGCCGGCGGCCATTACTAAGGCGGTAGTAATATAGTTTTAAAAAAAAAACAGACATAGAAAAAATATTTTATTGAAATAAAAAAAAAACACACAACCCTCATTAACCATTTTATTGATAATAAAAAAAAAGCCGTCATCGAAGTAGTCCTGGAATCCGACGTAGTCCAACGACCGAACCTGTAAGAAAACACACAAGAAAAACTATTAGTAACACGTGTTAGGCTTAGATACAGGGCCCATGTGTGATACTGTCTGTGGGACCCTGTATCTAAGCCTACCACAACGTAGGCTTAGATACAGTTTCCAGCAGACAGTAATCTTATACAGTATAAGATTACTGTGTGCTGGGGACCTGTATCTAAACCTACAGTGTGGTAGGCTTATATACAGGGCCCATCAGACAGGATCACACATGGGTCATGTATCTAAGCCTACCATGTGATTGGCTTGGATACAGGACCCAGCAGACATGATCACACAATCTGTGATCCTGTCTCATGGGCCCCCTAAGCCTGCTACATCGTAGGCTTAGGGGTTGTGCAGTCCCTAAACATTGATGGCCTATCCACAGGATAGGCCATCAATAGCTGATGTGTCTCCCGGGACCCGCAAATCAGCTGCTTCCCCTTCATTTCACTACTCGCTCACACTGTGAATCGCCGACACCGATTCACAGGGTGATCGAAATGAAGGGGAGCAGCTCTCGTACAAGTGCTGCGGCCCCTTCAAAACAGCTGATTGACGGTTCCCGGGATTCGGACCCCGCCAGTCAGGGCTAATCTTACTTTCCTCTTCAGCCGCGGCGGTAGTTCTGTCGTTTCGATGCTGTGCGCGGCGCATAGCGCTGTGACGTCATGCGCTGCGCACAGCGCTTGACGTCAGGACCTCCGCTGCGATCCGGAACCAGGAAGGTAAGTACAGTCTGTTACTATAGTAACAGGGGCCCGCGGCCCGAGTTACTATAGTAACTTTTTATTGATGTGGTGCGGGGGGCTGTGGGCCCCCCTGGCTTCGGGGCCCGGTCGCAATTGCGACCGCTGCGACCCCTATAGCTACGCCAGTGATCCAATCTATCACAAGCTATGCACCACTGATAAAATTGGCACATTTTCAGACCCTAGACTACCTTTTTGGTGGATCATTGTGGTAAAACTATATTAAAAATGGATGGTAAAAGCTGGTGACAACTAAGGCTTCGTTTACATCTGCGCCAGGGTCCCGTTCCGTCTGAGTTTCCCGTCGGAACGGGACCCTGACTGACACAAACGGAAACCATAGGTTTCAATGGTGACGGATCCGGCTGCCTATGGTTTCTGTTTGTCTTCGTTGTGCAGGGGTTCCGTCGTTTTGACGGAATCCATACCGTAGTCTACTATCCTATTGATTCCGTCAAAATGACGGAACCCTTGCACAACGGAGACAAAAGGAAACCATTGGCGCCGGATCCGTCAACATTGTGGCAACGTCGGAACGGAGACCTGACGCAGATGTGAACATAGCCGAACGACAACCGATGACAACTGATGGTTTTGTAGTAAAAATGTTTGAAAAAGCCTGATGGCAACTGATACATCTTTGCATCAGTTTTTGCATCTGTTAAAATCACTTAAGAGACAAAAAAAACTGATGCTGATGCGACTGATATATGTGAATGCACCCTAGGCTTCTTTCACTCTACTGTAAGTATACGTTTAACTCTCTTCGGTCAGAGGAAGAGAGGATCGAAAGATTAAACGGAAAGCAACGGTTCCATTAGAATTACCATTGATATCAATGGTAATTCTTTTGTTTCAGTTACTTTCCGTTTGTCTTTGTTTGGTAGGTTTCCGTTTTTGCACTTTTGGTTCCGTTTAATCTTTCGATCCTCTCTTCCCCTGACGGAAGAGAGGTAAACGTATGCTTATGGTAGTGTGAACTTGGCCTTAGTCAAAACTAGGAGGGGGTCAAAAACACGGATAAAGTGCTTCCAAATAATGATACAAAATACTATCGTGTGAATTAGGGGCCCTAGGGTTTGCGTACATCAGTAGTTTTTTTTGTGGAAATATTTTGCACAATTGCGGTAACACCGCAGCGGTTTTGCCAATAGTATCACATTTTTGTCACGATTAGCGAGATTGCTGCAAAAACCGTCACAAAAAAGGTCTCATGTACACATCCCCCTTAGGGCCCCTTCAGATGTTGCCTTTGAGATGCAGTTAAAATCGCGTCGGAAGTCAGCATGCGGTTTTACCACAATTTGGTGAGTTTTTCGTTGCGTTTTTTTTACTACAATACATTGAAAATGCATGCAGTTTTCGAATGCTTTATTTTATGTGGTTTTAACCACACTTTAACCGCCACATCTAAATGGACTCTTGTTTCCACAAAGCAGATTTTCCGCAGATTTTGCTCCTAAACTGTTCAGGTTCCTTTCCTGGTTTTGTCTTAAAAAAAAATACATTCAAAATCTGCAGCAAATCTGCACTGTGTGAACAAGGCATAAGGCCTCTTTCACACGGCAGGATTTTGGTCAGTATTTTTGAGTGGGTCCAAAACAAGGGAGAGGTTAAAATCATTCTAGTATACTTTTTCTCTTGTGTCAGTTCCATTCCTGGTTTTTGCTCCAAAATACTGATGAAAATACTCGCCAAAATATAACCATGTGAACTGACCTAAGGGTGTGTTCACACTGTGCGGTTTTGCCCAAATTTTACTACGTTTTGTAAAATCGCAGTAAAAACCTTTTCGGTGAAGTTTTCGGCCGCATGACAAAAAATGCGGCAAAACTGCACCCTGTGAATACACCTTTTAGCAACTCAATTTGTTAGAACCCAGGCTTGGGTGGGGTCTGGCAGGAATTATTTGCACACTTGGAGGTTTTCCCAACAGGTTGCTGTCAGGAACATAGCTAATGAACCAGTCTGTGAAGAGCTGCTTCCTCTGTGTCTGGCTTTTAATCCTTTTTTTTTGTGTTTTATCTAATATGGAAACAGATATGTTGTATTGGTACTATAATCAGGTGAGTATTACACTGAGAAAAAGAAAGATGTTCTTTATGATGTCATATTTTTCAGTAATTTTTGATCTTTTTGAAATAGTACAAATAGGTAGTTATTGAATCATGTTACTTGGGGTGATAATACCATTATTTGATTCCCTTTGCTATGAACTACCATTACGGCTGGGTTTCCACCGCATGTGTTTTTACTATGGTTTTGTGGTCCGGCTATTGGCGGCGCAGTTTTTACAGGTGAAATACTTTGAGTAAAACATGTTATGTTTTATCCATTTGCTGTACAAAACCAAGTTTTAGGCCAGGTTCACACAGTTCACGCTACTCAGGAACTTTTGCACCAAATAACATGCTTAAAAAAAAAATGCATGCTTAATATAGCTCTAATAATTTTGTGCCTTTCTTTCGAAGGGTTAAAAGAAATCTGACTAGATTTATTTTTCCCTAGAGCTTCCATATAGTCCAAGTTGTTTTATACAAGTTGGTTATTTAACTGTGAGGACGTGTATTTATTTTATGCTTTCACGATTTCTCTGTTACGTTTTATACATGTAATTTGATTTAAAGTTCGAGCTGCAGTCCATAGAAAGTCAATGCCTTCTATTTACTTGCAACTATTTCAACAAGGCCAATATCACAGTTGATTTAGTCAGTATTTTTGTATTTGTACTCTTAAGCCAAAACCAAGTGTGGAACCTTTAGGGTATGTTCACACGCTAGCTGTCATTTACGTGTGAAAATACAGACTGTTTTCAAGAGAAAACAGCTGCCTCGTTTCACACGTAAATGCTCCTCCTCGCATTTTGCGAGCCGTCTGAGACGCTCGTAAATCTTGAGCTGTGCTTCATTGAGTTCCATTCCATTTGGAATTTTGAGGCAGATTTTGCTCTGCCTGCATGCAGATTTTCGCTGCGTTTTTCGCCCGCAGCCATCGAGCGCCGTGGGCAAAAAACACTGTGAAATACACTTTCTCTGCCTCCCGTTGATGTCAATGGGAGGTCAGAGGCATAAGCGCCCGAAGATAGGGCATGTCCCTTCTCTTTCTTGCGAGATGGTTTTTCCGCTTGCGGGAAAAAACCACCTTCGCCTCCCATTGAAATCAATGGGAGGCATTTTTGGCGCGTTTTCCGATGCGGTTTCCGCGTAAAAAAACTAGTCAAAAAAACTCAGCGTGAACTCCCCCTTAAAGGGCTTTTCCAGTCCCATAAAATTGATGGCCTATTTGGGATTAACTAGAGCAGAGATCGTAAGTCAGGCCCTCTCGTCCTCGGTGTCTGTCTGACCTCACAAATTCTCTTATGGATAAATGGTCAAAAATGACAAAAGTCTTGTAGAAAGCCTTCCCAGAGGAGTGGAATCTGTTTTTATTGCAAAGGGGGGACCACCTCCATATTAATGCCTAAGGATTTACAATAGGATGTTGTAAAAGCTCCCGTAGGTGGCCCAATCCTTTTGTCCATATAGTGTATATTCCTCCAGGGAATCACGGTAGTGCGCAGCAATAGCACGGCACAGTCCGTTGTGAAGAGAGCAAAATGTAGAGAATTACAGCACTCGCTGATCCTTAAAATCCTTTTATTCCATCATCTTAAAATACAGGCGTAGTAGGTACAAACACAATACATAGTCAACGTCCCCATCACTGCTCTATAAATCCAGAGCAGGAAAGGGTTGTGCCAAGATAGACATTTATTACCTACCCTGTGGATAGGCAATAAATGTCTTATTGCTGGGACCCCCACCGATCACTAACAGTGGTCCCGAGACCCTGTTTCTCCCTATCGCATGATCAGTTGGGGAGGACGTTGAACAGAGCGGCAGTTGAGCAAGTGCAGCACTCCAAAACAAATCTATGGGACTGACAGAAAAAGCCAAGTACATCGGCTGTTTAAATCAACCCCATAGGCATTGAATGTAGTGGGTGCGGTGCAGTGAGAAGGACCTGAGGACTCGGGCCCGTTCTAGTGATTGATCGCGTTCCATCTGTAGGGCCCCCTGTGGTCAGACATTTATAATCTCCCTTTTGGATAGGTGATAAATGTCTCTTGGCACAGCCACTTTAGTCTAAATTAGGCACGGCACACAGGGCCCTGATGCTAGAGCTGAAGAGGAGTGGGTAGAGGTAAGTATTTGGAGGGGTCTGGTCTGGCGACTTAATTTATTAAGATGTCTGAACTAGGGCTGGGCAATTAATCGAAAGAAAAAAAAACTAAACCGAAATACAGCTAAATTAACCGACGTCATCTTGCACATTTTTTATTTTTTTTCAATTAGTTTTTTTTCCCCAGTTTAAACTGTATCTGCATATTCAGGACGCAGATACAGTTGAATCCAATGGGAGCCGTAAGTTCCCTGCTCTAGCATTCACTATGTATTGCCGGACGCGAGGCAGTGACATCATCTGCGAGGGTTCAGCTATGGGGGACTTTATACTGTGTGGAGGTCAGCTATGGGTGCATTATACTATGTGGGGGCTACCTTAGGGGCATTATACTGTGTGGAAGGCAGTTATAGGGGCATTATACTGTGTGGGAAGCACTAAAAGGGCAATATAATGTGTGGGGGCTGTGTCAGGGGATAGATTATATATGGTAGTATACAGCAGGCTCAGGGGATAAATAATAATTCAAACGCCTAGCATCCAAGTAGGGGGTGTAGCATGCAAAAAGGGGTGTGGTCTAAAAAACGGTCAGTAATCGAGGTTACAGGTTCAATTAATCGTGATTTTGATTTAGGTCATAATCGCCCAGCCCTAGTCTGATCCCCTAGGTTCCGAATAAATTTTGGGGGTCTAAATTTGTTTAGATGTCTGTATTAATTTATTGGTCTGGTCTGGAGTCTGAATTTCCACAAAACTAGGGGTGTTGCCATCCGCAGCGCCAAGACGTTAAAAGGGGTAACGCAGCAAACTGTATTAGGCCCCATGCACACGACTGTAGAATTTGTCTGTAATTGTGGACTGTAATTACGGTCCGCATTTATGAACCAATTCACTTCTATTGACCACAGACACTTTCCCGTAGAAAGCCTCCCCAAAAGATAGGACATGTCCTATCTTTTGCTTTTTACAGACAGTGCTCCCATACTTTGTATGGGGGTACAGGCCAAAAATGCGGGAGGCTGTCCGCGGCCGCCAGCAGCCGGTCGTGCCCGTAATTGCGGATTGTGATTACGGGCACGGTTGTGTGCAGGGAGCCTTATCTATACAGAGCAGCTGTATCTTTCGCTGTGACATAAGTCCTTCAGTTTCGCGGACCTGACAGGTCCAGTGTCAGCGGATCTCTGACATGCAGGTTGCACCTGCAATCTATCACATCTAAGTTATGAACTGTGATGGATAACAGGTGGAACCTGCATGTCCGAGACCCGCTTTCACTGAACCCGTCAGTCCTGTGGACCTGATGGGAACAGGATTTTGCTCTAGATACAGCTTCTTTGCATGGAGAGTACAGAACAGCTGTAGCTCAAAAAGTAAAACGAATTTTTAATAAAAATAAATTATAGTTACACCAAAACAATGACTGACCAGTTTTATAAAAAAAAAAAAAAAAATGCCCTTCAAAGGTTTACATAGCTTTTATTTCTGATTAGCCGCTCCGAGCATCTGGCTTCTTGGACTTTTATTTTTAAAAAACAGATCGCGCCCTCTGAGCTTATCTTTCTTAATGCTAACGTCTTGTGCTGCTTACCTGTGAGCCACATGTGGCTCATTTAGTAGCATAGGGCACAGGCAAGTGGCAGAGCACGTAAGCATTTAGTCATGACTTTACCTAAGCAGCTGCACGGAATAGGCAGCGCTCCAGTTTCTGGAGCAGCTACTGAGCTAAAATCACTCTCCTCCAGCATCCTTTCGCCTCCTGGAGACACCAGAGACCCTCCAGGATAATGGTTCACTTAGAAACTAGGAGAGAAGCATCGGGATGTTGTTGCGTATTATCGCGTTCGGAGGACACAGAATTCTCAGGGTCTTAACCCCTTAAGGACGCAGCCTAGTTCGGGCCTTAAGGCTCAGAGCCCATTTTTCAAATCTGACGTGTCCCTTTTATGTGGTAATAACTCTGGAAAGCTTATACCTATACCTTAGTGGTAAAATTTGGTCAATATATTCAGTGTTTATTTCTGAAAAATAGAATTTAGAGAAAATTTAGGAAAATTATTTTCTGAATTTTTATATCTATTTGCTTGTAAGAAAGATGGTTAAACCACACAAAATAGTTACTATTTCACATATCCCATATGTCTACTATATGTTGGCATAATTTTTTGAGCATTCTTTTGTTTTTCTTAGAACATAAGCAGCAATTTCTCATATTTTGAAGAAAATTTCAAGCCTTTTTCTTAGGTTCCAGTTCAGTTCTAAAGTGGCTTTGAGGGGGCTATATATTAGAAACCCCCATAAATCAGTCCCATTTTAAAAACTAGACCCCTCAATGTATTCAAAACAGCAATTAGAAAGTTTCTTAACCCTTTAGGCTTTTCACAAGAATTTATAGCAAAGTTGAGGTGAAATTTACAAATTTCATTTTTTTTGCAGAAAATCCTCTTCATTCCATTTTTTTTTTCAGTAAAACAAGGTTTTACCAAAGAAACACAACTCTGTATTTATTTCGCAGATTTTGGACGTTTTCATAAATATCCCACTTGTGGCCATAGTGTGCTTATAGACTGAAACACCTGCCTCAGAAGCAAAGGAGCACCTAGATATTTTGGAGGCCTCTTTTTTTATTAGATCATATTTTAGGCACCATGTCCAGTTTGAAGAGGTCTTGTGGTGTCAAAACGGTGGAAACCCCCAAAAGTGACCCCATTTGGCAAACTACACCCCTCAAGGAATATAGTGAGCATTTAGACCATACGTTTTTTTTGCTGCATTTTGTGGAATTGGGCTGTAAAATTGAAAATCACAGTTCTGATAAAGGTCCAAATTTTAAATTTTTACAAGGAATACAGGTGAAAAAACACCACAACATTTAAAAAGCAATTTCTCCCGATTATGGCAATACTGCGTATGTGGTCATAAACTGCTGGTTGGACAAACGGCAGCCCTCAGAAAGGCAGGAGCGCTATTTGGCATATAGATTTTGCTGGATTGGTTTCTGGACGCCATGTCGCATTCGCAGAGCTTCTGAGGTACCAGTACAGGGGAGACCCCTTAAAAGTGACACCATTATGGAAACTAAACCCCTTAAGGAAGTCATTGTAGTTTTTTCATTTTTATTTATTTTTTGTTTTTTTAACAGCGTTCACCGTGCGCTATAAATGACATATTCCCTTATTCTGTGTGTCGAGACAATTACAGCGATGCCATGTTTATAGTTTTTTTTTTATGTCAGTACGATAAAATACTTTTTATAAAAAAATCATTTATTTTTTGTGTTGCCTTAGGGCAGATACAGACGGACGTTGCGTTTTTGCGCGCGCAAACAACGCAGCGTTTTGCGCGCGCAAAAAACATTTGACAGCTGCGTGTGTCATCCGTGTATGATGCGCGGCTGCGTGATTTTCGCGCAGCCGCCATCATAGAGATGAGGCTAGTCGACTCCCGTCACTGTCCAAGGTGCTGAAAGAGCTAACTGATCGGCAGTAACTCTTTCAGCACCCTCGACAGTGAATGCCGAACACAGTATACAGCAACCTGTTAAAAAAAAAGAAAAAGTTCGTACTTACCGAGAACTTCCCGGCCGTTGACAATTCAGTTCAAGTGACAGCTGCAGCCAATCAGCGGTCACATGGACTGCCGCGTTATCCAGGGAGGTGGGGCCAGATGTCAAGAGAGGCGCGTCACCAAGGACGCGTCACCAAGGCAACGGCCGGGAAGTTCTCGGTAAGTACGAACCTCTTTTTTTTTTTTTTAACAGGTTACTCGATATGGTGATCGGAATGCACTGTCGAGGGTGCTGAAAGAGTTACTGCCGATCAGTTAACTCTTTCAGCACCATGGACAGTGACTGACGTCGACTAGCCTCATCTCTATTATGGCGGCTGCGCGAAAATCACGCAGCCGCGCATCATACACGGATGACACACGCAGCTGTCAAGTGCCTTTTGCGCACGCAAAACGCTGCGTTTTTTGCGCGCGCAAAAAGCACACGCTCGTGTAAATGAGGCCTAAGAGCCATAACGTTTTTTATTTTTCCATCAAGAAAGCCGTGTTATGGCTTGGTTTTTTGGGTAACTAACTGTAGTTTCCATTTTTAGGTACATGCAACATTTTGATCTCATTTTATTCAATATAAATTGTGATTCTGGTATGGTTTATTATTTTCGTTTATGGTGTTCACCGCGCGGGATAATTAACCCCTTAATGACCAGCCTATTTTAAACCTTAGTGACCAAGCCGGGTTTTTACGTTTTTCCATCGTCTCATTCCAAGAGCTATAACCTTTTTGTTTTTGCGTCGACCTAGCTGTATAAGGTCTTGTTTTTTTGCGGGACAAGTTGTATTTTTTAATAGCACCATTTTGGGGGAAATATTATTTATTGATTAGCTTTTATTAACTTTTTTTTGGGGGGGGAATAGAAAAAAATTTCGCCACTCTTTTTCGCGTCTTAAATCAATGCCGTTTACCGTGTGATATAAATAACATAATAACTTTATTCAGTGGGTTGTTCCGATTGCAACGATATAAAATTTGTATAGTTTTTGTATGTTTTACTACTTTTACACAGTAAAAACGCTTTTTTTTAAAATATTTATTTTTGTGTCTCCATATTTGAAGAGCCGTAACGTTTTTATTTTTTCGCCGATGCGGTTGTATGAGGGCTTTTTTTTTGCGGGAAGACTTGTAGTTTTTATCGTTACCATTTGGAGTAGATGCGACATTTTGATCACTTTTTATCACATATTTTTTTAAAGTCAGGATTCACAGAAAACAGCAATTTTTCCATAGTTTTTATTACATTTTTTACGGCGTTCACCGTGCGGGTTAAATAATGTAATAGATTTATAGTCGGGGTCGTTACGGATGCGGCGATACCAAATATGTGTAACTTTTTTATTTTATTTTGGTTTTTTAATAGTAAAGCATTTTGTAAGGGGAAAAGGTGCGTTTTTCATTTTTTTTTTTCACATTTTTTTTAAAATTAACTTTATTCAACTTTTTTTGTAACTTTTTTACTAGTCCCACTAGGGGACTTTAATATGCGATTCTCTGATCGCTATTATAATACACTGCAATACTTTTGTATTGCAGTGTATTGCTGCCTGTCCGTTTAAAACGGACAGACATCTGCTAGATCATGCCTCCGGCATGATCTAGCAGGCATTCGCTCCAGGCAGACCTGGGGGCCTTTATTAGGCCCCCGGCTGCCATTGGAGACACAGACACTCGGTGATCGTATCGCCGGGTGTCAGTTGTATGAGAGGGAGCTCCCTCCCTCTCTCCAAAACCACTCAGATGCGGTGCACGCTATTGTGCACCGCATCTGAAGGGTTAAACGGGTGAGATCGATACTTATATCGATCTCACACGGCAGAGCAGGGACGCTCCCAACCCTCAGCTGCCTCTAGCAGCTGAGAGTAGGGAGATTTGACGGCTCCCTGCTCTGTTTACTTTATCCTGATGCAGCGCCGTAAAAAGGCATATGCATCAGAATAAAGCCCGTTAGTGACCGCCGTTAAAAGGCGTATTGGCGGTCACTAACAGGTTAACAAAATACTTTTGTAGTTCAGGCCATTATGGATGTGGCGATACCAATTATGTATAGTTTGTTTTAATAATAAAGGACTGATCAGGGAAAAAGGGGGATTTTTACTTTTATGACTTTAAAACTATTATTTTTACACCCTTTTTTTTTTTTTTTTTTTTTTTTTACTTTTTTTATTTTGTCCCACTAGTGGACCTAAAGGCAGGAGACCCTGATCACAATTACAAGTTACACACTGACTGCAAGCATAGTGGGTCCTGCCTTTTTTAGGACCCACGAGGCTTGCGTAGATGGCATAACCGGAGGCCTAACAATGGCCTCCGGTTGCCATAGTAACCATCATCACCCGCGATAATGTCGCGGGACATCAATGGTGCTTTAACCCTTAAGAAGCCGCGATCGTGGCTTCTAAGGGGTTAATCGGCAGAGACAACATGATAGGTCCCAGGGAAAGGAGCTGCGGCGGAAGGGCGGTTATTCCCATGACCTACTTTTAGGTCACGGTTCGCGAGCGCTCTACTTAGCGTGACCTACTAGCAGGACCTGGAGTGGGAAAGGGTTAAAGGAACACTGTGCATTGAACGATTAACCCGTTAGTGATCGGCCCATTGTCTTTTTACGTCGGTCACTAACGGGCCTTATTCCGATGCCATAGACTTTTTACGTCGCGGCATCGGAATAAGTAAACAGAGCAGGGAGCTGTCAAATCTCCCTGCTCTCGGCTGCCAGAGGCAGCTGAGGGCTGGGAGCATCCCTGCTCTGCCGGGTGAGATCGATATTAGTATCGATCTCACCCGTTTAACCCCTCAGATGCGGTGCTCAATAGCGAGCACCGCATCTGAGTTGTTTTGGAGAGAGGGAGGGAGCTTCCTCTCCCACCGACACCCGGCGATACGATCGCCGAGTGTCTGTGTCTCCCACGGCAGCCGGGGGCCTAATAAAGGCCCCCAGGTCTGCCTGTGGTGAATGCCTGCTAGATCATGCCGCAGGCATGACCTAGCAGATGCCTGTCCGTTTTAAACGGACAGGCAGTAATACACTGCAATACAAAAGTATTGCAGTGTATTATAAATGCGATCGCAGAATCGCATATTATAGTCCCCTAGTGGGACTAGTAAAAAAGTGAAAAAAAAGTTTAATAAAGTTAATTAAAAAAAAAATGAAAAACCCAGCTTTCCCCCTTACAAATTGTTTTACTATTAAAAAAACAAAATAAAGTTAAAAAGTTACACATATTTGGTATCGCCGCGTACGTAATGACCCCGACTATAAATCTATTACATTATTTAACCCGCACGGTGAACGCCGTAAAAAAATTTTTATAAAAAATTATGGAAAAATTGCTGTTTTCTGTGAATCCTGACTTAAAAAAAATGTGATAAAAAGCGATCAAAAAGTCGCATCTACTCCAAAATGGTACTAATAAAAACTACAAGTCTTCCCGCAAAAAAAAGCCCTCATACAACCGCATCGGCGAAAAAATAAAAGCGTTACGGCTATTCAAATATGGAGACACAAAAACAAATAATTTTGAAAACAAAGCGTTTTTACTGTGTAAAAGTAGTAAAACATACAAAAACTATACAAATTTGGTATCGTTGCAATCGGAACAACCCACTGAATAAAGTTATTGTGTTATTTATATCACACGGTAAACGGCGTAGATGACGCGAAAGAGTGGCGAAATTTCAGGTTTTTTTCTATTTCCCCCCCCCAAATAAAAGTTAATAAAAGTTAATCAATAAATAATATGTCCCCCAAAATGGTGCTATTAAAAAGTACAACTTGTCCCGCAAAAAACAAGACCTTATACAGCTATGTCGACGCAAAGATAAAAAGGTTATAGCTCTTGGAATGCAACGATGGAAAAACTTAAAAAATGGCTTGGTCATTAAGGTCTAAAATAGGCTGGTCATTAAGGGGTTAACACAGCATGAAGCGGACGGACTTGTGGGTAGTTGGAGTTGTGCCACTGACTCCCCTGCATGTTTCTTTATCCAAACTGAATATTCTCAAAGTGCTCCTGCCCTTCATTTTAGCTCCTAAGCCTAATAATGTAGGAGCAAAATAAAAAATTTTGATCGACAAATTAGAAATCAACATTATTACATGTAAAATAAAGCGTTTACGCTAGACTGTGGACTGACTGAAGCAGGAGACCATAGGCCAAGTAAGTTTTCATTTTTCAGGCTATAGAGCTCTGAGATGACTTCTAATAATAATAATTTCTAGTAGATATTGCAGAAGCTCTTTTTAAAGCGTAAAGGAGAGATCCCTTTTAACAATTGATATGAAACTTTATAAAAAAAAAGGTCTGCAGCATCTGCGGTGTATAATATGATGTACTGCAGTAGCTAAAGTATGAATTATGAACTTCTGTAGAAGCTGAGGTGTGTATTATAATGTGCTGCAGCAACTGAGGTAAGGCTGGACGATTAACCCCTTCACGACTGCCATATGGCTATATACGTACCAACTGTCGATGCTCCGTGCAGTTGTCACGTTTATAAACGTTGGCAGCCTGGAACGGGGTTTAACCCCTTCCCCCTGCTGGCATTCTGGGCCCTAATGTCCAAGCCATTTTTTAGATTTTTCCATTGTCACATTCGAAGAGCTGTAACTTTTTTATTTTTGCGTCGGCATAGCTGTATAAGGTCTTGTTTTTTGCGGGACGACTTGCAGTTTTTATTGGTACCATTTGAGAGTAGATGCGACTTTTTGATCACTTTTTATCACATTTTTTTTAAGTCAGGATTAACAGAAAACAGCAATTTTTCCATTGTTTTTTATTTTATTTTTTACGGCGTTCACAGTGCGGGTTAAATAATGTAACAGCTTTATAGTCGGGGTCGTTACGGACGCGGCGATACCAAATATGTGTAACTTTTTCGCTTTATTGTAGTTTTTTTAATAGTAAAGCATTTTGTAAGGGGAAAAGCTGGGTTTTTCATTTTTTTTTTTCACTTTTTTTTTTTTTATTAACTTTATTAAACTTTTTTTTCTTTTTTACTAGTCCCACTAGGGGACTTCCCTATCCTCCGATCGCTATT